>NW_027212034.1:0-328410 GCF_036971445.1 Narcine bancroftii | reverse complement strand
TTGGAATGGCAGCATGCATTTGTAAATATCTATGAAAACAATGGGTGTTGACAGGAAAGTGGAAAAGCAGTTATTGAAGCAAGAGAATTGTATAATTTTTTTCACATCTTGGAGTCCCTCAAATTACTTTGCAACCAATTAATACATTTTGAAGTGTGGTAAAGGCTACAACCAGTTTCATTTGGAGCAAAGTTTTGCAAATTGCAATTAAATAAGCTGGAGATCTTTTTTCCTGGGTATTTGGAAACCTGCAGTGAAAAACTGTTAAAGGGGTAAGCAGTCAAAGATGTGGTTTTAATACTGTGGAAATTGGAAAGCTTGTTCTCAACTTGTGCATTAATGAGAGAAAACCAGATTATTGTGAATCTTGCTATCTTCATATTTCTTCTGTTTAAATTTGACTGGTCTGATTTCCATTTTGTGCAATAAAAAAATCACATTCAAATATCCTGTTTTTGATGGAAATAAAAATAATTGCAGATGATGAAAATCTTTAAAAAAAAAGCAATGCTGGCCATATTTGCGCTATATCTGTCCAAAGATAAATTGTTAATATTTCAAGTCAAAGACCCTTTTGTCAGAACTAAGGAAGAGGGGAAACAAGTTAATTTTAAGTTGCAGACAAAGGGATGAATAGGACAATGGAACTATATCTAGGTTGATGCCAGAGTTACCGGGGAATAAATTGTAGAGCCTATCCAGTGGATTGTTTAAGAGGGGTGTTAGAGAATGGGGATATAAAAACAAAATGAACATAAAAGAGTTGTGATGTAATGGGATTCAATTTATGACTAGCAAGTCAGATCCAAGAGCTCAGTGGTTAGAACACTGGCCTTGTAAACCAGGGGTCACGAGTTCATTCCTTGCTTGGGCCTCATTTTTTTTTTGAAGACTTTAAATGTAATTCTTTATTGTATTCATGTTATAAAATTTTAAATAAAGAAAAATAGAAAAAAAATTTTATAAAGGTATGATTACAATATTACATCAGAAAACTACACAAAATAACCCCCCCGTTAATTGTAACACAATATTAATAGTCTATCTTAAAATTAGTCCAACCCTCCCCCCCAAAATAAAGAGTGAAGAGTTAATAAATTTGACAATATTATATATGGAAAATACCCACTTACAAAAAAGAGATAAAACTTAACCTAAAAAAATTCTAACAACAAAAAAAATTGTCAATACTAAAATATCACACTTAAACATATATTTAAATCAAACTTAAATGCATATAATTAGCAAACGGAGTCCACTTTAACATAAAAATACATCTTATCCTGAATTGAAAAAGATATCCTTTCCATAGTCAAACAAAATTTCATTTCCAAATACCACTTATCTAAAGTTAGTATATTTCTATCTTTCCAAGTAAGTGCTATACATTTCTTAGCCACAACTAAAGCTAAATAAATAAATGAAATCTGATAATCCTCTAAACCTAAATTGATTAATGATTGCATGTTCCCTAATAAAAATATATCGGGATCTAATACAAGATGGATATTATATAAACTGTTAAAAACAGATTGAATACCTTTCCAAAACTGTTGCAATCGATCACAAAGCCAAACAGTATGCAAAAAAGTATTGGCCGTCTGATCACATCGAAAACAAGAATCCAACTTACTAAAACCAAATTTTTTAAATTTCTCCGGCGTTAAATATAGCCGATGAATAAAATTATAATTAATCATTGCTAGTCTAGCATTAATTAATTTCAGAATACTATTCCGACAGATTTCCATCCAAGCTTCTTCAGCTATTTTATGTCCTAAATCTTATTCCCATTTCAACTTGTCTTTATCCCAGTCGTTTTTACGATCAATTTCTTGTAAAATACAATACAAATCAGATATATATCCCTTTTTTTGGTATTTGAAAGTACATATTCTTCAAAACTAGATTCAGGCAATAAAATCATATGTCGACCACATAACTGTTTTACAAAAGATCTTAATTGATAATATACAAATATAGAATTTGCACTAATACCATATTTCCTTTGTAATTCGTCAAAGGAACAAAAACAACCCTCAGAAAAACAATCAGATAAATTTTTTATTCCCTTCTTTTCCCATTGTTTCAAAGTGGCATTGGAGACCGTAAAAGGAACAAGTTGATTATTATATAATGGCAATCTTCCAGAATATATATTTTTAAGACCCAATTTTTTAAGATTACTTGTCCATAAATTCAATAAATGTTTCAATATTGGCACATCATAAGTTCGTAATAAATTTTTATTCCATCGAAACAAAAACTCATGAGGAAATTTTTCTAAAATAACCGCCATTTCTATCTTTACCCAACTAGGTGGGTCGTCCATATTCATTAATGCACGAAGAAATTTGAATTGAGCTGCTTCATAATAATGCTGAAAATTTTGTTATCTTAAACCTCCAAATTGAAAATCCCACATCAATTTTCTCATTGCTACTCTCGGAAATTTTCCCTTCCATAAGAATTCTCTAATCGCTTTATATAAATCCTTAAAAAAACTTTTTATATAAAAAAAAGGAATTGATTGAAACAAATATTGTATTCTAGGAAAAATATTCATTTTTATGGTATTAATCCTCCTAGTAAACCCAAAGGTAGATCCCTCCACCTAATCAAATTTAATTTAATCCTTTTTATTAAAGGAAAATAATTAATTGAATATAATTCTTGGAATTCCGTATTAACATTAATTCCTAAATATTTAATTTGTGTAGTCCACTTCAAATTTGTAATATTTTTATATACTGAATAATCACCTTTACAAATTGGTAAAATTTCACTTTTAGCCCAATTTACTTTGTCACCAGATAATTGGCCATAAATTTCTAAACATTCTTGAATTGCAGGTAAAGAAATATCCGGATCCACCAAATATAATAAAACATCATCAGCAAATAAATTAATCTTATATTCCTCATTCAGAACTCTCATACCTTTAACATTTTCATTTTGACGTATTAATTGTGCTAAAGGTTCAATAACTATAGCAAATAAAGTAGGTGACAAAGGACATCCTTGTCTAGTAGATCTTGTCAAACTAAAAGATACTGAAATTTGGCCATTAACAGCAATTCTAGCCTTCGGGCTATTATATAAAGCCTTTATCAACCCAATAAATGAAGAACCAAAACAAAATTTCTCAAGTACTTTGAACAGAAACTTCCATTCCACTCTATCAAAAGTCTTTTCTGCATCCAATGAAACCACTATTGGATAATTCAACTGAAATTTAGATTTATTTATCAAGGTTATTAACCGTAAAATATTATCTGACGCATACCTGTTTTTTATAAATCCCGTTTGATCACCATGTATAATTTTAGGCAGATATTGAGCTAATCTATTAGCCATAATTTTAGCTACAATTTTATAATCTACATTTAACAACGAAATTGGTCTATAAGAAGAAACCTGTAAAGGGTCTTTATCTTTTTTTGGTATAACCGTAATTATTGCGTTAGAACAAGACTCAGGTAATTGAAAAGTATTGCAAGTTTGTTGTAATACATCCTTATAAATAGAAGATACATCAGCATAAAAAACTTCATCAAACTCTATAGAAAACCCATCTTCACCAGGTGCCTTTCCATTCGGCATCTCTCTTATTGCCCTTTCTATTTCATCTTCTGTAAAAGGTTTATCTAACTCTTGTCTGTCTTCTTGATTCAATTGTGGCAAGTTAATATTTTCCAAGAAAGAATCTATTGCGTCTCCAGTTACATCTTTACATTCCGAAGTATACAATTGTTTATAGAAATTACAAAATTCCTCATTAATCTCCTTTTGATTAAAAGTAATACCTGATTTCTTTCTAATCGCTGGTATGATCCTAGATAATTGTTCCTTTTTTAGTTGCCATGACAAAACTTTGAGCTTTCTCACCCCATTCATAAAACTTATGGTTAGTTCGATTCATTAAACATTCAAACCGATATGTTTGTAATTCATTATATTTAAATTTTAAATTAGTTAACTGATTCTTTTGCGTTTCGGTAGCAAGTTTTTGAAATTCTTTTTCAGTAGCAGTTATCTTTTCCTCTAAGTCTTCAATCTCTTTAATTCTCTCCTTTACTTTAGAGGCATAACTGATAATTTGGCCTCGCAAAAAAGCTTTCATTGCATCCCATAAAACAAAATAACTAGAAACAGAATTACAGTTAATGCCAATAAAAATTTCAATTTGCTGTTTTAAAAAACTAATAAATTCTGTTTTTTGCAATCTTCTTCTTCTTGGCTTGGCTTCGCGGATGAAGATTTATGGAGGGGGTAAATGTCCACGTCAGCTGCAGGCTCGTTTGTGGCTGACAAGTCCAATGTGGGAAAGGCAGACACGGTAGCAGGGGAAAATTGGTTGGTTGGGGTTGGGTGTTGGGTTTTTCCTCCTTTGCCTTTTGTCATTGAGGTGGGCTCTGCGGTCTTCTTCAAAGGAGGTTGCTGCCCGCCGAACTGTGAGGCGCCAAGATGCACAGTTTGAGGCGATATCAGCCCACTGGTGGTGGTCAATGTGGCAGGCACCAAGAGATTTCTTTAGGCAGTCCTTGTACCTTTTCTTTGGTGCACCTCTGTCATGGTGGCCAGTGGAGAGCTCGCCATATAACACGATCTTGGGAAGGCGATGGTCCTCCATTCTGGAGACGTGACCCACCCAGCGCAGCTGGATTTTCAGCAGCGTGGACTCGATGGTTTTTGCAATAGCATAGTATTAAATCTCCATCTTGAAGCTTTCTGAACATCTTGTGAACTCAAATATTCTAATAATAATAGTGAATGATCCGAAACCAATCTAGCCTTATACTCCACAGATGTAACCCTATTCTGCAAATGTGCTGATATTAAAAAAATAATCAATTCTAGAAAAATAATTATGTCGCGAGGAATAAAAAGAAAAATCTTTCTCTGTAGGATTAACTCTTCGCCAAATATCAATGAAATTCAAATCTGCCATCATATTAATCACTTGGATTGCCATCTTAGACTTCCTAATTACTCTTGGGTACTTATCCAATAAAAGCTCCAACACCACATTCAAATCTCCCCCAATCATCATATTAGAGTTCGATTGTCCAAGTAATAAAGACATATCCACAACAAAAGCTGTATCCTCAACATTAGGAGCAAAGTCCATGCCTCATTAAAGATTGTACAATTTAATTTTAATAATCTTCCACCATTTTTCTCTTCATTCTGTAACTGAAATGGTAGATTCTTATGTACCAAAATTGCCACACCTTTTGCCTTAGAATTAAACGAAGAATAAAAAATTTGCCCAACCCATTCACGTTTGAGTTTCAAATGTTCCTTATCTGTTAAATGAGTTTCCTGTAAAAAAAAGCAACATCAACTTTTAATTTTTTTAAATAAGCAAGTACTTTCTTACGCTTAATAGGATTATTTAAACCCTGAACATTAAGAGAAGCAAACTTCAATTTAGACATTTCTTACACTCAATAAAACACAAGAAACAAACAAAAAAGGAAAAAAAGAGAAAAAAAAGAGAAAAAAAGAAACCCTCCAAAAAAGAAAAAAAAAAGAAAAAAAACCCTTAATTCCCCTTTGAAATTACAACCAAAAACTAAAAAAAATTAAAAAAAAGTTATATATAACATTTTTTTAATTATTTAAAAAAGATAATTAAAAAAAAGCTTCACTCTCTAACCCAAAAATTAAAAAGAAAAAAAAAACAGGTCGGAGGTCACAATTACCTCCTCCTGTTTAAACCGCCTAATGCGGTAACTCCCCCAAAATATTGGGTGTGAGATAACTCAAACGCAGCTAATGACTTCTGGAAATTGGTGCCCTCCCAGTTCCCTCTCCCAACTCCCATCACTATTTAAAATCTTCTCAACAAAAAATAATTAAAAAAAAAATTTAAAAAAAATTTTTTTAAAATCAACTTTGCCATTGCGACCACCGTTTCTTCCATTTCTTCCAGACATCAGATTCCCTTCTTGCAGCTCTGCCCTCTTTGGAGACCGTGGAGGACTACGTCGTTCCTGGAATTGCGTAATTGGTAAAGACTGAGCAAAATCCATAGCTTCTTTAGGATTATCAAAGAACTTTGGTTGATATCCATCCTGAAAAATCTTGAGTACCGCGGGGTATCTAAATGTTGCCTTGTATCCTTTTTTCCACAATAATTCTTTCACAGAATTAAATTCACGTCATTGAAACATAACTTCCTGACTCAAATCCGGATAGAAGAAAACATGATTACTCTGAACCATCAAAGGAGGTCTGTTTTGCTGTGCATTTCTAATAGCCATATGTAAAATAGTCTCTCTATCACAGTAATTTAAACAGCGAACCAAAACAGGTCTTGGATTTTGTCCTGAAAAAGGTCTCCTTCTCAAAGCTCTATGAGCCCGTTCCAATATTAAACCTTCAGGAAACTTATCTTGTCCCAACACTTGTGGAATCCATTCAGTAAAAAATTTTCTTGGATCTGGCCCTTCTATGCCTTCTGGCAAGCCGACAATTTTCACATTATTCCATCTGGATTGGTTCTCCAAATAATCAACCTTTTTTGCTAAATTTTTATTCTGAATCTGTAGCGTTTCAATTGTTTTATTCACATCTTGCAATTGATCTTGTACATCAGATAATCCTTGATCACACATCTCAAGTCTTTCAATAGTTTCGACTTTAAAAGCTCCATAATCAGCCATCTGTTGAGTATTGACATCCACCAATGCATTAATCTTAGAAATAAGATTATTCATAGAATCACCTAAATGCATCATTGAAGAAAATATCTTATGTTCAAGACTCTTGAAAAGTATATCAACATCAGTAGATCCAGACATGGTGGGATCCTGCTGTTCTTGTGGAATCAGAGGACCTTCTATCCCTTCTTTTAATTTAGTAGCTTTTCTTGCAGTTTGACTCCGTGTAAGAGCCCCTGCCACAGACCCCCCCAGAAGTGTCAGGAGGCTGATGATCAGGGTTATCTTTGATCCAAACCTCCTTTAAAAGCTTCGTTACGTCAGTATCTGGAAGAGCTGTTGTAACTGATGGTATAGCAGTCAAATAACAACTCTTTAACTCTCCAACTGGTGGCGCCCCAGCTAATTCAGCAGTCAAAGTCTCAGTAACAGTAGACGTTGTTTGAAATACTGGCATCCGGCCAGCCCTTTGTTCTAAAGGCAGCTGAAAACGACCTTCAGAAAGACTGACGAATTCAGAGCGGTGCTCCAAGGCCAAATTCTTCGCTTCTTTTCCTGGATCCATTTCACGCTGAGTCGTGGCTTTTTGTAAACAAGCAGGCTCAGATAATTTTGGAAAATATAATTTTTTAACAATCTGTTGATGTTTCCTTTTACTTTTTTTTAACAAATGTACCGTTAGGTATTAATTCAACACCTCATACTATTTATAAACTTTTTTAAAAAAGTTTTAACGGGCGCTTAAAGACAAAACAATAAGTTAGAGTCAGGAGAGGACTGGAAGGCACGTCTGTTCCTTACGCCATCTTGCCACGCCCACCGTTTGGGCCTCATTTCTGAGGGGTGGTGGACAAAGTGGTGACTCTGACTTCCTTACGATAGACAGAGTTAAGAGTTTCATGTTGCATTCTAAATGTAGCATTATGTGACAATAATGGACCTTTTTACCTTTACTAATGGAGATGAGGAAATATTGAGCCAATATCATAGATGATTTACTGCAGAAATGGCATGTTTTGGTACAAGGGAGGAGAGTTGAGTGAATATTAAGTGTAGAGCCTGCAAATGCACTAATACATGAAAGTGCTAAAGAAATTCAGTTCATGCAAGTTCATAAGGAAAAGTTGATCAAATTTTCTAGCCTGAGCCTTTTTGGAAACTGGAAATTATTGACAAAGGGCTCAGGCCCAAAACAATTATTATCTTTTATTTTCTATGAATGATGTGTGGACTGCTGAGTTTCTCCAGCACTTTTGTGTATTACACTTGATCCCAGCATCAGCAGATTCTTTTTTTTGTTGAACAGATTAAGAAAATGTTGTCTTCTCCCAAACTGGGAGAATATGAAATGCAAAGTAATCACACTGAGGACTGAGTTGAGTAATGCTGACATCTTTAAAAACAAATTTCATGCTTTAGTTATTGAAACTGAATCAAATAGATACACTGTCATTTGATTAAGTGCTTGTTTGTTCCATTTAGTTGCCTTATAAACTATATAGCCCATTTCACTGAACCCTTGGTTGCTCAACAGTGTAATTTCCAACTATATCATTGCTTTTTGCTAATGTACAATATCTGAATTTCCCATTGTAGGTTCTGACAGTTTCCCTTGTGGTGTCTGTGTGGAGACGGCCACACACACTCCAGTACAACGACGGCTTTTGCTTGCGTTTTCCAGTGTTTCTTCTGTCAGAGAGCGCACCAGGCCTGTAACTCTTCGACTGCCAGCCCTGAGCTCAGCAGCGAAGAACATCCGTTGGAAATGGTGAAGATGACGAAATCAAAAACTTTCCAGGCTTACCTGCCGAACTGCCACCGAACATATAGCTGCATTCACTGTCGCGCTCATCTTGCAAATCACGATGAGTTAATTTCCAAGGTAAGCAGCGGTAGGTGAATGGTTGCTTAATGGGTACCATTTTTCTACTCAGCTGATTAGAAATGTTGTGCTTGCAGAACCATTGTTTAATTTTGATGCACAAGAGACTGCTGGAATCTGGAGCAAAAAAAACCCAATCTACTGGAGGAACTCCAAGTCGAGCAGCATCAGAGAGGGTGGGAGGCAACTATTTCAGGTTGAAGCCCTTCATCAAGACTTACTGATGGTTCCTTTTACCCTCTCTTTCTCTCTTCCCCCCACCCCTAAACGGGCTTTCTTGATGTTGCTTGACCCACTGAGTTCCTTCAGTGGATTATGTTTTTGCTCCATGTTGTTTGGTATCCCTGTTAGTGTGTCTACAGGCGAAACCTGGATTTAAATTGCATTTGCTGGGCAAGCCAATTGTAGTCTAGCAAACTACCAGAGGGTATTTAAATGTGTTTGACAGGATTTGAAATTATCTGAGTACTTAAAATTATAATATTGCAATTTATAAGTAGAAATGGTTTTACTGGCAAGAGGGCAGATTGAAACTAAATAAACCAGAAATTAATTAAGAGGATTATTATTTTAAGCAGAGTGGTAATGTGATCTAGAATGTGTTTCTAAAAGTGTGATTAAATACAGGGAAAATTGCATCGGTTGAAAAGCTAGATAAACCACAAGCACCATACTAATATAAGTAGTAGGCCAATCCAGACTATTGTGCCATTTATTAAGATTGTGGCTGATTTTCCACCTCTCTCCATACTCCTTGAATGTTCAGAAATTTATCAATGCCTCTTTTGAATGAACAAGGCAACTGAGCCTTCACAGCTGTCAAGTGCAGAAAGTTCCAAGTTCCACCAACTTTCTAGACCTTAAATGGTCTATCCCTTAGCCTGAGTAAATGTCCTCCCTGTACCTAGCCTGTAAAGCCTTTAAGAATTCTGTACTTCTCAATTACATCTTCTAAACTTGTCTAGCGAATATAGTCAGTCTCTCCTCGTATGACAAACCTGCCATCTCTGGAATCATTCTAGTGTATCTTTATTACACTCTCTGGCAAGTATGTTTCTTTTATGGGTAAAGAGATCAAAATTGTACAGAGGAACCCAGATATAGGATCTTAGTGAGCCAATACAATGACAATAAATCTTCACTATTCTTGTATCCAAATCTTCCTGTCACATAGATTTTCCATTTTGCATGCTGCACCTCCACATGGCCTTTCACAACTTGCTTACAGGCACCTGTGTCCCTTTTGCTCATCAATCTTGCTCAAGGACTGCACAGTGGTACAACTAATAGAGCTGCTCCTTCAGTTCCAGTGACCTAGATTAAATTCTGACCTCTGTACAAACTCCACACAGACAGCACTATTCACTCTGTAACCTTTAGGTTTTCTTCCAGGTGTTCCTGTCTCCTCCTGTATTTTGAAGATGTTATGGGTTGGTAAGTTATTAGATTAGAATGGTAAAATCTGGGGAAGAGTTGATGGGAATATGGAGAGAATAAAATGTGTTTGGCTCATATTAGTTCAAAAGTGGTTGTTGGTTCAGGATCGATAAGCAGAAAGACTAGTTTCTGTGCTTTATCCTTGTGACTCTAATAGGAGGCTTGGGTTCTATGCCTGCTTACAGTTGGATAACTCGATGATGATGCTATGCACTTGATAATGCACTAGACCTCTATAAACGCACCCTTTTTAAGAGGAAGTAGGTTGGTGTTGGAGGCAGAAGCATTGAAATTCCAAAAGCATTGAAGCTTTGGGAATGAAAACAATGGTGGTGAAGAATGAAAACAATGGTTGATGAAGAATATTTTTCAGTTTCTTGCTTTTTTTGTGTATTCACTCTACTTTGAGTCTCCTACTTATACATTCCATTCTGCTGATGTGCTGAAAAAGCCATGGCAGCCCATTCTAGAATTCAACATTCAACATAGTGGGTGCCAGAGTCCAGATGTGGCTGGACAAACATCAGTGAACCTAACTTTCAAAGGTAATGAGATTGGCTGTAAAGTAGACTGTTTGTTGGATTACAGACTCTGTGAGAAAGTGGCATGGGTCCTCATGGGAGAGGATGAGTATTGTTGGCAGAAGGAATTTGGGTTTAAATGGTACTGGAAAGAAGTGACACCACTTCCTGTAGAACCACTTTGTTCTTATGAGGTTGCTAAATTTAGAGAATGGTGATCAATACAGACAGCTGCTTCTATGTTTATTCCCAGACTGTAGTTTAACTTGGAACATGCTTGAGGAAGAAGAACTCTAATAACACATTCCCATGCCATTGTCACACCAAGGCTGGTGGAAGATCAGATCAGAGGCTAAATAATACTTCATCAGTTAATGTAAACTATGTATTTTGCACAGACTGCTCTGTTCCTCTTCAATGTCCATTAAATCTTGAGATTTGGGTAAATAAATACAAACCCTAGCACTCAACTATTGTCACTTTTTGTTCTACTTCTGGGAATGACAGGTCATCTGTTCAATGATTTTTGAATAGCTGAAAGTGATATAGAGTATCAAAATTCTTAATTAGGGAATGTTATGATTGAAACATGATTGGGGAGCTTTGAAGTCCTGTCACACAACTGCTCTTTTTGTTTTGAGTATAAATGTTTAGAATTTAATTGGGCAATGGTTGGCTTTGCAAGGATGAGCATAACATTGGGAATTTCTGGAGTGACAAGTTGGCCAGGTTCTAATTCCCAATTGTCAAATTTATGGGAGTCTACAGAATACTGTTAACTTTATGACTTCTTTGGAATAACTGAGATACTCGGAGCATTGGGCTGAACATCATATACTAGGGAAAAAAAACTGCTGATTATTGAGACTCAAGTCTCAATCCTGCAGGCTAAAATTTCTGTGACTGTGCCTGGTATGTTTAAATTACCATACCAATTGATGATGATGAGTTTGTCATGTACATTGGACAATATACATGTGCACCAAAATTCTTTATTGCTGCAGCTAAACAGTGAGGTTTGTCGTTTGATTAAAGACCAGGCTCTTTCAGATGGCAAGAATACCCCGATGTAAAGCCACATATTCTACCCCTATGCGGCTGTCGGGAGGCCACCTGAAAGAGGAGGAGGTGCCTCCAAGGTGCACTTTCTAACCCTCCTCGGAGAGGGTTAATTGCTGGAGCAGGTTCCCCTAGGCATCTGAATGTAGCCGCCTGAAAGCAGCTGCTAAGGGGCGGGCTGATGACAATCAGCTGGCGACCCAACTCCCCGCACCTGACTGCCGCCCTCTCTGCTGCCCCTGCCCCGACATCCCCCGAAGGGACAGGACCCGGATTGTGCTCCAAGGCGCCTCTCCTGCAGCTGTCCCTTTCAAGGACAGGACCCGGATTGTGCTCCAAGGCGCCTCTCCTGCAGCTGTCCCTTTCAGGTGGATAACGCAGCACCTTCAGGCTGCCACCTGAATGACCATTCCACAGGTTTGCATCTACATTCTTAGCAGAGAATGCATCTGAAAGCAGCTACAGACACTCAGCCTTTCGATCTGGAGACAGATATATAGTTTGGCCAGGTCCAACTCAGAGGGGAACCTCTCGGGCTAAACATTTATACAAACAGAAGAATAAAGAGCACTTTGCATCCTTAGACTCGCAGCGCATATGGAGGGTATACAGATTATTGTAGCAGCCTGTGCATGGAGACACGGACTGACCCGCAAAATGGCCGACGAATGCTGCGACATTGCAGACGTGGCCATCTTTCCAGGTGACTGCACAGCAGGAAGATGGGGAACACTGGCCAATCCAAGGCCGGCGCAAAGATGACATGGCCCTAATGTCAGCGTCAGAGGTCCATATGAGCAGAGATTCCAGTGCAATAAATCAGTCTTTGACTTCAGGTTTACCACAGACATTCAACATATTATGGGGAAGAACGTGGTAGCTGATGCTCTTTCAGGCCCCACGATCGAGCCAATACACGCCCTGTCCCAAGGTGTCAACTACATGGCCCTTGCCAAAGCACAACACCAAGTCATTGAGACCCCCCCCTGTTTATAGGACAGGTGTCTCCGGTCTCAGGATGGAGGATGTCCCAGTTGGCCCAGGTAACCTGATGCTGCTGTGTGATGTTTCTACCGGCAGCCCTTGCCCCTTCATCCTAGCTGCATGGGGGCACCAAATTTTTGAGGCCATACATAACCTGGTGCATCTCACCAACTGCGCCATGTTGAAAATGGTTTGTCTGGCATAGCCTTCATAAACAGGTCAGTCAGTGGGCCAAAAGCTGCACGATCCGCCAATCCTCCAAAGTGAATGTTCACATGAGAGTGCCCACAGAGACTTTTGAGCCAGCACAGCGTAGGTTCTGCCATGTGCACATTGACTTAGTGGGGCTGTTGCTGGTTTCCCATGGGCGAGATACCTCTTGATCATAGTGGACTGTTCCACGAGTTGGTGGGAGGTGATCCCACTGGCAAATACCACCACAAAAACCTGTGCCAGGCCATTTGTTGACATGAGTGTCCTGATTCAGGGTCCCAGAGCACCTCATTTTGAACAGGGGCCACAATTCACCTCTGGATTCTGGGCACTGCTAACATTCTGGCGACGCAGCTCCACGATACCATGGCTTATTATCCGCAGGCCATCTCAAGGCAACCTTGATGGCCTAGCTCAAGGGTCCCAACTGGGTAGAAGAACTGCCTTGGGTCCTGCTGGAAATCAGTACTGTGCCGAAGGAGGACTTCAATGCCTTGGCAGTGGAGATGGTCTACAGCGCACCTTTAATCATCCTTGGGGAGTTCCTGGTCCCTAAGGACCTCGCGGCAACCCTCGAGAGCCTGCACCTAAAGCTAGGGTCCTTGGACCACGGTAACCCCAACCGCATGGCCAGCCCAAGCATAGCATCTTGAAGGATCTAAAGGCTTGTCAGTACATATTCGTGAGGAGGGGCGCACACAGACCACCTTTACAACGACCCTACGAGGGGCCCTGCAGGTTCCACCTTTGTCCTCTATCGGCGGTAAGGAGAAGACGTTTACCATCGACTGCCTGAAATGGGCATATCTAGACTGTAGTGAGCCAATCTCCACCCCTGCCCCTGCGACGCAGGGACAGGCCACTGAAGGCTATAGACAAGGGCCCGATCACCGGTTCTTTGTGGGGGGGGGGGGGGGGTTGTGTAGCGGCTTGTGCACAGAGACATGAACCAGCCTGCAGAATGGCTGATGAACGCGGTGACTGCGTGGACTTGTGGGTGACACTGGCCATCGTCCCAGGTGACCTCCATCACGGCAGGTAGATGGGGAACTCTTGCGGGAATGCCAGCCTTCTGATGACGTGGGGCCCTGATGTCAGTGCTAGGGACCCATATAAGCAGAGTTATAAGGAGTCTTTGACTCCTTGTGTGTGTCTTCCTTCCACACTTGCTGTGGTGTGCATGCTAAATTATAACAGATTATAAATCATTTGGATTAGCACCTGTTTCTAGCTGTGACCCCTTAAACTTCTCTGAGGAACTTAATTATTTTTGCTCATTCTGATAGAGAAAATAAGGATCTTTTACCGAATGAAGTACCTGTTTTCTATTACAGATATATGGGCCATCCTTAGTAGGGTGAATGTGCAGAAGGAAGCTGAACCAAATGGCATTCCTGGTCGAGTGCTTAGAGCTTGTGCAGATCAGTTGGCAGCGGTTTTTATAGATTTTTTAATCTGTCCCTGGCCAAGGCTGTTGTTCCAATAGGTTTTAAGATCATTATAATTGTGGCTCTGCCAAGGTGCTGTACTGCCTTGAGTCTGATTGACTACTGTCCTATTGCACTTACTCCCATCATCGCAAAATGTTTTGAGACGTTGGTTTTATCTTATTTGAAATCTTGTTTGTCTGTCACTATGGATCAACATCAATTCGCCTACAGTGCTAATAGGTCGACAGAGGATGCTATTTTAACAGTCCTACACTCTACTATGACTCACCCGGACAGACCGATCTCTTATGTAAGATTACTATTTATTGATTATAGTTTGGCTTTCAACATGGTTGTACCACCAAAGCTGATAACCAAACTTTGTTCTTCAGTTCATCCTTTTGTAATTGGATTCTGGATTTCCTTACTAACAAAGCCCAGTCTGTTAGGTTGGGCAACAGTTTCCCCTTGAATACTGGAATGCCCCAGGATTGCGTGCTGATCTCCCTTTTGTATTCCATCTTTACCTCTGACTGTTGCTATGTACAACTCAAACTTAATTATAAAGTTCGCAGATGACACCACGGTTGTAGGCCTGATCACAGAGGACGATGAAACCAACTATAGGAGTGAGGTTCAGCTCCTAGCCTTATGGTGTGCTGAGAACAATTTGTTACTCAATATCCAGAACTCAAAGGAGATTAATTGTGGATTTTAGATGGGTGGGAAGCCAAATGCATGTTCTGATTTACATCAATGGAGTGATTACATAACTTCAAATTCCTGGGGGTTCATATCTTTGATCTCACATGGTCTTTGAATTCATCAATGTTGATCAAAAAGGCACAACAATGTCATTATTTTTTTAGATGTATGAGGAAGTTACACCTCCACCCCAGAGTGCTGTTGAATTTCTATAGATGATCTATTGAGAATGTGCTGACCTACAGTATTTCTGTGTGATGTGGAAATTATTCTGCACAAGATAGGAAGGCACTCCAGCGGGGAGTGAAAATGGCCCAACGGATTGTTGGAATGCAATTGCCTACATTGAATCTATCTGCAGGGGGCAAGGAATATTAAAATTTCAACGAACTCTAACCGTGAATTATTTACTCTCCTACCATTGGGCAGAGGCTATAGATGGGAGCCTTCGCTCTAACTACGAGAAAGAGCTTTTTTTTCATGAAGTCGTGATAATGTTAAATATCAATTCACGATGTTGAGCAGTCCTGCACTTCTATTTCAGAATCAGCAATTTTTAAAAAAAATAAGGATATTGCAATGGTTTTTATTGTATGTGTTTATTGTATTATTTTATATTTTGGTCGATGCTAATCATGCTTCATTGGCTGGTATTCCAGCATAATGACGATAAAGTATCGCATCAAAGTTTAAAAAAAAAATTACAACAGAATTCTCATGAATTTAAAAATTGAGTAATATCACAATTATCATAGTAGGGAAAAAAAATGAGAGCATTAGTGCCGATGGTCCTTTTGAGATGTCTGAGCAGTCCCTGATTAATGTAATAAGGGGAGATTCAAGATCCTGATAGCTGTTGATAACAGAAACTGTTCTTGAACCTAGATGTGCTGGTCTTCAGACTTCTGCTCAAAGGTGTCAGAGAGAGGAGATTTAATTGGCAGTTATGGGAGTCCTTTATGATGTTTGCCTTCTTGAGATAAAGTCTCACATAAATGCATTCAGTGAGAAGTCCAAGTCTGTGATGTACCTGAATGTTTGTTACCTTCTGCATTCCTGTGCAGTCAAATTCCCAATCCAGGCTGTGATGATTTTTTTTTTAAATTTTTTATTTTTCACACCATAAATCACATTAACCATGGTACACACTTTTTCCTTTTCACACATATACAGTGCCATTTTCTCCCCCCCCCCTCCCTCCTCTCATCCCACCCTCCCTACCTCCCCCCTCCCGTCCATTTAAGGTATACAATCTAGGATACATTAAACCAGTCAGACAATGTTGTCATTCAATAAAAATACACCAGAAATTCTACTGAGTCCATTCTTTTCATTTCCTTTTCCTTCCGTTAACTGAGGAAATGATTGTCCCTGGTAGGTTTTCGCTATTGTATTTAATGTAAGGCTCCCATATTTGTTTGAATATTTCAATATTATTTCTTAAACTATATGTTATTTTTTCTAATGGAATACATTTATTCATTTCTATATACCATTGTTGTATTTTCAAATTATCTTCCAATTTCCAGGTTGACATAATACATTTTTTTGCTACGGCTAGAGCTATCTTAACAAATCTTTTTTGTGCATCCTCCAAATCAATTCCAAATTCTTTGTTTTTTATGTTACTTAGGAGGAAGATCTCTGGATTCTTTGGTATATTGTTTTCTGTTATTTTATTTAATATCTGGTTTAGATCTTCCCAAAATTTTTGTACTTTCTCACATGTCCAGATTGCATGAATTGTTGTTCCCATTTCTTTTTTACATCGAAAACATCTATCAGATACTGTTGGGTCCCATTTATTTAACTTTTGAGGTGTAATGTATAGCCTGTGTATCCAGTTATATTGTATCATACGTAACCTCGTATTTATTGTATTTCTCATCGTTCCGGAGCATAACTTCTCCCATGTTTCCTTTTTTATCTTTATATTTAAATCTTGTTTCCATTTTTGTTTAGTTTTACCATTTGTTTCCTCATTCTCCTTTTCTTGCAGTTTAATATACATATTTGTTATAAATCTTTTGATTATCATTGTATCTGTAATCACATATTCAAGGTTACTTCCCTCTGGCAAACTCAAACTGCTTCCTAATTTATCCTTCAAGTAGGATCTCAATTGGTAATATGCCAGCGCTGTATCTTGAGTTATATTGTATAAGTTATATTATATTATATAAGGCTGTGTTCTCGCACCAACCCTCTTTTCAATCTTCTTCAGCATGATGCTGAACCAAGCCATGAAAGACCCCAAAAATGAAGACGCTGTTTACATCCGGTACCGCACGGATGGCAGTCTCTTCAATCTGAGGCGCCTGCAAGCTCACACCAAGACACAAGAGAAACTTGTCCGTGAACTACTCTTTGCAGATGATGCCGCTTTAGTTGCCCATTCAGAGCCAGCTCTTCAGCGCTTGACGTCCTGCTTTGCGGAAACTGCCAAAATGTTTGGCCTGGAAGTCAGCCTGAAGAAAACTGAGGTCGTCCATCAGCCAGCTCCCCACCATGACTACCAGCCCCCCCACATCTCCATCGGGCAAACAAAACTCAAAACGGTCAACCAGTTTACCTATCTCGGCTGCACCATTTCATCAGATGCAAGGATCGACAATGAGATAGACAACAGACTCGCCAAGGCAAATAGCGCCTTTGGAAGACTACACAAAAGAGTCTGGAAAAACAACCAACTGAAAAACCTCACAAAGATAAGCGTATACAGAGCCGTTGTCATACCCACACTCCTGTTCGGCTCCGAATCATGGGTCCTCTACCGGCACCACCTACGGCTCCTAGAACGCTTCCACCAGCGTTGTCTCCGCTCCATCCTCAACATCCATTGGAGCGCTTACACCCCTAACGTCGAAGTACTCGAGATGGCAGAGGTCGACAGCATCGAGTCCACGCTGCTGAAGATCCAGCTGCGCTGGATGGGTCACGTCTCCAGAATGGAGGATCATCGCCTTCCCAAGATCGTGTTATATGGCGAGCTCTCCACTGGCCACCGTGACAGAGGTGCACCAAAGAAAAGGTACAAGGACTGCCTAAAGAAATCTCTTGGTGCCTGCCACATTGACCACCGCCAGTGGGCTGATAACGCCTCAAACCGTGCATCTTGGCGCTTCACAGTTTGGCGGGCAGCAACCTCCTTTGAAGAAGACCGCAGAGCCCACCTCACTGACAAAAGGCAAAGGAGGAAAAACCCAACACCCAACCCCAACCAACCAATTTTCCCTTGCAACCGCTGCAATCGTGTCTGCCTGTCCCGCATCGGACTTGTCAGCCACAAACGAGCCTGCAGCTGACGTGGACTTTTTACCCCCTCCATAAATCTTCGTCCGTGAAGCCAAGCCAAAGAAAAATTGTACTTATCTTTCATTTGTTCAAAGGATAAGAATCTATTTCCTGAAAAACAATTTTCTATTCTTTTAATCCCTTTTTTTCCCCATTCTCTAAAGGAAAGAGTAACTTGTTTTGCGTCAATATTAGTTTTGGTAATTGATAATTTGTTTTATTTCTTTCTACATGAATCTTCTTCCAAATATTGAGGAGATGATGTAATACTGGAGAACTTCTATGTTGTACCAATTTTTCATCCCATTTATATAATATGTGTTCAGGTATCTTTTCCCCTATTTTATCTAATTCTAATCTCGTCCAATCTGGCTTTTCCCTTGTTTGATAAAAATCTGATAGGTATCTTAATTGTGCGGCTCTATAATAATTTTTAAAGTTTGGCAGTTGTAAGCCTCCTTGTTTATACCATTCTGTTAATTTATCTAGTGCTATCCTCGGTTTCCCCCCCTCTCCATAAAAATTTCCTTATTATTTTCTTTAACTCCTTGAAGAATTTCTCTGTCTGTTGTATTGGCAATGCCTGAAATAAGTATAATATCCTTGGAAAAATGTTCATTTTAATACAGTTTATCCTTCCTATTAGTGTTAGTGGTAAATCTTTCCAATGCTCTAAATCGTCCTGTAATTTTTTCATTAGTGGATAATAATTGAGTTTATATAGTTGGCCGAGATTTTTGTTTATTTGTACACCTAGGTATCTTATTGCTTGCATTTGCCATCTAAATGGTGATTCCTTCTTAAATTTTGAGAAATCCGCATTATTCATAGGCATTGCTTCACTTTTATTTACGTTTATCTTGTAACCCGACACTTCTCCATATTCCTTCAATTTCTTATATAATTCTTTTATTGATAGTTCTGGTTCTGTTAAGTACACTATAACATCATCCGCAAATAAACTGATTTTATATTCCTTGTCTTTTATTTATATTCCTTTTGTATTATTATCTGTTCTTATCAATTCTGCTAGTGGTTCTATAGCTAACGCAAACAATAAAGGTGATAGTGGGCATCCCTGCCGTGTTGACCTGCTTAAGTTAAATTGCTTTGATACATGTCCATTTACTGTCACTTTCGCTAACGGTCCCTTATATAATGCTTTAATCCAATTAATATACTTCTCCGGTAAACTGAATTTTTGCAATACTTTGAACAAATAATTCCATTCTACTCTGTCAAAGGCCTTCTCTGCGTCTAAAGCAACTGCTACTGTAGGTGCTTTATTCCCTTCTACTGCATGAATTAAGTTAATAAATTTACAAATATTGTCTGTTGTGCATCTTTTTTTGATAAATCCAGTTTGGTCTAAATTTACCATTTTCAGTACATACTCTGCTAATCTGTTTGCTAATAGTTTAGCTATTATCTTATAATCTATGTTAAGTAAAGATATTGGTCTATATGACGCTGGTGAGAGTGGATCTTTCCCTTGCTTTAGTATTACTGTAATTATTGCTGTTTTACATGAATCTGGTAAGCTTTGTGTTTTATTAATCTGGTTGATTACTTCCAGGAGGGGCGGAATTAATAAGTCTTTAAATGTTTTATAGAATTCTATTGGGAATCCATCCTCTCCTGGTGTCTTATTATTTGGTAATTTTTTAATTATCTCTTGTATTTCTACTATTCCAAATGGCTCTGTTAATTTATTTTGTTCCTCTATTTGTAGTTTTGGTAGTTCAATTTTAGTCAGAAATTCATCTATTTTCGCTTCTTTCCCTTCGTTTTCAGTTCGGTATAATTGTTCATAGAATTCTCTAAAGTTTTCCTTAATTTTTTTGGATTATATGTAATTTGTTTGTCTTGGATGTCCTCTAACTTTACTGTCAATATTAAGGGTAAATGGTCCGATAGTATTCTAGCTTTATATTCTGTTTTTCTTACTCTATCTTGCATACTAGCTGATAACAAAAATAGGTCTATTCTTGAGTATGTTTTATGTCTATCGAGTAATATGAATATTCCTTTTCTTTTGGGTGTTCTTTCCTCCATATATCCAAAAGTTGCATTTCTTCCATTGATTTAATTATAAATTTGTTTACTTTGTTCTTTCTGTTAATTTTTTTCCCAGTTTTGTCCATATTTGAATCCAAATTCAGGTTGAAATCCCCCCCTATTAATATGTTCCCTTGCGTATCTGCTACCTTCAAAAAAATATCTTGCATAAACTTTTGATCTTCTTCGTTAGGTGAATATACATTGAGTAGATTCCAAAACTCCGAATATATCTGACATTTTATCATTACATATCTCCCTGCTGGATCTATTATTTCCTCTTCTATTTTAAATGGCACATTTTTACTAATTAATATAGCTACTCCTCTTGCTTTTGAATTATACGATGCTGCTGTTACGTGTCCTACCCAATCTCTCTTTAATTTCTTGTGCTCCAATTCAGTTAAGTGTGTTTCTTGCACAAATGCTATATCAATTTTTAATTTTTTCAGTAAATTTAGCAGTTTCTTCATTTAATTTGGTTATGTATTCCATTAATATTTAAAGTCATATAGTTCAACGTAGTCATTTTATACTTTGTTTATCTTCCCTTTCCGTTTCTCCATGATTACCTTTCCTCCTTATCCATTTCTGTTTTCTTGTTTTAAACCCTTTATAAGACAACATTCCTAAAACATCAAACATTTTCCTTATTCTCCTATTTAAAACTTCTTTAGCCCCAATCTCCCCTTCCCCTCCTGAGTTGTCCTTTATCCCTTGTCGGACAACCACATCTCCCCTCTCCATTTGGATTTGCGAATTCACTCGCAAGCGTCAGCTGATTTTGCAGTGACCGCAACTCCTCCCCACCCAGCCCCCCCCAGAAAAGATTTCACTTTTCATATGTAACAAAGGTCACTCTTTTAGTTCCCTCCTTATTCCCTCTGTTCCATTTCCTTCCCTTATTAATTCTTGTCTATACTATCTATATTTTCCTCTAAATACGGATACATTCATGTATGCACATTATACATATACACACACATATACCTCTTTACCCACATACATATAAATCGTGGTCATTTTTACTCTTATTACATATCTTCATCTCTCTGGTTGTTTTGTAGTTGTTCTGCAAATTTCCTTACTTCCTCTGGATCCGAGAATAGTTTTTTTTCCCATAAGATCGTTTTCGATGTATTGAACTCCTTTCTCTTCTTCAGGAGTTCAAAACTTATATCTGGATAAATGAAGATTTTTTACCCTTTGTACTCCAGTGGCTTGTTGCCCTCTCTTACTTTTTCCATTGTCTTCTCCAGTACCTTTTCTCTTGTAGTATATCTTAGGAATTTTACTAAAATAGATCTTGGCTTTTGTTGTGGTTGTGGTTTAAAGGCCAATGCTCTATGTGCCCTTTCTATTTCCATTTCTTGCTGTAGTTCTGGACATCCTAGGATCCTGGGGATCCAATCTTTTATAAACTCTCTCATATTCTTGCCTTCTTCATCTTCCTTAAGGCCCACTATCTTTATGTTATTTCTTCTGTTATAATTTTCCATTATATCTATTTTCTGAGCTAACAGTTCTTGTGTCTCTATAACTTTTTTATTAGATTCCTCTTATTTCTTTTTTAAGTCCTCTACCTCCATTTCTACTGCTGCTTCCCGCTCTTCCATCTTGTCCATTCTCTTTCCCATTTCTGTTAAGGTCATATCTATTTTATTCATTTTCTCTTCTGTATTGTTTATTCTTCTTCTTAAATCATTAAATTCTTGCGCTTGCCATTCTTTAAATGACTCCATGTATTCTTTAATAAGAGAAAGTATATCCTTTATCTTGCCTTTCCCTTCTTCTTCTATTTCACTGTACTCTTCCTCTTCCTCTTCTTCCTCTGGGTTGGCCATCTGTTGTTTCTTTGTTGCCCTTTTCTTCTCTTTCTTGTTTTCGTTGTCTTCTGTGTTCTCCTCTTGCTGCAGGTGTTCTGCAGCTGTCATTGCCGGCTGTGGAGATCGACTCCCCAGCTGGTCACCCCTCCCGTCGGTGTGTTTTTTTGCATGCGCATCGCGCATGTGCGACTCCTCGTGCATGCGCGGTTGCGCACATTTACTCGGCTCAGCGAGCCATTTTTGTAGTCCACTTTCTACCGACCTGAGGGAGCGGGTTTCTCTCTCCACCGTGGGCCTCTTCGAACAGGTAAGGCCTTCTCCTTCTTCTTCCGTTGTCTTCTCTTCCTCTCTTCTTACCGTTGATTTTGATTTTTCTTTTTTCGTCGCCATCTTCTTTCCACCTTTATACTCACTTTTCTTTAATTTTTGTTTTTGTGCCTTTGTGTTTTCCTTTGTTTTTTCCGACTTTTCTGGAGAGGGCTGGAGTTCACCGTCCGGCCACTACTCCATCACGTGACTCCTCAGGCTGTGATGATTGAGCTCTTTCATGAAGGGTCAAACTATGCTCTTCTACCTCTTCAAAGTTTTGTTTACATCTTTTGTTCCTAAATGTGCATTTTATGAGATGCTTAATGTATTTGTTTCCTATATTTGAATAAATTTCCACCCAACCTGATCTGCCTGCTATTGACTGGACAAATTAATGGTGGATGTTCTTGTAAGAAAGGTCTCCAATAAAAATTTCCTCTATTTTTCAGAGTGGAGCCAGATTTTTTTGGCATTACTTTTTATTCTCATTTTCAAATACTGTAATTAGCATGGTGCTGCTCTTTTTACAGTACCATTCATGTTATTCTGAATTTTGAAGGTTCCCTACAAGACGTTAGTAAGGAAGGTGGAAGCATTAGGTATTACTGATGAAATAGTGAAATTGATTCAACAATGGTTGAATGGGAGATGCCAGAGAGTAGTGGTGGAAAATTGTTTGTTGAACTGGAAGCGGGTGACGAGTGGAGTGCCTCCGGGATCAGTACTGGGCCCACTGCTGTTTGTCATATATTAACGATCTAGATAATAGGGTGGCAAATTGGATTAGTAAATTTACAGATGATACAAAGGTAGGTGGGGTTTGGACAGTGAGGAAGATTATCAAAGCTTACAGGATGATATAGGACAGTTTGAAGAGTGGACTGAAAGATGGCAGATGGAGTTTAATACTGAAAAATGTGAGGTGCTACATTTGATAGGACTAATCAAAATGGTTAAATGGTAGACAATTGAAGAGTGCAGTGGAACCAAGAGAGTCATGGTGCATAATTTTCTGAAAGTTGAATCACATGTGGATAGGGTGGTGAAGAAGGCATTTAGTATGTTGGCTTTCATAAATCAGAGTATAGAATTCAGGAGTTGGGATGTTATGTTGAAATTGTATAAGGCATGGATAAGGCCAAATTTGGAATATTGTGTGCAGTTTTGGTCACCGAATTACAGGAAGGATATAAACAGTATAGAGAGAGAGTGCAGAGGAGGTTTACGAGAATATTGCCGGGGTTTCTGGGTTTGAGTTGCAGGGAAAGGATGAGGGGTGATTTAATTCAAAATTATAAGGGGGACAGTTAGAGTCAATGTGGATAGGCTTTTTCCACTGAGAGTGGGGGAGATTCAAACAAGAGGGCATGGATTGAGTGTAAAAGGGGAAAAACTTAAGGGAAACATGAGGGGGAATTTCTTCACACAGAGGGTGGTGGGGGTATGGAACAAACTTCTGGCAGAGGTGGTCGAAGTGAGATTGATATTAATATTCAAGGAAAGGTTGGATAGGTATATGAGCAGGAGAGGTGTGGAGGGTTATGGGCCAAATGTGGGTCAGTGGGACAAGGCGGGAGGAGATGTTCGGCATGGACTAGTAGGGCCAAACTGGCCTGTTTCTGTGCTGTAAATGGTTATATGGTTTATGGAGTTTTGGAGGGGACAAAACAACAGTATTCTGATGAGAAGCTGCTGAGTGCTTGGTTGATGAGCTGACAGGGATGGTGTGCTGTCAGATCCAAACTGTAACCCTGCACTCTTAGGTGATGTGTGGGCTTTCATTTGGTAATGGAAAGATTACCTGTAACCTGGAATCATTTGGAATTTTTCCCAATGTGTTTGGTTGATACCTACCTCACTCTAGATTTTTACCAGGTTTACAAAAAACAGAATTTAGTGGGTAATTAATGAAATATGGATCTTAAAGAGAATTGAGAGTACAGTGTAATCCCACAGAGTTGCATGTCCAGTAATTGTACAGTTGGTCATTCTGTACAGGATTGTTATCCAGGACCTTCAACCTACTGTATCAATTATCCAGAATCTATCTGTAGCATTTGAAATGCTCATTTAAATACTTCTGAAGGCAAAACCCCCTCCAAACTCCAGCCTCCTTTGTTCCAAAAAAAACACAAACCTAGCCTATCCACTATCTACTGCATTTACACTCTTCCTCCGGTGTAGCGATCTGACTATATGCAGTGATCCAGTTGTAACTTGTCTAATACTATAGAGCTGTACCTGCTTCCTGCTTTTGCATTCATGCCCTGGAAAGTATTCCATATGCTGTACACCTTGCCTACTTGTATGGCTGCCTTCTGGGGTCTGTGTTTCTTGGTTCTTCCTAGGCTCCGATCATTAATTATGTACACACAACCTTTTGTCACCCCCAAAATTCATCAAGTTGCATTTATCAGAATTAAAGTCCATCTGTCATTGTGCTGCTCATCTTGCCAACTTCTCTGTTGTTCTGTAGCCAAAGACTACACTTCTATCAACTTTTTCAATGAAGTTACCAGTCATACCACTTACATTCACATCTTGATTGTTGATATATATCTCTGCAGTATGCCATTGGTTGCAGGTGCCTAATTATAAATGTTTTTTTGATCAGTGATAATTAGAATTGTTTAATATTGTATTATCTTACTAGCCTTGCCTGTCAGATTGGAGGAGCTATACAAATTTGTGGTGACATCTATCTAGCCTTTGAAATAGCATTATACTATGTCCATTTAAACAAAAAACTACATCTTCCCTAACTTGTAATTGCCCTGAATTAGTATAGATTGCAATGGTACACCATGCCTTAGATTTCAACGTAGCATTAGTCATCTGACATTGATGCTAGAACCTGGATTGCACCACGCATATCAGCTTGAAAACTAGCCTGTCAATTCAAATCAAGTTGTATTTTTAATTAAACTGGTTCTTATGGATTTGGAAAGTTGGTCAAACAGATTTTTTTGTTTGATCTTAAGGTCCTGGATTTAAATCATTGAGGAAGATATTTTACTGGGCATTTATTTGGCCTTGGCTTCAGATTAAGAATCATGTAATCTGTGTTTAATTGTGTGTCCAGATCTAGAGAATGCAAATTTCAGTGTAACTGTGTATTTCCAATATTGATTGTTTTGATGTTTTTAATCTGGAAGTATTTGGGTAATTAATTGCTGGTCTGTGAATTTGTCCCAAAAGTATTGATGTCTGATGGGTAGTTGATGGGAGATTTTTTTAAAAGTATTTCTGGGCTGCAAAATTGTGCACAATCCATATTAATGACTTAAATGAAAAATAATGAAACATCTATGAGAAAATGAGAAGAACATGAGAGCTGTCAGGAAGGTTAAGTGATTGAGCAGGAGGTGCATGTCTTGAGGAAAATTGGGCTTTTCACTAGCACAATTTTGAACATCTTTGCTTGAGTGGTAAGATGCTTGCAAAAGCAATGTAATCTTGATGATCTTAAAATGTAGAATTTTAAATGATATGCAAGACTTTATTGCAAGATATTTGAGAGTACGTGAATTAATGTATTTGTTCAGTCTTTGAGGCCACACCTGAGTATTGCTTGCACCTTTTGGTGTCTAGACCCGAGGGTATACTTGCCTTTTTAAAGTTGGTGTTCCCTAGCTTCACAAGATTGATTTCAAGGTTTCTTTATTGTCACGTAATAATACACAAATTGTGTCAACTTTTACTTGCCTTGAAGATACATAGAGGTGCCACTAGCATAAGAGATTTCTAGGATGAGTTTAGAGTATTGTCCCACAAACAAAGATTCAATGGTAAGGCTAGATTATATTCAGAGGAGTTGTAAGAATGTAATCTCATTGAGATGCTCATAACTACTGAGGGGATTTTGTGGGTAATTGCTGAGGAGCTGACTCCTCAAGTTGAAGAGCCTAGAACTTGAACAGCATTTTGGAGCAAGCAAAGAAGGAATTTGTTTCTCATGGTTGTAAATCTTTGAGATCCCTGCAAACATCCACAATTCTCCACTGTGTGCATTTAAAGTCGGTTTGTTTTGGGATTGATTATGCATTGTTTTGAAAAGTGCCTCAAACTATAGGAGAGACAATAATTGGTGAATGGTAGATCAAGCTTGGAAATTGCATGGCTTGCTGCTCTTTCTATTTCTTGTATTGTTCCATAAATAAATCAGGAATTTGAAAGCTGGAGTTTTACAAAATCCCAAAAGATGAAACTGTTTAAAAAAAAATCCCCAAAAATGCAAGTGAATGACAGCAGGTTCTTCTTTTACTACAAGCTCTTTATTTGCATGCTTTTAAATGTCTTCCATTTCAAATGACCCCTCAAGGGTATTGTAGTTTAGAACTTGCATTCCTCAGAGCATGAACATGATGTTCTGTTAATTTCATACAGAGTGAATTATGTATTGGAGTCTCTGGTTCTTTTTGTTCAAAACCTTCTAATTGTTGCCTCTTTTTGTTTCTCAGTCATTCCAGGGCAGCCAGGGACGTGCATACCTGTTCAACTCTGTGTAAGTACTGTATATAAATTTTTTAATTTAGACCAAAACACAGTAACAGGTCACTTCAGCCCATGAGCCTGTGCTGCCCAATTATGCTCAGTAAACCTACAACCCCTAGTAGGTTTCGAGTGGTGGGAGGAACCCATGCAGACATGAGAACGTACAAACTCCTGACAGACAGCGTGAGATTTGAATCCTGGTTCCAATTGCTCTAACACTGTAGTGATTACTGCTCTGCTAAACATGCCACCCCCATGTATATACCACTGTTTGCTGCTTTCAGATCTGAGGTATGTGTGTTTTTTTTTCCCCCTTGTGGCTATTTGTTTTATATGTGAACCTGTGCCTAGGAATCTGCTTCTCTTAAGGGTGTGTAGGTTGCGGGGGGTGGGGGGGGGGGGGTGCGGAGAAATAAAGGCATTTTTGTGAAGAGGTAGTAATGAGTTAGTCACTGATGTCAGTGGTACAAGTATAAAATAAGACTTGAACAAATCCTGTACTTTGTCAAATGTGATTTAGTTTGAAAACTTGCATGGTTCCAATTATTCAGGGGGATAATTTTCTTTTCAATTGCATGATGACTTCATCAGACCAATTGAAATCTTCAGGTTGAATATCTTGGTTTCTTTAAATCTGCTGGGTATAAAATATTGTATATGTAATGAGCAAAGATTGAGCAAAGATCTCTTCTATCCAGTGGGTTGCTAGGTCAGAAGTATAATTGAGTTGGTCCCCTGCTGAATTGGTGTACTATAATTGGTGGAGGTGGGAGGTTGAAAGAGGCACATCTGGGGTACTGACAGGTTGGAAATAAAACAAGAGGATTTCCTTTTGGGTCTTGTTTGCTTCATCTGTTAGGAGCTAATGCTACTATTGTTGGGTTTGAAATGAAAATTCTCTCCTATAAACGGTAAAAAAAATAAATTGGGTCTGGGAGTACTGTTATTGCTGGGGAGAGGTGTTTGGAATAATGTAAAACTGGCTCAAGAACTTTGAAGACCCTTTGAATTCTTTTTAGTTAAGGTTCTTTTTTGTTTCAAATATGAGCAGAATATAGAAATTGAATTAGCATGGTGTAATGTCATGAAGCTGCACATTTTGGCGAGGGTGATGACCACTGGAAAGCTTCCTGCAATTCCAAAAGGCAATTTCCACATATTATTGTAACTGTCCTCTTAAAATGTCCTCATCTCTTAATTTGCACACTTTTCTCCACTTGCCCTTTTGCCTATTTGCTTCTCAGTACTATCCTGGTGAAATCTGCTTTGTTTAGGTGACAGTTTGACAAGAGAGAGTCTGCAGGTGGTTTGTGGAGGAAATTATAGTTTAAAACTTCACCACCTAAAGGCATTCCTATTGTTCTTAAGATGCCTGAGAGATTAGAATAGTACAGGAGATATTTGAAGATTGGTTTGGTCAGAGGTGATTGTGAGGCATCAGAAAAGGGTTTGAGGGTGGTGGGAAAGAAATGTTAAAGTTGTACCCATGCTTATCTATGTAGGGCAATGTGAGATGAGGTGCAAGTTGATATGGATGTCATAACTGGATGAAATGGAAGTTTACACACGGTAGAGGAGTCGGGAATGATGTTTAGGCTGACAAGTAACAAAAAAGCGTGGAAGAGGGTTGTGGCAGTAGGTGACAAAACACAAAAGTCTGCAGACACTGACTGAAGTAAAAATAAAATGCTGGAGAAACTCAGCAGGTCAAACAGTGTAGCATATATAAAGATACATAACCAATGTTTTGGCCTGAGGGGGGATGGCTCTGTGAGCAGAAAGAAAGGAGTGGAGAGCTGGAGAAAAGAAGGGTTTTACATTTTGTTCATACCTTGATGAAGGGCTCAAGCCTAAAGTGTTGGTTATGCATCATTGGTGCATACTTGCTTTCTTCTGAATGACATTTCTGAAAAGTTGTGTACATTTGGGAATTCATTTGGCAGTCATGGTCAGACCCTGAGAGGTGCGAGAGTTTGTAGTTTTAGATGCAAAGAGAAGGCATTGTAGGTGATTTGCATTTAATCTATGATTGGATAAAAGAAGACAAGTAGGGTATATTTGCACCCAACTTGTTGACAGCAGAGATGTGTTGGAAGAGGATGGTCTGATCATTTAAAATGCAGACAAATTGAGAAGCACGAGGAGAACCTTTACTAATGATGCAAACAACAATTTCTTTGGTAAGAGCAGTTACAATCCTGTATCTCGTAGATTCTCAAGATGGGGCATACACCCCACCAGTGGGGCATGGGATTATTTTGGTGGGGGATGGGATTATTTTGGTGGGGCATGGGATTATTTTGGTGGGGCAAGGGATTATTTTGGTGGGGCATGGGATTATTTTGGTGGGGCGTGGGGCTTAAGAATATTTTAGTGGGACATAGGAATATTTTGGGAAATAATTAAAAAGTTGGTTTGAAAAAATAAACTCATTATGTTGGTGTGAAAGATGATAACTTCTAAGTAAAATCACTTTGCTCTTTTTATTTTCATAATGTGTATTTGCTCTTATTTTAACTGTTGTTATCCTTGGTTAACATTATATCTTTTCTGATCAGAATTATTATCATGCATTCTAAATTATCCCAACAATAATGTCTCTGTCCATACCCCTTTTTCAGCTCACTAGTGAGTGAGACCTGTATCTGTACATATCTTTGTGCACTAGCGTACTGATGTTGGGGATGGGGCACCGCAGGCACCAGCCTGCCTGAGGGGGATGCCAAAATCTGGGGGGGGGGAAATAGGGAACCCAGAAAATATGAGGCAAATGCAGTTTTGATGCACTCTCTGTGAGGAAAAAGATGTCAGAAACTGTCCTAGTGTTTTTTTTCATTTTTATTTTAGGGTCAGTTTTCTTCCTTTGATTCAATCATTCTTACATTTTTCAATTCTAGAACAATAAAATATTGGTTAATCTGTTTCAGGGAACTTGCGCTATTGTATTTTCTGTTTCAGAGAGCTGTTGTATATTCAAAATGAGCAGACCAAGGAAGTAAAAGGTTCCTAAAGTTTGGGTTTATACACAATGAGCATGCACCTTTTTGCCTATTATGCCAACAGACTTTGACAAATGAATCAATGAAAGCATGCCATTTTGAAGCTCATTTGAAGGTAAAACATCCTAACCATGTCAATTCAAAATTGGAATATTTTAAATCACTGAAAGAGAAGTTTGAAAATAAATCAAAAATCACTTAGCTACACCAACTACAGCCCTGAATCATACCCTTGAAGCTAGCTATGAAATTTCTCTGCTGATAGCAAAACATGGGAAGAATCATACAATTGTGGAGGAACTGATTAAATCTGCAATATCATTCTTTCCCAAAACAGTTCTGCAAAGGATGACAAAGATGTCCGAGCAGTGCCATTGAGTAATAGGACTGTCTGCAACAGAATAGATGACATGGGTCAAGATGTTGAAAAACAGCTTATTGAGAAGTTGAAATCATGAAAGTTCTCAATACAACTGGATGAATCTACTTTATGGGTCAGTGAGGCTCTTATTATTGGTATACGTGAGATATATTGATCAGGAAGAGTTTTAAGAAGAGATGTTTTATGAATCATTAGAAACAACCACTACTGCAGTTGATATCTACAACAAGCTCAAAAATTATTTGGATGAAAATGAAATACCAAAGGGGGAGTCATGTGATGGAGTAGTGGCAGTCAGGGAACTCCAGCCCTCTCCAGAAAAGTAAAATAAAGACAGTGAAAAAAACGAAGGCACAAACACAAAAATCAAAATAAAGTGAAAATAAAGGTGTGGAGAAAATGGCAGCGAAAAAAGAAAAATCAAAAGCAATGGGAAGAAGAGAAGAAGAAAGGACGTCGGAAGAAGAAGGTTTGCTTATCTGTCCGAAGAGGCCCGCCGCGGAGAGAGAAGCCCGCTCCCTAAGGTCAGTTGAAGTCCCGAACTCGGGACTACAAAAATGGCTCATGGAGCCAAGCAAAAGTGCACAACCGCGCAAGACAAAAGTAACACTGACGGGAAGGGGGACCAGCTGAGGAGTCGATCTCCACAGCTGAGATTGACAGTCACAACAAAACAGCAAGAGGAAAACGCAGAAAATAACGAGAGCAAGAAAGAAGAGAGTAAAAAGAAATCAAAGAAATAACAGATGACCAACCCAGAGGAAGAAGACCAGCAGCAAGACACTCTAATAAAAATAAGAAGACCCAACAAAATAAAACAAACAAACCAACAAGAAAACCAGAAGAGACAGAGGTAAAGGACACAGATCCTGGAGTGGACTCAGAAGAAGAAGAGGAAGAACACAGAGAAATGGAAGATGAAGGGAAGGGCAAGACAATGGATATATTTTTTTTAAAGAATATATGGAATCAGTAAAAGAATGGCAGTCACAAGAATTCAGTGAAATAAAAAAAGAGTAAAAAGTACAGAAGAAAAAATGAATAGATTAGAGATGATCATGTCAGATATAGGAAAAAGAGTGGACAAGGTGGAAGAATGAGAAACAGCCGTAGAAATGGAAGTAGAGGACTTAAAAAAGAAATTAGAAGAATCTGATAAAAAAGTTAGAGACACAAGAGCTGTTAGCTCAGAAGATAGATATAATGGAAAATTATAGTAGAAGAAACAATATAAAGATAGTGGGCCTTAAGGAAGATGAAGAAGGCAAGAATATGAGAGAATTTATAAAAGAATGGATCTCCAGGGTCCTAGGAAGACCAGAACTACAGGAAGAAATGGAAATAGAAAGGGCACACAGAACATTAGCCCCTAAACCACTACCACAACAAAAACCAAGATCCATTCTAGTAAAATTCTTAAGATATACAACAAGAGAAAATATATTGGAGAAAGCAATAAGAAAAATAAGAGAAGACAAAAAAACCACTGGAATACAAAGGTCAAAATTTTTTTTTTCTATCCAGATATAAGTTTTGAACTCCTGAAGAAGAGGAAGGAATTTAATGCAGCAAAAACGATCCTATGGAAAAAAGGATATAAATTTATGCTAAAGTATCCAGCGGTACTTAAAATAGTTATTCCAGGGCAGCAAAACAGACTATTCTTGGATCCGGAGGAAGCAAGAAAATTTGCAGAACAACTACAAAACAGACAGAGAGAGGAAGATATGTAACGAGAACAAAAATGACCACAAACTATATGTATGTGTGTATGTATTGATATAAAAAAAATAGAATATAGGTAAGAACTAAGAAGGGAAAGAAAGGGAAGAAAGGAAGTATGGGGGGAATTAAGAGAGTAACCTTTGTTGTATATGAAAATTAAAATCTTTTTGGGGGTGGCTGGGTGGGGAAGAGTTACGGTCACTGCGAAATCAGTTGACGCTTGCGAGTGAATTCGCAAATCCAAATGGAGAGGGGAGATGTGGTTGCCCGACAAGGGATAAAGGGCAACTCAGGAAGGGGAGGGGATAGTGGGGTTAAAGGAATTTTAGATAGGAGAATAAGGGAAATGTTTGATGTTTTAGAAATGTTGTCATAAGGTGTTCAAAAAAAGAAAGCAGAAATGGAAAAGAAGGAAAGGTGATGATGAGGAAACGGAAAGGAAAGATAAACAAAGTATGAAATGGCTATGTTGAACTATATGACTTTAAATATTAATGGAATACATAACTAAATCAAAAGGAAGAAACTGCTAAATTTACTGAAAAAAGAAAAAATTGATATAGCATTCGTGCAAGAAAAACACTTAACTGAAGCACAAGAAATTAAAGAGAGATTGGATAGGACATGTAACAGCAGCGTCATATAATTCAAAAGCTAGAGGAGTAGCTATATTAATCAGTAAAAATGTACCAATTAAAATAGAAAAGGAAATAATAGATCCAGCAGGGAGATATGTAATGATAAAATGTCAGATATATTCGGAGTTTTGGAATTTACTCAATGTATATTCACCTAACAAAGAAGATCAAAAATTTATGCAATATATTTTTTTGAAGATAGCAGACATGCAAGGGAACATACTAATAGGAAGGGATTTCAACTTTAATTTGGATTCAAATATGGATAAAACTGGGGAAAAAAATTAACAGAAAGAACAAAGTAACCAAATTTATAATTATATCGATGCAAGAAATGCAACTTTTGGATATATGGAGGAAACAACACCCAAAGGAAAAGGAATATTCATATTATTCGGGTAGACATAAAACATACTCAAGAATAGACCTATTCCTGTTATCAGCTCGCATGCAAGACAGAGTTAGGAAAACAAAATATAAAGCTAGAATATTATCGGACCACTCACCCCTGATATTGACAATAGAGTTAGAGGACATCCCTCCAAGAATGTATAGATGGAGATTAAACTCCATGCTACTTAAAAGCCAGGATTTTAGAGAATTAATTGAACGACAGATTAAAATGTACTTTGAAATAAATACGGAATCAGTGAAAGATAAATTTATACTATGGGATGCAATTAAAGCGTTCATCAGAGGGCAAATAAAAAGTTATGTAACCAAGATGAAGAAGGACTACAATCAGGAAACAGAGCAGTTGGAAAGGGAAATAGTAAATATAGAAAAAGAATTAGCAATGAAGGAAGATACAACTAAAAGAAGAGAATTGGCAGATAAAAAAATAAAATATGAAACACTACAAACATATAAGGTGGAGAAGAACATAATGAAGACAAAACAAATATTATGAACTAGGAGAAAAAACACACAAAATTCTAGCGTGGCAGCTTAAGACAGAACAAACTAAGAGAATGGTATTGGCATCAAGGAAAAAAGACAAACAAATCACATATAATCCAACAGAGATTAATGAAAACTTCAGAGAATTCTATGAACAATTATATCAAACTGAAAACGAAGGGAAAGGACAAAATAGATGAATTTTTAACTAAAATTGAACTACTGAAATTACAAACAGAGGAACAAAATAAATTAACAGAACCATTTGAAATAGTAGAAATACAAGAGATAATTAAAAAAAACTACCGAATAATAAAACACCAGGTGAGGATGGATTCCCAATAGAATTCTATAAAACATTTAAAGATTTATTAATTCCTCCCCTCCTAGAAATAATCAACCAGATTGATAAAACACAAAGATTACCAGATTCATGCAAAACAACAATAATTACAGTAATACCAAAGACAGGGAAAGATCCACTCGCACCAACGTCATATAGACCAATATCTTAACTTAACAGATTATAAGATAATAGCTAAACTATTAGCAAACAGATTAGCCGACTATGTACCAAAAATAGTAAATCTAGACCAAACTGGATTTATTAAAAAAAGACAAACAACAGACAATATTTGTAAATTTATTAACTTAATTCATGCAGTAGAAGGAAATAAAGCTCCAACAGTAGCAGTTGTTTTAGTCGCAGAGAAGGCCTTTGACAGAGTAGAATGGAATTATTTATTCAAAGTACTACAAAAATTCAGCTTACCAGAGAAATATATTAATTGGATTAAAGCATTATATAAAGTGACAGTAAATGGATATATATCAAAGCAATTTAACTTAAGCAGATCAACAAGGCAGGGATGCCCACTATCGCCCTTATTGTTCGCGTTAGCCATAGAACCACTAGCAGAACTGATAAGAACAGAAAATAAAATAAAAGGGATAAAAATAAAAGATAAGGAATATAAAATCAGTTTATTTGCAGATGACGTAATAGTATACTTAACAGAACCAGAAATATCAATAAAAGAATTACATAAGAAATTGAAGGAATATGGAGAAGTGTCGGGATACAAGATTAACGCAAATAAAAGTGAAGCAATGCCAATTAATAATGTGGATTTCTCAAAATTTAAGAAAGATTCACCATTCAGATGGCAAACGCAAGGAATGCGATACCTAGGTATACAAATAAATAAAAACCTCGGCCATCTATATAAACTCAATTATTATCCACTAATGAAAAAATTACAGGACGACTTAGAGCATTGGAAAGACTTACCATTAACACTGATAGGAAGGATGAACTGTATTAAAATGAACATTTTCCCAAGGATACAATACCTATTTCAGGCATTGCCAATACACTTGACAGAGAAATTCTTCAAGGAGTTAAAGAAAATAATAAGGAAATTTTTATGGAAAGGGGGGAAACCGAGGATAGCACTAGATAAATTAACAGAATGGTATAAACAAGGAGGCTTACAACTGCCAAACTTTAAAAATTATTATAGAGCCGCACAATTAAGATACCTATCAGATTCTTATCAAACAAGGGAAAAGCCAGATTGGACTAGATTAGAACTAGGTAAAATAGGGGAGAAGATACCCAAACATATATTATATAAATGGGATGAAAAATTGGTACAATGTAGGAATTCTCCAGTGTTACATTATCTGCTCAATATTTGGAAGAAGATTCATGTAGAAAGGAATAAAACAAATTACCAACTACCAAAACTAATACTGACGCAAAATCAGCTAATCCCTTTTACAATAGATAACCTTTCCTTTAGAGAATGGGAGAAAAAAGGGATCAAAAGAATATAAAATTGTTTTTCGGGAAATAAATTATTATCCTTTGAACAAATGAAGGATAAATATAATATAACTCATGATACAGTGTTGGCATACTACCAACTGAAATCCTACTTGAAGGACAAATTGGGAAGCAGTCTGAGGTTACCAGAGGGAAGTAATTTTGAATATGCGATTACAGACACAATGATAATCAAAAAATTTGTAACAAACATGTATATTAAACTACAAGAAAAGGAGAATGAGGAAACAAATGGTAAAATTAAACAAAAATGGGAACAAGATCTAAACATAAAGATAAAGAAGAAAACATGGGAGAAGTTATGCTCAGGAACTATGAGAAATACAATAAATACGAGGTTACGTATATAACTGGATACACAGGCTATATATTACACCTCAAAAGTTAAATAAATAGGACCCAACAGTATCTGACAGATGTTTTCGCTGTAAAAGGGAAATGGGAACAACAATTCATGCAATATGGACATGTGAGAAAGTGAAAAAATTTTGGGAAGATCTAAACCAGATATTAAATAAAATCACAAAAATCAATATACCAAAAAACCCAGAGATCTTCCTCCTAAGTAACATAAAGAATTTGGACTTGATTTGGATGGTGCACAAAAAAGATTTGTTAGGATAGCCCTAGCTGTAGCAAAAAAATGTATTATGTCAGCCTGGAAATTAGAAGATAACTTGAGAATGCAACAATGGTATATAGAAATGAATAAATGTATTCCATTAGAAAAAATAACATATAATTTAAGAAATAATATTACAATATTTGAACAAATATGGGAGCCATACATGAAACATAATAGAGAAAACCTACCGGGGACATCTACCACCTAAAATGACAGAAGGAGAAGAGAATGAAAAGAACTGACTTTCTTGTTTATTTTTATTGAGTGACAACATTGTTTGACGGGTTTAATGTATCCTATTTTCTGAACTTTAAATGAATGGGAGGGGAGGTAGGGAGTGGGGGAGAAAACGACACTGTATATGTTCAAGAGGGAAAATGTATGTATCTTGATCAATGTGGTTTATAGTGTGAAAAATAAAAAATTTTAAAAAAAATGAAATACCAAAAGAAAACATTGTATCTTGTGCACCTGCTATGATAGATTTAAAAAGAACAGGATGTTTAAAATTAATGAAGGATGAAAATCCAACCATGTTGGTGTGCATTGTGTTATCCACTGAGAAAACTTTGTTTCCAACAAAGTTTTCCCTGTTCTACACGAGATGCTGCATTCTGTGATCGTGTATCAATGCCATCAAAGCTAATACCAGATGTGGACTCCTGTTTAAGCAGTTTTTGTGTCAATGAAAATGCAGAACATCTGAGATTCTTGCTTCACACTGAAGTAAGGTGGTTGTCAAAGGGAAAATACTTCAAAAGGTTTAAGCAATTTTGATATCCTCAGCAAGTTTTTGAAGGACAAACCTGAAATTAAGCTCTTGCTAACAGCAGATGGCAAAGCTTATGTGAGTTTCTTGACATATTTTTGAGAAACTAAGTACACTGAACTCCAAGTAGCAAATATGAGGCTTGTTGATGCAAAAACAAAAGATATTTGGGTTCATGACACTTCTAGAATTATGACAAACGAATATTTCTGCAAGAAATTTCAGTCAATTCTATTGGTTGAATAAATGTGAGGTAACTAATGCTGCTACAAACGTCATTGTTGACCATTTGAAAATGCTGGTTACTGACTTCAACGATAGAATTTGTGATTCAAAGGCAATGAATTTTCACTCTTGGTTAACTTGGACTTTTCTGAAGTTCCAGTGCAAAACCAAGAGTAGTTGCAACATGATGAATCTGTGAAAACTCTGTTCAAAATTAAAGGAACCATGATGTTGCTGTCTAACAAGATTGAAAAGAAATACCCAACCTTGACTACTTTAGCAAGGGAACTATTGATGCATTTTCCATCATCTTATTTAGTAGAATGCAGCTTCAGAGCTGTTAGTAATTTGCTACAAACTAAGAGAAACCAACTGAAAATTACAAAACGTGGAGATTTAAGGTTGAAACTAATAAAATTAGTCCCTCGAATAAAAAAAAACTGCAGCTAGTGTCTGGGGCAAGTTCCCACTGAAGTGATGTCAATTGTTGAATGTGTGTTTGAGATGGTTGGCGTATTGAAGTAGTAGTTGAATATGAAATACATATTCCAGTGTATTCCTGACCTTTATTGCATTGAAATACACTTGCAGTAAACGATTTAATTAAAACTTTTTTGAATATATTACTTTTTTCTGCTAATGGGAGGTGTACTTTTTTTATTAAAATGGGGCCAAGGGCAAAAAAGGTTGAGAACCACTGTTGTCTCGAGAATAAATTTGTTTAAGTTTCAGAAAGTTCCAGGAAGAGTAGATGTGCATTTAGGAAGTGATGGCATGTTGAAGAACTTTGGATGGGGAAAAATGTGAATCCTAGACTTTCATAATATTTACATTGTAGCTAACAAAGACACAGTAGTCCACGTGAGTTGGTTTAACTGATTTTACTGGAACTCCCGTAGGAGCACAACCCTTTTGATACTTTGCTGCCCCTGGGATCATTGTGACATCAGCCTGGAGGGCTGGCAGCGCTCCCAGTGACTCGGGTCTCTCAGCCCCATGTAAGCCTGCACCTCCATGACCCAGTTCACTTGCCGATCAACGCAGGCTGCTACATGACCCCTCTTCAGACCTGGTGTGTTATGGGCCCAGAGGACCTCAAAACTCAGCAGCAATAGAAATTCACCAAGACAAATGGTTACTTCAACAAAAGTTTCTTTTAATTATCTTTAAACATGAAAACAGGATCAAACTCTAACTTATTACTATTAACTTAACCCCCTTCTAATTCTAAATGCACATGTATGTAATGTGCGTGCAAATTGAGAAAAGTTATTTGATTCACAGTTCAATCTTACTTCTCCAAGTTCACTGGTATCAGGCAATTCTTATACTGTGCACAGAATTTAACATTTATGAATCTTCACCAGGCTTTGGTGCTTGAAGGGTAAATGGTTACCGCTCAGGAATGTTCTTGTCAGTTTTCAGAGAGAGGTTTGTTACTCGTTGGACACCCACAACTAATTCCTTCTGATCAGCCATGCCAGTGTCTTGCCGAAGAAACTTGCCCCATCAGGGTTTTCCAGATGATAACCTCTTTCTTTCAGGTTCCTTTTTGTTTCCCTTATTTCGAGTGAAACATTATACAGCCAGCCATCTCCTTGAATGGACCACAAGGGCTTTGAACAGGCTGAACTAAGAGCTCACAACCTGTCTTAAAAATGGGATTTTTCCACAAGCTTGCCAGCTTATCATGTTCTTGTCCCAGCTGTTGGACTGTAGAACTGATCTCTTGCCCTCTCACCCTCTCTGTGAAAACCACGACCCTCTCAGAAGATTAGGTCCAGTGCTGCAGTCTGTTCTTTCATCTGTTGCTTTTCAAAATAATAATCCATCACTCCACAACATGTCCAATTTACACCTACTTGTGAAGTCCTTAGGCATTCTTCAAAGTTTCTGTAAAGACACCCGGAACTTGGACTGTCTGGCTTGAGCAGAGCACTGACATTTTATGAGATCTGGGTTGTGAAATATTTGTATCTTTTGTGACCTAACAAAAAAAACTCCACAATTTATCTCCTTTTAAAACATATCTATGTACAATATAAAATAATTCATCACAGGTGTTAGGAGGTGATGAGTCCGTTCATTGTATAAATTTCTTTTGCTTAGCTGGGTGACCTCTCCGCCGAGTGCACACTACCAGCACCTGCTGCTACAGATCAACGTGTGCCGGCTTGAGGCAGTCAGTGGTGAATGGTTCTTCCCTGCCTCCAATGTCCAGTACACATGATGTTCCATTGTGTTGGAGCATATGGCTGCTAAAGCAGAGTTCAATGCGTCCCTCTGCGCACAAACATAATGGCTGTCTTTGAGCTCCCTTGGGACATAGGCGGAAGTCAGGCTATGGTCTGAGGTTGGGACAGGCGCCAGGGTGCCGAGTTTTTCCAAAAGTCACGTCGAGAGCTGTGGGCGATTCTTCCTCTTCTCAGCCCAGTGGTACGAATTCACCCAGGACTGTAAGCGGGGCTCCAGACATGAGTTCGTCAGAGAACGAGGCCAGATCTCCTTTTGGTTCCTTGCAGATTTCCAGTAGCACCCATGGCAATTCATCAGTCCAATTGGGGCCATTGAGTCGAGCCAACAGGACAGTTTTCATTTGGTGGTGAAACCTCTCGACGAGGTCATTGGACTATAGATGGTAGGCCGTGGTGCGATGTAATTGGGTGCCAAGGAGCTGGGATAGCGGTCCATAGTGTCAAAGCGAACTGCACCCGTCCGAAGTTGTGTCAGTTGGCAGTCTGAAATGGGCTATCCAATTAGAGATAATGGCCCTGGCGCAGGATGTTGTGGATGTGTCTGATAGTGGTACCATCTGGTAAACCTGTCATCCATGGTGAACATGTACATGGTGCCTCTGGAGATTGGCAGGGGACCAATGATGTTGACATGCAAGTCGTCAAAGCACCTGTCTGTTGGGGGAAACGACAGGAGTGGGGCTTTGACGTGCCTCTGAATCTTGGAGGTGTGGCAGTGTACGCAAGTTCTGGCCCAGTGGCCAACCTGTTTACACAGGCCCTGCCACATAAACTTATCAGCAACCAATTATGTTGTAGCATGTATGGATGGGTGCACTTAACCTTGAATGGCATCGAACACACAGTGCCTTCAAACCATTGGTATGATGGGTCTTGGCGGTGGATACGTTGCAGAAGGCTCAAATCTCACATCCTCCAGTTAGAGCCCAGAATGACGGTGTGGTAGGGCAGTATCTCGGTGTCCTATAGCTGTTCTGCTGCCAGAGTGGAGTAGTTGATCCCAGGAGCCAAAGAGTTGATCGATTGAATGGACGTACGGGAGAGTGCATCTGCCACGAGATTACCCTTGCCTGCAATGTGCCTGATGGTAGTGGTGTATTCCGTGTTGGAGAGATGCCTCTGTTGTCTTGCTGACCACAGACCTGACCTCTTAGCAAAGGTGAATGTTGGGTTTGTGGTCCATGAAAACAGAGTGATCCCTTCCTTCCAGGAAGTATTGGAAATGGTGGATGGCAAGGTAAAGGGCCAAGAGTTCTTGGTCGAACACACTAGTTCTGCTCTGGTGGCTTCAACTGCTGATCAAAAAAGGCAAGTCACTTCCAACTCCCAGCTGCTCCAGGATGCCTCCTATGGCCGTGTTTGACGCATCGACCGTGAGGGCCGTGAGCATGTTGACTCAGTGCGTGAACATGGTGGCTTTGGCCAATGCATCTTTTGCTTTGTCAAAAGCTGCAGTCGCCTCCTTGTTCCACTCTGGGTCCTTGGGCTGGCCAGAAAGTAGTTTGAAGAACAGCTGCATGATCCTGGCTGCCACTGGTAGAAAGTGATGGTAGAAATTTATTATGCCTACAAATTCCTGTGGAAGGCTAGGCGAACCTGTGTATAGTTTCCACTTTGGAAGGAAGCGGCGGTGCCCGAGGAAATTGATGGTTGTAAGTCTGAACTGGCATTTGACAGCCAATCCGTATTCGCTAAGGCACTGGCAGAGCTGGCGCAGGTGTGTGCTGTGCTCCTGACTGGAGCAGCTGGCAATAAGAATATCATCCACATAGATGAACGCTAAGTCCAAGCTGCGGCCTTCCAAGTCCATTAGCCTCTGGAAGGTTTGCGCTGCGTTCTTTAACCCAAAAGGCATACACACAAACTCAAACAGCCCAAAAAGAGTGATGAGTGCTGGTTTTGGGACATCGTCGGAGGGCACCAGGATCTGATATCCCCTTTCCAGATCAAGTTTTGAAAAGATCTTCACGCTATGAAGATTAAAGGTGAAATCCTGGATATGGGGAACCACATATCTGTCATTGTGATGTCGTTGAGCCAGTGATAATCGCCACAAGGTCTCCAGCTTTGGGTACCATGTGCAGGGGGGGAATGCTCATGGACTGACAAGTGCCATTCTATCCCCATTTCCTCCATCTTGCGGAACTCCTCTTTGACCAGCTTGTCAGGAGGGAGCCTACAGGCCCAGGCATGTACAAATGGCCCCTCTGTGGGGATGTGGTGCTGAGGAGAATTGGGGGGTGGGGTGGGGTGATTATGCTCGGAAACTCTGCTAAGATCTTGGCATAAGCATTGTGAAAAAAAGTCACTGAATTGAGGTGAGGAGCTGGTAGTGTAACCTGACATGGGGCGAGTGACTGGGAGGTCACTAAGTGGCGCCCTTTTAGATCCACGGGGAGACATTGGGCTTAGAGGAATTCTGCACCAGCAGGGGTTGCAATATATCTGCCAGTGTGAAAGTCCATTTAAACTGGCAGGGACCAAATTCTAGAGGGATGGTCCACACTCCATATGTTCGGCGTGTCCCAGCTCATGGGAGGCAATACCTTTATCTCTGCCCTGTATCAACCAGGAAACGGCAACTGGAATGCCAGTCCCAAAGATAGAGCAGGCCGTCTCTGAAACCAACAGTTATAGCCAACAACAATGGCTGGCCAAGGAGTTTCCTGGATGCGAACAAGGTGGTCAGCAGTGGCGGACAATGGAACCCCAGTGCTGATGGTAGTAACACCACCATTCCTTCTCCAAGGTGTGCCCAGCTGTGTTAGGCTTTCTCTCCAGTACTGTAACAGTATGAGCACCATGGCATGACATGGCAACCCAGTCGATGGCTACTCCGCCTTATTGATTGGCCTGTGATGTAGCAACGTAGTTGATAGCAGGTCATCGATACTGCTTAGCCATAGGCCATTAGCTTGGGCATCCAACGTGTGAGGGTTGCCGAAGTCGCTGTCAGCCAGGAGTAGGAGAATATCCTCCACATCTGTTCTAGGAATATCTGCTCAAACAGAAGGCAGTGTCTGTGACCGTCCATCAGCGCTAGCATGTCACTCATGAGTGCAGATGGTGTGCAGTTGCCCAGGCTGTCCATATGCAGCAGCCTTGCTGCTCGCTCGTGGTGGGAGAGCCAGAAGTGTGTATGAGGAGCTCTTTGAATGCTTCATACCCTGTCTTTGGTGGGGGGCTGCAGCATGAAATTGATAATACTGCCGGCGATCTGTCTAGAGAACTGACCATGTAATAGTATTTCATGGTGGTGATTTGCCTAACGTGAAACTGAACCTCAGCCTACTGGAACCAGACAACAGATTGAGAGGTCCGAAATTTAGGCAGCTTCAAGAAGAATGCGTTAGCATCATTCATCGTGAGGTCCAAATTTTCCGATTTGGGCCATCAGGGTCAGCAAATGTAGTGAACAAAGACACAGTAGTTGGAATGAGCCAGTTTAACTGATTTTGCTGGAACACCCATTTGAGCTTATAAGCACAACCCCCATAATACTTTCTGCCCTGGGGACCATTGTGACATCAGCCTGGAGGGCTGGCAACATTCCCAATGTCTCCAGGCTCTCAGCCCCATGCGAACCTGCACTTGTGTAACCCCGTTTGCTTGTGGATCAGCGCAGCCTGCTACAACAGCCAAAAGGAAGCTATTAAGTCTGTGCTAGCTGTATATAAGAACAATTCAACTGGTCCCACTCTGCTCTGTCCTCATAGCCCTGTAAATTATTTCTCTCTAAACACTTAAACAGCTCTCTTCTGAATGCTACAATTGAATCTGCCTTCATTACAGTACTCTCACATGCAAAATATTTCCAAACCCTTATTACTTGCTGAATCAGGAATGCAAAAAATGTTATTCTTCGTGTTACTTATAGTTCTTTTGCCAATCATCTTTGTTCCCCATCCTCTAGTTTTTGGTGGGTAATAGTTTCTACTTATTTTTAAACCTTGTGATTTTAAATTCTCATCTGATCCCTTCTTAATCCCTTCCTGATCTAAGGGTATAGACCATGGACTGACCTTTTGGACTGTCATTATAAAAGATGGATTTCTGCTAAGAACTTTGTGCAACTTGTGGTACAGCTGAGTGCTGACTTGCCAATTGCTTGGAACTTTCGAGAACAAAGGGAGAATCCAGCTGTGAGGCAGAGGGCAGCTAGAGAGCTGTGTGAAATGCAGATTCCTCATAAGAGAGGATTCATAAGTTTACTGCAATGCAACATCAATCATTCCTCTCTCTCCAACATTCAATATGATGTCCTTTGTTATTAGTTAAAGAATGAACTTGGACACTGATATTTGAGATTGAATTCTATGGACATTTTTTGAACTGACTTGGTTGACTGGCCTGTGGTTTTTGGATTTTTCCTTTTTTGAATATTGGGCACAGACTGTAATGGTCTGGGGTTTTCACATACGGTTTACAAATATATGATATTTGTATATTTGCTATAGGTACTTTTAGTGGAGTTAATTGTGATAAGACATTATATTGTTAACATAGAAAATAGGTGTAGGAGTAGGCCATTTAGCCCTTCAAGCCTACACCGCCATTCATTTTGATCATGGCTGATCATCCACTCAGTACCCTGTTCCAGCTCTCTCTCCATACCCCCTGATCCCCCTAGTCACAAGTACTATATATAGCTAATGAACTGGCCTCAATCACTTCCTGTGGCAGAGAATTCCATAAATTCACCACCCTCTGAGTGAAAAAAATTCTTCCTCATCTCAGTCCTAAAGGACTTCCCCTTGATCCTTAAACTGTGATCCCTAGTTCTAGATTTGCTCAACATTGAGAACAAACTTCCTGCATCTAGCCTGTCAAATCCCTTAAGAATTTTGAACGTTTCTATTAAATCTCCTCTTAATCGCCTAAATTCCAGCAAATATAAGCCAGTCATTCTAGCCTTTCTTCATATGCAAGTCCCACCATCCCTGGTATCAATCTGGTAAACCTTTTCTGCACTCTTTCCATGGCAATGATGTCCTTCCTCAGATTAGGAGACCAAAACTGAACACACTACTCCAGGTGAGGTATCACCAAGGCCCTATACAACTACATCAATACCTCTCTGCTCCTGAACTCGAATCCTCTTGATATGAACGCCAACATATCATTCGCCTTTTTTTACTGCTTGCTGCACCTGCCTGCCCACTTTTAATGTCTGATGCACAGCGACACCCAGGTCTCTCTGCATCTCCCCTTTTCCTAATTGGATACCATTAAGATAATACTCACCCCTCCCATTCTTTCCTCCAAAGTGGATAACCACACACTTATCCACATTATATTGCATCTGCCATGCATTTGCCCACTCACCCAACCTGTCCAAGTCACCCTGCACATATGCCACCCAGCTTCATGTCGTCTGCAAACTTGGAAATGCTGTTTTCTATTTCCTCATCTCTTTGGCTTGGCATCGTGGACGAAGATTTATGGAGGGGTATGTCCACGTCTGCTGCAGGCTCGTTGGTGACTGACAAGTCCGATGCGGGACAGGCAGGCACGGTTGCAGCAGTTGCAAGGGAAAATTGGTTGGTTGGGGTTGGGTGTTGGGTTTTTCCTCCTTTGTCTTTTGTCAGTGAGGTGGGCTCTGCGGTCTTCTTCAAAGGAGGTTGCTGCCCGCCGAACTGTGAGGCACCAAGATGCAGGGTTGGAGGCGAGATCAGCCCACTGGCGGTGGTCAATGTGGCAGGCACCAAGAGATTTCTTTAAACAGTCCTTGTACCTCTTCTTTGGTGCACCTGTGTCTCGGTGGCCAGTGGAGGGCTCGCCATATAACACGATCTTGAGAAGGCGATGGTCCTCCATTCTGGAGATGTGACCCACCCAGCGCAGTTGGGTCTTCAGCAGCGTGGATTCGATGCTTGCAGCCTCTGCCAGCTCGAGTTCTTCGATGTTGGTGATGAAGTCATTCCAATGAATGTTGAGGATGGAGTGGAGACAGCGCTGATGGAAGTGTTCTAGGAGACGTAGGTGATGCCGGTAGAGGACCCATGATTCGGAGCCGAACAGGAGCATGGTATGACAACAGCTCTGTATACGCTGATCTTTGTGTGTTTCTTCAGGTGGTTGTTTTTCCAGACTCTTTTGTGTAGTCTTCCAAAGGCGCTATTTGGCTTGATGAGTTTGTTGTCAATCTTGTTGTCGATCCTTGCATCCGATGAAATGGTGCAGCCGAGATAGGTAAACTGGTTGACCGTTTTGAGTTCTATGTGGCCGATGGAGATGTGGTGGGGTGGGGGGGCTGGTAGTCATGGCGGGGAGCTGGCTGATGGAGGACCTCAGTTTTCTTCAGGCTGACTTCCAGGCCAAACATTTTGTCAGTTTCCGCAAAACAGGATGTCATGCGCTGGAGAGCTGGCTCTGAATGGGCAACTAAAGCGGCATCGTCTGCAAAGAGTAGTTCACGGACAAGTTGCTCTTGTGTCTTGGTGTGAGCTTGCAGGTGCCTCAGATTGAAGAGACTGCCATCCGTGCGGTACCGGATGTAAACAGCGTCTTCATTGTTGAGGTCTTTCATGGCTTGTTTCAGCTTCATGCTGAAGAAGATAGTAAAGAGGGTTGGTGCGAGGACACAGCTTTGTCAGTGGAGAAGGGTTCGGAGAGCTCATTGCTGTATCTGACCCGACCTTGTTGGTTTTCGTGCAGTTGGATAACCATGTTGAGGAACTTGGGGGGGCATCCGAGGCACTTTAGTATTTGCCAAAGCCCTTTCCTGCTCACGGTGTCGAAGGCTTTGGTGAGGTCAACAAAGGTGATGTAGGGTCCTTTGTTTTGTTCTCTGCACTTTTCTTGGAGCTGTCTGAGGGCAAAGACCATGTCAGTAGTTCCTCTGTTTGCGCAAAAGCCACACTGTGATTCTGGGAGGACATTTTTGGCGACACTAGGTATTAGTCTATTAAGGAGAATCCTAGCGAAGATTTTGCCTGCAATGGAGAGCAGCGTGATTCCCCTGTAGTTTGAGCAGTCTGATTTCTCGCCTTTGTTTTTGTACAGGGTGATGATGATGGCATCACGAAGGTCCTGAAGCAGCTTTCCTTGGTCCCAGTAGAGCATGAAAAACTCATGCAGTTTGGTATGCAGAGCTTTGCCGCCAGCCTTCCAGACCTCTGGGGGGGATTCCATCCATACCTGCTGCTTTGCCACTTTTCAGTTGTTCAATTGCCTTATATGTCTCTTCCTGGGTAAGGACCTCATCCAACTCTAGACTCAAGGGTTGTTGAGGGAGCTGGAGCAGGGCGGATTCTTGGACTGAGCGGTTGGCACTGAAAAGAGATTGAAAGTGTTCTGACCGTCGACTGAGGATGGAGATCTTGTCACTGAGGAGGACTTCGCCGTCTGAGCTGCGCAGAGGGCTTTGGACTTGGGGTGAGGGGCCGTACACAGCCTTTAGTGTCTCATAAAAACCCCTGAAGTCGCCAATGTCGGCGCTAAGCTGGGTTCGCTTGGCGAGGCTAGTCCACCACTCATTTTGGATCTCCCGAAGTTTGCACTGAAGATGGCTGCATGCGAGACGGAAGGCTCGTTTTTTTTTCTGGCCAGGAAGGCTTTGCAAGGTGAGCCTGGTGGGCAGATCGCTTCTTTGTCAGCAGCTCCTGGATTTCCTGGTTGCTTTCGTCAAACCAGTCCTTGTTTTTCCTGGAGGAGAAGCCCAGTACCTCTTCAGTGGATTGCAGTATGACCATTTTCAGCTGATCGCAGAGGGTTTCAGGAGACGTGTCTGTGAGGCAGTTTGCATCCTCGAGCTTTGCTTGGAGGTTTGCCTGGAAGTTTCCTCTCACTTCGTCTGACTGCAAGTTTCCAAAATTGAACCTCTTTCTGGGGGCTCCACTGTTCTTGAACTTTGGCTTGAAGTGAAGGTTGAGCTTGCAGCGAACAAGTCGGTGGTCAGTGTTGCATTCCGCGCTGGGCATGACCCTGGTGTGGAGCACATCTTGTTTGTCTCTTCCTCGCACCAGAATGTAGTCCAGGAGGTGCCAGTATTTGGATCGGGGATGCATCCAGGTAGTCTTCAGGCTGTGTCTCTGCTGGAAAAGGGTGTTAGTAATGACAAGCCGCTGTTCTGCGCAGAGCTCCAACAGGAGGCGCCCGTTGTCATTGCACTTGCCGACACCATGCTAGCCAAGGATTCTTTGCCGACGCGAGCGTTGAAGTCGCCAAGGATGACAACCTTGTTGGCTGTAGGGGTGCGTTGGATGAGGTTGCGTAGATCAGTGTAGAACTTGTCCTTTTCTGCTGGTTCCGCCTGAAGTGTTGGAGCATAGACACTGATGAGAGTGATGCGTCGCTTGTTTTGAAGGGGGAGTCGCATGGACATGATCCGGTCAGAGTGGCCTGTCGGGAGGTTTTCGACTTTGGAGGCAATGGAGTTCTTGACCCTGAAGCCAACACCAGATAGGCATCGTTCAGCCTGAGGCTTGCCAGACCAGTAGAGTGTGTAGCCTGCGCCATGTTCTCGGAGGCTGCCTACATCTGCAAGGCGGACTTCGCTGAGAGCGGCTATGTCGATGTCGAGTCTGAGGAGATCATGTGCGATGAGGGCAGACCGACGGTCAGGTCGGTGGCTGTCAGCCTTGTCTAGCATGGTTCAAATGTTCCAGCATGCTAGCTTGAGTTTGTGTGCATCTTTTGTGGGGAAGGACGTGGACCTGTCCTCGGGCCTGCGCAAAGGAGCTTTTAGGTGGAGTGCAGTGTGCGCAGTACTGGCCCCACCCTTTACACCCATAGTTCGTGTGCCGTGGCCAAGCAAGCTGGGACTTGGCAGCGAGGTCCTTGGGTCGTAGGTTTTATATTGGAGTGTCCTTCTCCTATGCAGGTTGCTTAACCGGGCTGAAGAGGCCTGCCTCCCCTTTTAGGTCGAACCATATCTGGAGATCTACGACCGCGTCCACAGGGCTGTAGAAAGTAGGGAACATGAGGACTGAATGGGAGAACGAAGGATAGAGACTGTCGGAAGGGTGTCCACCATGAATGCGTTGAGGACGGGAATGACTACCCTTCAGGGATGGGGAAACCAGTCAGGGGCCACTCGCCTGCCGGATGGGGGTGAAATCCAGGGTGGCTAGAATCTGCACGATGAAAGAGCCACTTCACGGATGAGCCAACTGATCCCGGGCCCGCGTTCGCAGACGAAGTAATTTGGTGTTTCTTTATCCCACAATTTTCAAATTAGTAGCTTTATCTGCTACTCTCTGCCTTAGACGATATCTTTTCTCTCTCTCTGCCTATAGTCTTGTAGTCACTTCCTCTTGCAAATCTTATTCACCACCCACTGTGAAGAAGGTACCCCTCAGGTCACTTTTACATCTTTCCCCTTCACCATAAATCTATGCCATTTAGATCACTATACCGGGGTGGGGGGGGGGGGGGTAAAAACTGAATTTATTTATGCCCCTCCTGATTTTATAAACCTAAATGATGCCACCAACCTTAGACTTCAATGCTCCAGTGAGAAAAATCCTAGCCTCTCCTTATATATAATTAAAGATCTGTAACCTCCTTGTGAATCTTTTCAGTAACCTTTCCAGTTTAATTTTTTTAAAATTTATTTTTCACACTATGAACCATATTGACCAAAATACACATAAGCATTTCCTTCCTGAATATACACAGTGTTATTTTCTCCCCTTTTCCCCCCCTCCCTTCCCTCCCTCCTTCCCACCCCCCTCCCCACCCACTCAACGTTCAACATATATGATACATTAAACCCATTAAACAATGTCAACACAATGAAAGTAAATAAGAAAATTGTGTCATTTACTTTTACACACTGGGTCAGTTCATTTAGTCTTCTTCTCATTCTGTCATTTTAGGCGGTGGAGGTCCATAGTAGGACTTCTCTGTTGTGTTCCATGTACGGTTCCCAAATTTGTTTGAATACTGTGATGTTATTTCTTAAATTATATGTTATTTTTTGCAATGGAATACATTTATTCATTTCTATGTACCATTGCTGTATTCTCAGGCTAACTTCTGATTTCCAGGTAGACATAATACATTTTTTTGCTACAGCTAAGGGTATCATAATAAATCTTTTTTGTGCTCCATCCAAATCGAGGCCAAGTTCTTATCTTCTTATATTACTTAGAAGAAAGATTTCTGGATTTTTTGGTATGTTGCTTTTTGTGATTTTATTTCCACTTTCTCACATGCAAATATCTTCTCAAATGCCCAAAATGTCAAATAACTTTTGGGGCTCTCTGCAGGGTGGTCGTTGCAGCATTCCCACTTGGGCAAATATCTTTTGGGGTTCTCTGCAGAGTGGTCGTTGCAGCATTCCCACTTGGGCAAAAAATTTCTGGGGCTCTCTGCAGGGTGGTCGTTGCAGCATTCCCACTTGGGCAAATATCTTTTGGGGCTCTGCAGGGTGGTCGTGGCATCATTCCCACTTGGGAAAATATCTTTTTGGGCTCTCTGCAGGGTGGTCGTTGCAGCATTCCCACTTGTGCAAATATCTTCTGGGGCTCTCTGCAGGGTGGTCGTTGCAGCATTCCTACTTGGGCAAATGTCTTCTAGGGCTCTCTGCAGGGTGGTTGTTGCAGCATTCCCACTTGGGCAAATATCTTCTGGGGCTCTCTGCAGGGTGGTTGTTGCAGCATTCCCACTTGGGCAAATATCTTCTGGGGCTCTCTGCAGGGTGGTCATTGCAGCATTCCCACTTGGGCAAATGTCTTCTTGGGCTCTCTGCAGGGTGGTCGTTGCAGCATTCCCACTTGGGCAAATGTCTTCTTGGGCTCTCTGCAGGGTGGTCGTTGCTGCATTCCCACTTGGGAAATATCTTCTGGGGCTCTCTGCAGGGTGGTCGTTGCAGCATTCCCACTTGCGCAAATAATTTCTGGGGCTCTCTGCAGAGTGGTCGTTGCAGCATTCCCACTTGCGCAAATATCTTTTAGTGCTCACTGCAGGGTGGTCGTTGCAGCATTCCCACTTGGGAAAATATCTTCTGGGGCTCTCTGCAGGGTGGTCGTTGCAGCATTCCCACTTGGGAAAATATCTTCTGGGGCTCTCTGCAGGGTGGTCGTTGCAGCATTCCCACTTGGGAAAATATCTTCTGGGGCTCTCTGCAGGGTGGTCGTTGCAACATTCCCATTTGGGCAAATATCTTCTGGGGCTCTCTGCAGGGTGGTCATTGCAGCATTCCCACTTGGGCAAATATCTTTTGGGGATGTCTTCAGGGTGGTCGTTGCAGCATTCCCACTTGGGCAAATGTCTTCTTGGGCTCTCTGCAGGGTGGTCGTTGCTGCATTCCCACTTGGGAAATATCTTCTGGGGCTCTCTGCAGGGTGGTCGTTGCAGCATTCCCACTTGCGCAAATAATTTCTGGGGCTCTCTGCAGAGTGGTCGTTGCAGCATTCCCACTTGCGCAAATATCTTTTAGTGCTCACTGCAGGGTGGTCGTTGCAGCATTCCCACTTGGGAAAATATCTTCTGGGGCTCTCTGCAGGGTGGTCGTTGCAGCATTCCCACTTGCGCAAATAATTTCTGGGGCTCTCTGCAGAGTGGTCGTTGCAGCATTCCCACTTGCGCAAATATCTTTTAGTGCTCACTGCAGGGTGGTCGTTGCAGCATTCCCACTTGGGAAAATATCTTCTGGGGCTCTCTGCAGGGTGGTCGTTGCAGCATTCCCACTTGGGAAAATATCTTCTGGGGCTCTCTGCAGGGTGGTCGTTGCAGCATTCCCACTTGGGCAAATATCTTTTGGGGCTCTCTTCAGGGTGGTCGTTGCAGCATTCCCACTTGGGAAAATATCTTCTGGGGCTCTCTGCAGGGTGGTCGTTGCAACATTCCCATTTGGGCAAATATCTTCTGGGGCTCTCTGCAGGGTGGTCATTGCAGCATTCCCACTTGGGCAAATATCTTTTGGTGATGTCTTCAGGGTGGTCGTTGCAGCATTCCCACTTGGGCAAATATCTTTTGGGGCTCTCTTCAGGGTGGTCGTTGCAGCATTCCCACTTGGGCAAATATCTTCTGGGGCTCTCTGCAGGGTGGTCGTTGCAGCATTCCCACTTGGGCAGCTATCTTTTGGGGCTCTCTTCAGGGTGGTCGTTGCAGCATTCCCACTTGGGCAAATATCTTTTGGGGCTCTCTGCAGGGTGGTCGTTGCAGCATTCCCACTTGGGCAAATAGCTTTTGGGGCTCTCTGCAGGGTGGTCGTTGCAGCATTCCCACTTGGGCAAATATCTTTTGGGGCTCTATGTTGTTGGTCGTTGCAGCATTCCCACTTGGGCAAATATCTTCTGGGGCTCTCTGCAGGGTGGTCGTTGCGGCATTCCCACTTGGGCAAATGTCTTCTAGGGCTCTCTGCAGGGTGGTCGTTGCAGCATTCCCACTTGGGCAAATATCTTTTGGGGCTCTGCAGGGTGGTCGTGGCAGCATTCCCACTTGGGAAAATATCTTCTGGGGCTCTCTGCAGGGTGGTCATTGCAGCATTCCCATTTGGGCAAATATCTTCTGGGGCTCTCTGCAGGGTGGTCATTGCAGCATTCCCACTTGGGAAAATATCTTCTGGGGCTCTCTGCAGGGTGGTCATTGCAGCATTCCCATTTGGGCAAATATCTTTTGGGGCTCTCTGCAGGGTGGTCGTTGCAGCATTCCCACTTGCGCAAATCATTTCTGGGGCTCTCTGCAGGGTGGTCATTGCAGCATTCCCACTTGGGCAAATATCTTCTGGGGCTCTCTGCAGGGTGGTCCTTGCAGCATTCCCACTTGGGCAAATATCTTCTGGGGCTCTCTGCAGGGTGGTCGTTGCAGCATTCCCACTTGGGCAAATATCTTCTGGGGCTCTCTGCAGGGTGGTCGTTGCAGCATTCCCACTTGGGAAAATATCTTCTGGGGCTCTCTGCAGGGTGGTCGTTGCAGCATTCCCACTTGGGAAAATATCTTCTGGGGCTCTCTGCAGGGTGGTCGTTGCAACATTCCCATTTGGGCAAATATCTGGGGCTCTCTGCAGGGTGGTCATTGCAGCATTCCCACTTGGGCAAATATCTTTTGGGGATGTCTTCAGGGTGGTCGTTGCAGCATTCCCACTTGGGCAAATGTCTTCTTGGGCTCTCTGCAGGGTGGTCGTTGCTGCATTCCCACTTGGGAAATATCTTCTGGGGCTCTCTGCAGGGTGGTCGTTGCAGCATTCCCACTTGCGCAAATAATTTCTGGGGCTCTCTGCAGAGTGGTCGTTGCAGCATTCCCACTTGCGCAAATATCTTTTAGTGCTCACTGCAGGGTGGTCGTTGCAGCATTCCCACTTGGGAAAATATCTTCTGGGGCTCTCTGCAGGGTGGTCGTTGCAGCATTCCCACTTGGGCAAATATCTTTTGGGGCTCTCTTCAGGGTGGTCGTTGCAGCATTCCCACTTGGGAAAATATCTTCTGGGGCTCTCTGCAGGGTGGTCGTTGCAACCTTCCCATTTGGGCAAATATCTTCTGGGGCTCTCTGCAGGGTGGTCATTGCAGCATTCCCACTTGGGCAAATATCTTTTGGTGATGTCTTCAGGGTGGTCGTTGCAGCATTCCCACTTGGGCAAATATCTTTTGGGGCTCTCTTCAGGGTGGTCGTTGCAGCTTTCCCACTTGGGCAAATATCTTCTGGGGCTCTCTGCAGGGTGGTCGTTGCAGCATTCCCACTTGGGCAACTATCTTTTGGGGCTCTCTTCAGGGTGGTCGTTGCTGCATTCCCACTTGGGCAAATATCTTTTGGGGCTCTCTGCAGGGTGGTCGTTGCAGCATTCCCACTTGGGCAAATAGCTTTTGGGGCTCTCTGCAGGGTGGTCATTGCAGCATTCCCACTTGGGCAAATATCTTCTGGGGCTCTCTGCAGGTTGGTCCTTGCAGCATTCCCACTTGGGCAAATATCTTCTGGGGCTCTCTGCAGGGTGGTCCTTGCAGCATTCCCACTTGGGCAAATATCTTCTGGGGCTCTCTGCAGGGTGGTCGTTGCAGCATTCCCACTTGGGCAAATATCTTCTGGGGCTCTCTGCAGGGTGGTCATTGCAGCATTCCCATTTGGGCAAATATCTTCTGGGGCTCTCTGCAGGGTGGTCATTGCAGCATTCCCACTTGCGCAAATCATTTCTGGGGCTCTCTGCAGGGTGGTCGTTGCAGCATTCCCACTTGGGCAAATATCTTCTGGGGCTCTCTGCAGGGTGGTCATTGCAGCATTCCCATTTGGGCAAATATCTTCTGGGGCTCTCTGCAGGGTGGTCGTTGCAGCATTCCCACTTAGGCAAATATCTTTTGGGGTACTCTGCAGGGTGGTCGTTGCAGCATTCCCACTTGGGCAAATATCTTCTGGGGCTCTCTGCAGGGTGGTCATTGCAGCATTCCCACTTGGGCAAATATCTTCTGGGGCTCTCTGCAGGGTGGTCATTGCAGCATTCCCATTTGGGCAAATATCTTCTGGGGCTCTCTGCAGGGTGGTCGTTGCAGCATTCCCACTTAGGCAAATATCTTTTGGGGTACTCTGCAGGGTGGTCGTTGCAGCATTCCCACTTGGGCAAATATATTTTGGGGCTCTCTGCAGGGTGGTCGTTGCAGCATTCCCACTTGTGCAAATATCTTTCGGGGCTCTCTGCAGGGTGGTTGTTGCAGCATTCCCACTTGTGCAAATATCTTTCGGGGCTCTCTGCAGGGTGGTCGTTGCAGCATTCCCACTTGGGCAAATATCTTTTGGGTATGATTGCTATCTTGAAACTAATGTCATTAATAACTTGGTTCACTTCCCACAGCTTTGCAGTGGTCAGAAAGGATGTTTCTTAATATTCTCCATTGGAAAGAAGGATGTGCAACAAGTAAAAACACAAGGCTGGAGAAACTAAGCAGGTTAAACAATGCCCTTTATATAGTAAAGATAAAGATACATAACCAACATTTTGGACTTACCCTCCCCTACTCCCCAACTAACTTTGATTGCAGTCCAGCTGGTCTTTGGTCTCGAAATTGGAGTAGAGTTGCACATGACCAAGAATGATTTAAATAGAATGTACTATCTCATTGTGACCACCAGAAGTTTGGATTCATTTGTTGCAGGCAAATGGGACCACTGCTGGTGTGGTGGAGGTATGAGTGCGCATGTTTCTCTACTGAGAGGGGACAATAGATTTTTTACTCCACAAACTACTGACACACTTCTGTGGTGGGAATGTCAGTTGGCTGGGCAGTCGCGAGAGGTGGGCTATCACTGCGTTAATCCCTAGAACCAATAGACTTGAGGATAGTAATGTACTTGGTCTGAGTTTCATTGCACCACTCAAATATTTGATGATTTCTGCTTGCTTTGCAATGGAAACTCATTTCTGTTATCATAGCTAAGTTTGTGAATGGATGATTGGGGATTAGGGTCTGTGCTATGCATATTTGGAACTGGATTCCATGATGTTCTGTTCACTTTGCAGGAGGCCAGACAATATCCCAAGCACGTCCATTTACGGTCTTTTGTTGAAAGGCTGCTCAATCAAAGTTAGCGGAATGGGTGCTGCCAACTATGCTGAGCAGTACATAACTTTGTCTTTTAGTGCATTAGCATAATTTTCCCTGGCAAAGCTGTCATCTGCTTGTATCTGATATGTTCAATCAAGGCCTCTAAATTATCTACAAAGTGACATATCTGAGTTGGTGGAATTGAGTGATTCTTTTACTGCTGGAACTTACCAATCAGAATCTCTTCTCTGAGAGGAGAGGCACCTTTCAATCATTTTGGTGCAATGAAGCAGAAAAGATTGTGGGATGAAATGGGAGGACTGATTGCAGCTGACAGTCACCTTCCGTGATGACCACTCCACTGATTACAAGCTATCTGTTAGCCTAACCCATGACGCCCTTTGTTCTTCCTCCAAATGTAAAACTTTGGCACAGTTCCTGTCCAGGCTGTTAAAATAGACTTTAAATTGTGTGCAACTTTATAATCCTGCAAGCAAGGAGGAATATGGTGATCATCTGTATGCTGAACCTTATTCATTCCTGAGTCTATTTGTGGTGTGAGTGCAGCAATCACAGTATTCATGTTTCTGCACATTTTGTTATATAGGATATTGTTGCAAATTCTACAGCCCTGAACTCTGAACTACAGCCCAGATGACTAAATCTTATAGCATCAGTTTCTAGTATCACTGTAAGCAATTCTCTTATTTCCTTATGTTTGTGTTTGATCTCTCCACCTTGAAGTTCAGTGGGGTGATTGTAAGGGTAGTGTGAACAATGCATGGTTGCTTCTTCTATTCCTTGGCAGTTTTCACTGCCTCTATCCTGATTTTGAGGGCAGTAGGTGAAATTAGAGTTGCTGCTCCCTCAGCAATACAATGACTTGGATTCAATGGCCACCAGCGGTTAAGTGCAAGAATAACATCAATCAGAATTGATTAGTTCAGCATTTGTATGGCACCCAGAAATGACTGTTACCCAGGAGTTTTCATTGGCAAAATGCATGCGCTTGCACAAATTGTGCCGTTGTATGCCGTTCCATCTAATACTATTTTTAAATGGCCTTGTGAATTTCCAGTCTGAAACAGCTGCCATTTTACTTGAAAATGAATTTTATTGCTATCACTATAGCCATTGTCTTGCCCTTTCATCCATTGCTCCATGTCCCTTTTCAGAATTTTGTTTTATCTTTGAAAACTTACTTTTATGAGGTAGTGTTGGATTTCCATGAATTTCATTGTCCATGCAATATTATACCATTCAAAAATTGAAAGTACTTCCATTCTCCAGTAGTAATGTTTACACTTTTTAAAATCCTGCTCACCCTATGGATGTCAATTGTGCTTTCTTGTTTCCCTTCTATTTCTGCAATGGAAAGAGTCGAACCAACAATGACAAAGTTCTGGGGATTAATTGAAGAGGGTGTTACAGGCCTCTGTTGGCAAGAAGTGACCATGGTGTCTTCTGTAGGTGTGAAATCTCTCCTGTCCTGATCATTTAGCCCCTTAGACCTGTTAAAAGGTTTTTGACGCCTCCATTTCTCTTTCCTTTCAATATCTATAAACTACAATCTTATGCTAGCACTGCCTGTGGGACAACAACTTCCTTCACGTATTTAGAAAATGGAAACCATAGTCTTTGCAGCAAATTCTATTTCATTGTACCAATTCCATTCCTCTTGCAAGCTGGACCATGTTGTTTGCAAACTGATCTCAACATTGATTCAGAAATGTGTTTTGGGCCTTTTGACATTCCTACTTTCTACAGAGAGGGACATGCACAATGAACCATTATTTTCATAATTGCTGGGCTAAATCTATTATAGAGGAAAGATAATTCTGGAACTAGTGGGCATAGGTTTAAGGTGATGGAGGAGAAATTTATCACTGAATGTAAGCAAGCCAACATGCCCAGCATATCCACGCCGATTAATATACCCTTCTGCTTTAGTCCCACTTTCCTGCCTTAGACCCACATCCCTCCAATCCCCTCCCATTTATGTAATTATACAAATGTTTCTTACAGGAAGCTAATGAACCTGCCTCTGTCACTTTGTTTGGCAGCTCATTCCATATGCCCACACCCTCAGCAAAGAACTGCCCCCTCATGTTACCTCGTAAAGACCATTCTCTCATAAAGATATTTGGACATATTTATGGAAAGGTCTGATTTAGAAAGCCCCAAATGGGGCTAGCCAAATGCTATGTTGGTTGAAATGGACAATTTGGGCCAAAGGGATGTTCTGTGTTGTCTGATTTTGTGATAAAATGCAAGTGAAAGCCCATTTCTCATGAAATTGATGTGGGTGCTGTGGATAAACTGGAAAAACTCTATTCAAAAGACAAATATTCTTGTGAAATTCATATGTTTGTGAGAAACTTAAATGGAGCCTAAACTGTGCTGTGGGACATTTGAACTGGATGTCCATGTATTGGACAATTTTGTGTTTGTTATTAAATATAAACTTGGTACTTTATGCTATTTCACTTTTTGAATAAAGAAAGCACTTGTAGGTCAATAAAGGGTACTTTGAAAGAGCTACCCTGACAAATGAGAACACTCCCCTCACTCACTTTTAATTGCTGATTCTGGATTGAGATATCAATTTTCTTTTTTATTTGCTTTTTTTTTAATATCAAGCTGGTCTTGGGAGTACCTTCATTTAAAATTGTCAGTGTTGTTATGGAGTTGGCTTGAGGTTAACAAGAAAGTGATTACAGACCAATTAGTTTAACTTTTGGGAAATCATTGAAAATTAATTTTAAGGGACAATATAAACCTTCATTCAATAAATCTTTGATCTTTAACATAACTGACAAATCAAACTGAATTATGATAACTAACACAAAATGTATTTCCATTGGTGATTTCTCAAATTGCACTTTTTCATTCCCCAAACAATCCTGAATTCCCTGCCACTGCTGCCTCCATGTCACTCCTCAGTACCTACTGCCAGAAAAATGTCCTGAATGCATTTTATGAATCACCATTAATATGAGGGTACCTGGTCTCACACTATTACTGCTCTAATGGATTTCCATTTAGCAGAAATGTGTTGATAAATTTGCAGCCTCTTCTATTTCCTCCAGTCTGTTTGAAAGTCCATTGTACTTGCATCATGTAAATTGTTCCTCTGCCTTGTACACCGTCCTAACCTACCATCCCTTCTCAGAATTGTAATTTCTTTAACCAGATTTGCCATCCATTTTTTAATCCCCATGTAAATTAATCAAGGCTAGATGGTATGCAATGAAGGAAAGGTAATTTATAACAATTACTTGAACAAAGAGGGTCCATGAAAGCAGCATGTTTGACGAAATCCGCAGGGATATCAGCAAGACTTCTGACAATAATCCACGTGGCCTGCTGGTCAGAGATAATAGCCCATGGAATTTAAGAGTGATGAATTGGATCTGAAATTTGTGATTGGAAACAAAAGGTTAGTTACATTTAGAGTTTCACATTATTCAATCCCTTGGTTTTATAACACGTATAGATTTTTATCTAAAATAAAGATATGATCATGAAATTTTGGATAGCTACGTGGTTTGCACTGAGTAAAGCCTTAGACTGCAGGAAAATATGGATGATCTTGTTAGTTGGGCAGACAAGTGCCATTGGGAATTTAATCCAGAGAGGAGTGAAGTAATGCATTTGGAACAGTGTAATAGAATAAGTAAATACAAATGGGAAGACATTGAGTGGAGTGGAGGAATAGACCCATTAATGTAACAGGCCAAATCAGTAAAGTGATTAAAATCCCATTTGGGATACTTTCTTTTATTTGCCAGTGCATAGAATATAACAATGGGAAAGTTATGCTTGAACTCTATAAAACTCTAATGACTACTGGTAAGTGCTTTTTGGTCACCACATTACAGGGAAAGTGCGATTGAACCGGAGGGTCAGGAGATTAAACATTTTGTTGGGTCTGTAAAATTATGGCAATGAAGGATAAGGTTGGATTGAATAAAAGAGGCTGAAGAGAGAGATTTATTTGACAAATATTTTTTTAACAGATGTGTCAAAAGCCAAGGGATATGGATTTAATGTGAAAAGATTAGATTGAAATGAAGTTGTTTATATTTTATACAGGCAAATCTCTTTGCTGAGAGAAGAGGTATGTCTTTTGAGTTCTGTGTCAGAAAGAGTAGAAGTGGCAGAAATACTAATTGAATTGTATTCTGATGTGTAATTAAAGAGAGATGATGCAGAACCTTTTACTGGAAGGTTGGTTTTGGACAGGTAGCCCTTTTTGACTTGCATAAATGTAATCCAAATGGCTTCCTGGTCTTAAATTTTCTATGATTGTATTCCAGTATTATTCTCCAAAGAACCTGATCTGTGCATTTTCAGTTTTTTAGATTTTTGTTTTTACTTTCCATAAAGTGACATTTGCCTAGACTATTTTGGTGAGCTAGAATATTGTCTGTTATCTGCTAATGCGAAATTTGGTCTCCTGCAAATAAAATCTCAAAATTGGTCTAAATCCATTCTAAAAGAGCTTTGGAGGTTAATGAGCAGAATAAGGTGGATTTGCACAATTCCTGTTGGGTTGGAGGCAATCCAGATTAACTCCCAAATAAACGCAGCACATGTCAGAAGGGTATGTACCTGCAAATAGCATTTGTCTGAGTTGATCACTCAACGACACTCATTAGGCTTGTCATGGAGATGGGCTACAGAAAGGAAGGAGAGATCTTTTACATTCAATCAAAAGGCATATGAAAGACCTGATCAATAAAATCCACATCGAGAGGTTCCAGTGAACGTACCTGCTGGGCCCATCGTAGGAGGTAGTTGGCAAGAAGTGACCATGGTGTCTTCTGTAGGTGTGAAATCTCTCCTGTCCTGACCAAGGCAGAAAGATTTTTTTTTTGTGTCCTAACAAAGTATGGAGAGATTATTTTGTGTGACCACAGATAGATGAGGTTATGGATGTTGAATAGATACAGCTCTGCCTTTCCCCTGATCTTCTCACTCCTGTTGTTGAAGTCTCTGCCATTTTATCCTGAATTAAGTGTCCACTGGCAATGTTGTTGCCTTCAGTTTACAAGATTGTCACTTTCTGCACAATGAATTGTTCATATCAGTTGGGTATGAATATAATTTTTGGAAGCAACCATTCACATCCGTGCCTACTATTTGAAGTGCTCCAGTGGTAGAGTATATTGCTGTGGACAGTAGTCCTTGATCTCCATCTGTCTAGGTAGTGCTGGCCATTGAAAATGTATGACCAGGATTTAGTGTCAGTGTTGCAGTTGAGTTGAGGGACTTGCAGACTAGTGGGCTGGGCTAACAATTCAAAGATCAGAGATTAAATTCCACCAGTGCAGCCATAGAGTAGGCATGTGTGGTTAAGTATTTTGTGGGCTTTTCTGGGTGTGTGTATGAGTATAATAATGAGCAGCAAACTGACAGCTATGATCTCTTACTTTGCAGGGTGAATGTGGGCTGTGGCCCTGCTGAAGAAAGGGTCCTGCTGACGGGATTACACGCTGTGGCGGACATCTACTGTGAGAACTGCAAAACAACTCTAGGATGGAAATATGTACGTGTTCTCTGTTTTATTCCAATTACATTTTGTTGTCATGCACCATTCTGGAAATGGAAATGAATATATGGGAGGAAAAACTTTTCCTCTTAGAAACCATAGAAAACTACAGCACAGAAAAAGGCCATTCAACCCTTTCTAGTCTGTTCTGAAACATCATTCCCCTCGCCCCACTGACCTGCACCCAAACCAAATAACAATAGTTTAGTGGCACAGGAAATAAATAGAGAGATAAGTGAGGGATGTAATAATGATACGGCAGTAGTCATGGGGGACTTTAACTTCCACATAGATTGGGAAAATCAAGTTGGTTGTGGGAGTCTAGAAGAGGACTTCATAGAATGCATCCGCGATAGCTTTCTTGACCAGCATGTTAAGGAACCCAGAAGAGAAAATGCTCTCCTGGATCTAGTGTTGTGCAATGAGATAGGTAGAGTAAATGATGTAATAGTCAGAGACCATCTGGGAAATAGCGATCATTGAATTTCTCATTCAGGTGGAAGGGGAAATAGTTAGATATAAAACTAATATATTATGCTTAAACAGGGGTGACTACCAGAGGATGAGGGAGGAATTGGGCAGAGTGGACTGGGAGCACAGGTTAATTGATGAAACAGTTGAGGAACAGTGGAAGATTTTCAAATAAATATTTTGTAATGCTCAACAAAAGTATATTCCGGTCAGGAAAAAGGGCAACAAGGGAGGGAAAAATCAACCGTGGTTAACAAAGGAAATAAAGGAGAGTATAAAATTGAAGGCGCAAGTGTACAAAGCTGCAAAGAGCAGTGGGAAACTGGAAGATTGGGAAAACTAAGAGACAACAAGGGGTTACAAAGTGGGTAATAAGAAATGGGAAAAAGGATTATGAAAGTAAATTGGCACAAAATATAAAAACAGAAAGCAAAAAATTTTATAGATATATAAAATGGAAGAGGTTAACATAGGAGGATGAGAAAGGAAAACTGGTAGCAAAAAATGAGGCATTGAACAAATATTTTGTGTCAGTCTTCACAGTGGAAGACACGTCCAGCATGCCCAAGTGCGGAGTTAAAGATGCGAATGTTGGGGAGGGCCTTGATAAAATAGTTGTTTCAAAGGAAGTAGTGATGGAGAAACTAATGGGACTAAAGCTAGACAAATCACCTGGTCCTGATGATATGTATCCAAGGGTTCTGAAGGAAATGGCAGAAGTTATAGTTGATGCATTGGTGGTCATATACCAAAATTCCTTGGATTCTGGGCAGGTCCCGGCAGACTGCAAGACAGCAAATGTCACTCCACTTTTTAAGAAGGGATGTAGGCAGAAGACTGGAAATTATCGGCCAATTAGCTTGACGTCTGTAGTTGGAAAAATGCTTGAAGCCGTCATTAAAGATGAAATAGTGAAATTTTTGGAACGTAAGGGTTCAATCAGGCAGACGCAGCATGGTTTTAGAAAGGGAAGATCTTGTTTGAAAAACTTCTTGGGATTCTTTGAGGATATAATGGGTGCAGTGGATAGAGGGAACAGGTTGATGTTGTATATTTGGATTTCCAGAAAGCGTTTGATAAGGTGCCGCACAAGAAACTTATCAGTAAGTTACAGGAAGGTGGAGTCTGGGGAAGTATATTGGCCTGGATTGAAAATTGGTTGTCTGACAGGAGGCAGAGAGTCGGGATAAATGTGAGTTTGTCAGGTTGGCAGAGAGTGGTAAATGGGGTGCCGCAGGGGTCAGTGTTAGGCCCACATTGTTCATCATTTACATTGATGACTTGGAGGAGGGGACAAAATGTGGTGTAGCCAAGTTTGCGGATGACACCAAATTGAGTGGAAGAACAAATTGTAATGAGGATGTGGAGAGTCTGCAGAGGGATATAGTTAAGCTGGATGAGTGGGCAAAGGTCTGGCAGATGGAGTACAATGTTAGTAAGTGTGAGGTTATCCACTTTGGCAAGAAAAATAAAAGAGCTGAATATTATTTAAAGGGTGAAAAATTACAGCATGCTGTTGTGCAGAGGGACTTGGGAGTACTTGTACATGAATTGCAAAAAGTTAGGTTGCAGGTGCAGCAGGTTATTAAGAAGGCAAATGGAATGTTGGCCTTCATCGCTAGTGGAATTGAATTCAAGAGTAGGGAGGTAATGTTGCAACTGTATAAGGTACTGGTGAGACCGTACCTGTATACTGTGTCCAGTTCTGGTCTCCATATTTGAGGAAGGATATACTGGCTTTGGAGACGGTCCAGAGGAGGTTTACTAGGTTGATCCCTGGGATGAAGGGGTTGACTTATGATGAAAGATTAAATCGTCTAGAATTGTATTTGCTCGAGTTCAGAAGAATGAGAGGAGATCTTATAGTAACATAGGATTATGAAGGGTATGGATAGGATAGATGTAGGAAGGTTTTTTTGAGCTGACCGGGGAAACTAAAACGAGAGGGCACAGTCTCAAGATTCGGGGGAGTAGATTTAGGACAGAGATGAGGAAAAATAGTTTTTCCCAGAGAGTAGTGAATGTTTGGAATTCTCTAACCAGGGAAGTGGTTGAGGCTGCCTCATTAAACATATTTAAAATTCGGTTAGATAAATTTTTACATGATAGAGGAATTAAGGGATATGGGGAGAAGGCAGGTAGGTGGAGTTAGGTCATAAATTAGATCAGCCATGATCATATTGAATGGCGGAGCAGGCTTGATGGGCCATTTTTGGCCTACTCCTGTTCCTACTTCCTATGTTCCTACTTTCTATGTTCCTATGTTCCTATAACCATCCAGACCATTCACATCCATGTAGCTATTGAATTTATTGAATGATCCCAAATTTGCCACGTCAGATGGTAGCTTGTTCCAAACTCCCACCACTCTCTGTGAAGAAGTTCCCCTAAATCTTTCCCCCTTCCCTCTCATAATTTTGTAAACCTCTATCAAATCTCCCTTCATTCTTCTACACTCCAAGGAATAAAGTCCTAACCTGTTTAATTTTTCCCTTTTTAACTAAACTCTTGAAGACCCAATAGCATGCTAGTAAAATCCTCTCTGCACTCTTTCAATCTTACTGATATCCTTCCTGTAGTTTGGCAACCAGAACTGCACACAATACTCCAAATTTGGCCTCACCAATGTCTGATATGGCCTCACCATAACATCCCAACTTCTGTACTCAATACTTTGATTTATGAAGGCCAAGATGCCAAAAGCTCTCTTTACAACCCTGTCTACATGTGACGCCATTTTCAGGGAATTGCGTATCTGTATCCCTGACTTTTAATCCTCAGTGCCCTACCATGTACTATGCGTGTCCTATCTTGGTTTGTCCATCTAAAATGCAACACCTTACGCTCGTCTGCATTAAATTCCATATGCCATTTTCTGATCCACTTTTCTAGTTGGTCCAGATCCGTCTGCAAGTTTTGAAAGTCTTCAGCAAACTTGTTGATCCAATTTACCACATTATCATCCAAATCATTAATATATACAGCAAACAACAATGGTCCCAACACTAATCCCTGATGTACACTACTAATCACAGACTTCCAGTCTGAGAAGCAATCAACCACTACCATTCTCTGTCTTCTCCCATTTGACTAGTTTGTATCCATTTCACAACCTCTCCAGGGATACCTAGTGTCTAAACCTTCTGAACTAACCTCCCATGTGGGACCTTGTCAAAGGCCTTAAAGTCCATGTAGACAACATCCACAGCCTTTTCTTAATCTTGGTAACCTCCTCAGAAAACTACAAGATTCACTGCCATGCACAAATCCATGCTGACTATCCTTAATCGGCCTTTGGCTTTCCAAATACTTGTACATCCTATATCTCAGAACATCCTCCAATAATTTACCCACTACTGATGTCAGACTCACCGGCCTGCAACTTCCTGATTTACTTTTATGCCTTTTTTAAACAACGGAATTACATGAGCTACCCTCCAACCCTCTGCCACCTCACCTTTGGCTCAGGACATTTTAAATATTTCTGCCAGGGTCTCTGTAATTTCTTCACAAGTCTCCCTCAAGGTCCAAGGGAATATCATGTCAGGCCCAGGGGATTTGTCTACCTTTATTTGCTGTAAGGCAGCAAACACCTCCTCCCTCCTCTTTAATCTCTATATGTTCCATGACATTACTGCTTGTTTCCCTTCCTTCCTTAAGCACCATGCCAGTTTCCTGAGTAAATACTGATGCAAAAAAACAAAATTGGCAGCTTAGTCATTATCTGGATCCGAGATTGATAGATGTTTGAAAGTTAATAGGCATGGTGTTGGAAAATGACACCAAGATAAAATATCAGCAAATGTATGGCAGAATAGACGCAATAAGTAAATGGCTTCCATTTCTGATGTTCTTTATAGGACTTGAGGTAAAAAAATGGTACCATCTCCACCTGACATCTCTTTTCAAAAGAATGTTACGTATTCTGTAGAGACTTGCATGAGAGGCAATGACTCAGTTAGTGGAAGTAGAAGGTCACGTGATGCCTAACAACTTAAATGTATTACATCCAAGTGAGGAATTTCTTGTTCATTGCTTGATACTCTACTCATTTGTAGTTGGGGAGAGGAATGAGAAAAGCTCTTGATTGAAGTCAGCCATGTAGCATGTTACAGGATTTTTTTCATTGATGGAACGGTCAGAGATTGGTACTCCATAAGGTCATTTTGGTTAATAACATTTGTTTTAATGACAGAATTCAATGCTTGATTCTTGCCTCAAACCACTGATGTTTTCCCCCCCCCCCCCCCATCCCCTTTTCTTTGCAGGAACATGCCTTTGAGAGCAGTCAGAAGTACAAAGAAGGAAAGTTCATTATTGAACTGGCCCACATGATTAAAGACAACGGGTGGGAGTGACCAGTGAACTACAGACCTTTGCTGCTCTGTTTAAGACTGATGAGGCTGATCTAATGGACAGAAAATGCTCTGCTATAAGACAGCTCTAAGAACATTTGCTGACTTTTTAAACAAAAACCTTACAGCTGAACCATTGATGTTGCCTTGTTGGCCCTTTGCTTTTTAAAATCTTTATCTAGGTTTGGAATTCTCTTGTGTAAAACACTGTAAAATGATTATAGGTGAGATTTTTTTCAAAGCGCTTTATGATTTGAGTGAGGAGTAAAAAAGGGAAACTTTATTTTGAAGAGTTTAGCTTTACAGATGACTGTCTGAACATGGATGTTCTCACCTCCTTCCCACTATGTCTCTTCTATTGCTATTCATGCTCTGATACAAGACTGGGTTAGCTGACCAGCATGGAGATCATTGCAAAAGGAGTTTATACATGTATATACATTTTCATCTAAATGTAGCATTTTTATTTTTTAAAGAGTTGTTTTGGGACCAGGAAGTAATGGTTGCAGTATTGTGACACTGAGGTACAGTTGAATCCCATGGACTGCAATTAACTCTCCTGTTACTCCCAGACTGTTGCTAGATGATGAGTGGGCATAAATCTAGCATTAATGGGAGCAGGGGTTTTGGGTGGATGGTAAGGTGATAGAGGGGACCCAATGAAATTGTACAAAAATAAAGGGCACATGTGGCTGGTTCCATGTAGCAGTATACTAATGCACTGGACAAAATTGGGCGCAAAAGTAGGTTTTCTGGGCATAGCATTTTTTTAAATGTAGAGCTGGACTCCTGGTCTGTGGACTGTTAAACTTAACAGACGCATGAAACTCCCTTGCCTGGAACTTGCTCCTTTTTAAACAAATTATATTATTTCCCTGCATTTTCCTGTTCTGATCTCTGCTTCCTGATTTCTTTCCACGAATGGTCATTCCCAATTCTTGGAGTATTGACAGTTTCTGGGTGCAATGGTTTGCTGGTTAAATCATTTTTTTTTGTCATATGGGTGTACCTGCTCCATGTAATGGTGCACTCTGCTGCTAAAAATTTCATATGCAGTGTTAACAGGAAGGTCCAGCAGATGTTCATTTTTTTAAAAAATAGTGTCCCTATCACCACTTTTAGCCAACATTATTTTTTTTTGCCTGCTCTCTTGCTGTCAGAATTCTCATTCCCTGGTGCCGTGCATTGAGTTGAAATTGTTTGGGGATGGGTCCTGGTCAGATGAGCACCGTTGAAGAAGGAACATTTTTCGGAAAAATAAAAGTCTGGGGCCAGTCTGGTTACTGCGCCGATTTTTCAAGAGGGTCGCACTACAGAAATTAAATACTTGAAGCATACTACAGATCACTGATCTTGTTGAACCAGTTTCCCTATATATATAAAAAAAACATTTTTGTACATTTAGAAGAAGAGAAGAAACATATTTAAGGTTTTATACATATTTTTACTGGGTAAGTTGATTTGCTTCCCCTACCTGAGCACTTTTGTTCTCTGTAATTGTTTTGTTGCAATAACATTTAACTTTGCCATCTGATTTAGCATTTTTATTTCAGGTTTTGTGATTTGCTTTTCATTTTTTAGCCTTTTTTTTAAAAGAAGATGGAGAAGGTTGGGAAAGGGGAAGGGCAGCTTTTCTTGGACCAATAGAGTAGACTTGTGAGCTAGCTATCCCAGGGTTCTTTTCTGTTGGCTTAATCTCCATCGACTAGTAGCCCTTTTAATTTATTTTGAAACATTTTTTCCTTTACCCTATGATCACAAAAGATGTTTCCCCCCCCCCCCCTCATTTGCTTGAGATATTCTGCTTTGATTTTTGTTGAGGCTTTAGAGTTGTTAATATCCATCCAGTAGTAAGTGAGCTTTGCTCTGAAGAACAGGCTGTGGTCATTTGATGTTAGTGCAAACAGAAGTGTTCAGTCTGGAGCATTCTTTCCTACAAGGGTGATTGATAATATTACAAGTTCTAAAGCATGTTATGTATTGGTAAAGTAAATGGTTTTTTTGGTGCCTGAGTTCTTTTTGTATTTTTTGAAAACTTTTTTTGAATGGTTTATTACCTCTCCTCGCCCCAACCCTCTTCTAGCTATTGGGACTATACGTTGCTTTGCTGATCTGTCTTGAAACTACATCAACTTTGTGCAGCAACTCACTGTATTGTACTGGAGTTAAAATAAAAGACTTCCACCAGGATACAACCTGTCTGTTAATGATGGTTGGAGAGCTACTTGTGTGAAATTGAGACGCCAGTAAGGGTACAACGAGTCTGTTGTTGCTCTTACAACTCTGTCCTCTGGTGAACCTTAGAGATGTAGTTAAGGGATACCACAAATTTAATGTGCTGCTGAATCTGTTGAGGGAAGATGGGTGATTTCAGAAATATTCATCATCGAATTGGTCTGCTTCCATAATTTCTTTTCAGAAGGCTTCTCTGAAGATGGCATTCCCATTCTAAGACTTTTGTCAAGTATGAATTGCAACAATTAAATGTTGCAGCATTTAGACTGGGTGACAATAAAACTATTGCTTTGATCACTTTTAAAACATTCCAAGTGTTTGGTTTAATTAATTGGTTTGAAGTGAACATATTGTTGCGTTATTGAATGGGTAACTGTTTTGTGCATCCACCAATGTGTCATCAAAAGCAATAATATTATGACCACTGTATAGGACAACGTTGATTGGTTCAACAGATGCCCTTCAAATTGGGAGAAGAGCTCTCTTAGCATCTAGTACAAGCAGACAGTTGACCTGTGACACTTGCTTTTATTTGACGTGTCAAGTCTTTATATTGTATTTGAATGCAACTCTTTTCTCTCTGAGGCAAGATTTCTGCCTACTAAATCAGTATAAAACAAAAGGATTTGGTTATTCACAACTAGGAATGGTGAATAGTTGTACCTAAAATAAAATCTGTCATTCCTCCTTGCAGCCTTTATTTTCTATTTTAAAAAATTCAGTGGTATATATTTCTAATCTTGATAGTGGATTGCTCAGCTTATAAATTGGTGCTGCAGAATTTTCACCGTCACATGGAAGAAGTCATGTCAGGGATATCAAGAGTGACATGCTAGCATCTGCCCTGTATTTAAGAACCTTCCTTTCAGGATGTATTTGAGTGGGTGTTGGGCAAGCAAGGTGAGAAATAAGTCTGCCAGTCTTGAAGCAGAGTCTCAACCCGAAATGTTAACCATCGCTTTTCTTCTACAGATGAACCTGATTTGTTGACTTCCTCCAGTTTTTAATTTGCTGAGGAATAAACTGAATTCCTGTTCCTCAACAATTTGCCTCTTTCTTTGTGATTCACTGTAATTCTTGTGAAGGTATTCGCATTGAGAATGCTGTGGTTTTTGGGCCACAGCCATTTTGCTAATTAGATTAGATTTGGAAGGCAACTGGCAATGTAAACTGGGGATTTGTCAAGTGCTTTGGGCCATCAGTAGAACACATTTATTTCATTTCAATCTTGCTGCCATTGCTATCAAACAGTGGCCCAAAATGTGCCTTGATGATTAAGTGCTTATCTCATCAGAATGAAGCGCCTTGGTTCCTTTGTATTGAGTAAGCAGCGGGATGAGGTTACCAGTACATTCCTATTTTTTACAAAGGCAGAACTAAGTTTCTCTTTCAAAGATGAGACTTAAGAGATGGGTGACTTAATCTATCTGTTCTTTCTCCTGAGGTCCCCTTCATTGTAGAAACTAAAATTATCCCTTTTGATTTATTCAGTGTTATGTCATGAGATGGTTGAAAGCATTGGACACAGCAAAGGCATGAATGTAGACAACACCATGGGTACATTGCTGGGTTCTTGCATTGTGAACCCTCTGACCAATTCTGCCATCTAACCGGACAGCGTGGAAGATTTGAAATGCACTGTCCATAAAGCAGGTCAAATCTAATCTGGTTATTTATCATCTTTTCAGTTTACTTTCAGTCTTCAAGAGGGGTGGTTAATGGTCCTCACAAGTGTCAATTTACCTGACAATGACATACTCAGAGCTTGTTTTTGGCTTCAAGACTGATCAACATCCTTAGTTTAACAGTATGCTTTAACAGCTGACATCCACAAAGTTAGAGTGACTGCCTTTGACATCAAGGCAGCATTTACTCAAGTGTGGCATCAGAGTTTAAGTCAGTGGAAATTGAGGGTAAAACTTGGGTAGAATTGTATCTCACATTAAAGTGATTTTGGGAAGGTTGATCTTCCAGCTACAGGACACTAGAGCTATGCTTCTTGGCCCAAACATCTTCAGTTGTATCATTAATGATCTTCCTCATGAAAACAATGGAAAAAGCAAGGTGTGTTGAAAAGGGGGAGATTTATTTATGTAAAGAAAGTTTGGTAATGTGTCAATGTGAAATGCATGTAAAACTCAATAAGTTCCTGCTCACAAACTTGTTACATCAGACTTGACCTTTTGTATATAGTGTATCAGTGACCTCCAGCAACCACGTAGAGTCAGCCAATCATTTGGCACAAGAAGAACGTTGTTTTCTCCAATGTAGGTGGCCAGATGTTGCCTCACGGGTGGGCAGAAGTATTAAAGGTTTGTAGCCATATCTGCAGATGAGAGGCAGCCTCTGAAACTTTAATTTTTTTTATTTTTCACACTCTGAACCATACTGACCAAAATACACAAACATTTCCCTCTTGAATATACACAGTGTCATTTTCTCCCCTCCCTCCTTCCCACCCCCCTCCCCACTCACTCATCGTTCAACATATATGATACATTAAACCCATTAAACAATGTCATCACACTGAAAATAAATAAGAAATTTGTGTCTTCTACTTTTACATACTGGGTCAGTTCATTTCGTCTTCTCCTGTCATTTTAGGCGGTGGAGGTCCGCGGTAGAACTTCTCTGTTGTGTTCCATGTACGGTTCACAACTTTGTTTGAATACTGTGATGTTATTTCTTAAATTATATGATATTTTTTCCAATGGAATACATTTATTCATTTCTATCTCCCATTGCTGTATTCTCAGGCTATCTTCTAATTTCCAGGTTGACATAATACATTTTTTTGATACAGCTAAGGGTATCATAATAAATCTTTTTTGTGCTCCATCCAAATCGAGTCCAAGTTCTTTACTTATATTACTTAGAAGAAAGATCTCTGGATTTTTTGGGATGTTGCTTATTGTGATTTTATTTAATATCTGGTTGAGATCTTCCCAAAACTTTTCCACTTTCTCACATGTCCAAATTGCATGTACTGTTGTTCCCGTTTCCTTCTTACAGCGAAAACATCTGTCTGATACTGTTGGGTCCCATCTATTTAACTTTTGGGGCGTGGTGTATAGCCTGTGTAACCAATTATATTATATCATGCGTAACCTTCTGTTTATTGTATTTCTCATAGTTCTGGAGCATAGCTTTTCCCATGTTTCATTCTTTATGTTTAGATCTTGTTCCCATTTTTGTTTGGGTTTACAGCTTGTTCTCTTTCTCTTGCAGTTTGATGTACATGTTATAAATCTTTTAATTATCATTGTGTCTGTAATCACATATTCAAAATTGCTTCCTTCTGGTAACCTCAGCCTGCTTCCCAATTTGTCCTTCAAGTAGATTTTCAGTTGGTGGTATGCAAACATTTTACCGTGAGTTATACCATATTTGCACTTCATTTGTTCAAAAAATAATAATTTATTTCCCGAAAAACAATTTTCTATTCTTTTGATCCCTTTTCTTTCCCATTCTCTAAAGGGAAGGTTATCTATTGTGAAGGGGATTAGTTGATTTTGTGTCAATATTAATTTTGGTAGTTGATAATTTGTTTTTTTTCTTTCTATGTGAATTTTCTTCCAAATGTTGAGCAGATGGTGCAGTACTGGTGAATTCCCATGTTACACCAGCTTTTCATCCCACTTATATATGTTCAGGTACCTTCTCCCCTATTCGATCTCGCTCTAATCTGGTCCAATCTGATTTTTCCCTTGTTTGATTAAAAATCTGATAGGTATCTTAATTATGCTGCTCTATAATAATTCTTAAAGTTTGGTACCTGTAAGCCCCCTTGTTTGTACCATTCTGTTAATTTATCTAGCGCTATCCTCGTTTCCCCCCCTTTTCCATAAGAATTTCCTTATTATTTCCTTCAGCTTCTTGAAAATTTTCTCTGTTAGGTGAATTGGTAACGATTGAAATAGGTATTGTATCCTTGGGAAGATATTCATTTTAATGCTATTTACCCTTCCTATCAGTGTTAGTGGTAAATCTTTCCAATGTTCTAAGTCATCTTGTAATTTCTTCATTAATGGCTGATAATTTAATTTGTATAGATGGCCTAGATTATTATCTAGTTGAATACCTAGGTATCGGATTGCTTGTGTTTGCCATTTAAATGGTGATTCTTTCTTAAATTTCGTGAAATCTGCATTATTCATTGACATTGCTTCACTTTTATTTGCGTTGATCTTGTACCCCGATACTTCTCTATATTCCTTCAATTTTTTATGTAATTCTTTTATTGATATTTCTGGTTCTGTTAAGTATCCTATGTCATCTGCAAATAGACTGATTTTATATTCCTTCTCTTTTATTTTTATCCCTCTTGTTTTATTTTCTGTTCTTATCAGTTCTGCCAGTGGTTCTATAGCTAACGTGAACAGTGAGGGAGATAGTGGACATCCCTGCCTAGTTGATCTGCTTAATTTAAATTGGTTTGATATGTATCCATTTACCGTCACCTTCGCCAATGGTCCCTTATATAATGCTTTAATCCAATTAATATATTCTCTGGTAGGTTGAACCTCTGTAGTACTTTGAATAAATATTTCCATTCTACTCTGTCAAAGGCTTTCTCTGCGTCTAAGACAACTGCCACTGTTGGCGTCTTGTTTCCTTGTAACTGCATGGATTAAGTTAATGAACTTACAGATATTGTCCGTTGTGTCTTTTCTTAATAAATCCAGTTTGATCTAGTTTTATTATTTTTGGTACACAGTCGGCCAATCTGTTTGCTAATAGTTTAGCTATTATCTTATAATCTGTGTTGAGTAGAGATATTGGTCTATATGATGCTGGTGTTAGTGGATCTTTCCCCGTCTTTGGTATTGCTGTAATTATTGCTGTTTTGCATGAATCTGGCATGTTTTGTGTTTCTTCAATCTGGTTCATTACTTCCAGGAGAGGAGGAATTAATAAGTCTTTAAATGTTTTATAGAATTCTATTGGGAGTCCATCCTCTCCCGGTGTTTTATTGTTCGGTAGTTTTTTAATATATCCTGTATTTCCTCTATTTCAAATGATTTTATTAATTTATTTTGCGCCTCCTCTTGCAATTTCAGTAGTTCAATTTTAGCTAGAAACTCATCTATTTTGTCTTCTTTCCCTTCGTTCTCAGTGATATAATTGCTCGTAGAATTCCTTGAAGTTTTCATTGATCTCCATTGGGTTATATGTAATTTGTTTGTCCTTTTTCCTTGTGCCAATACTGTTCTTTTAGTTTGTTCTGTTTTAAGCTGCCAAGCTAATATTTTGTGTGATTTTTTTTCTCCTAGCTCATACTTCTGTTTTGTCTTCATTATGTTGTTCTCCACCTTGTACGTTTGTAGTGTTTAGTATTTTATTTTTTTGTCCGCCTATTCTCTTTTTGTTGTATCTTCCCTGGTTGCTAATTCTTTTTCTGTACTTGCTATATCCCTTTACAGCTGTTCTATTTCCCGATTGTAGTCTTTCTTCATCTTGGTTACATAACTTATTATCTGCCCTCTGATGAACACTTTCATTGCATCCCATAGTATAAATTTATCTTTCACTGATTCCGTATTTATTTCAAAGTACATTTTAATTTGTTGCTCAATTAATTCTCTAAAATCCTGTCTTTTAAGTAGCATGGAGTTTAATCTCCATCTAAATGTTCTCAGTGAGATGTCCTCCAGCTCTATTGCTAATAACAGGGGTGAGTGATCCGATAACAATCTAGCTTTATATTCCATTTTCCTAACTCTCCCTTGGATGTGGTCTGACAACAGGAACAGGTCTATCCTTGAGTATGTTTTATGTCTACCCGAATAATATGAGTATTCCTTCTCTTTTGGGTGTTGTCTCCTCCATATATCCAAAAGTTGCATTTCCTTCATCGACTTAACCATAAATTTGGTTACTTTGTTCTTCCTGCTAGACTTTTTTCCGGTTTTATCAATCTTTGAGTCCAAATTAAGGTTAAAGTCCCCTCCTATCAGTATATTCTCCTGCATGTCTGCAATCTTCAAAAAGATATCTTGCATAAATTTTTGATCCTCTTCATTAGGTGCATATACATTGAGCAAATTCCAAAATTCTGAATATATCTGACACTTTATCATTACATACCTCCCTGCTGGATCTATTATTTCCTCCTCTATTTTGATTGGTACATTTTTATTGATGAATATAGCTACTCGTCTGGCTTTTGAATTATATGATGCTGCCGTTACATGCCCTATCCAGTCTCTCCTTAATTTCTTGTGTTCCACTTCAGTTAGATGTGTTTCCTACACGAATGCTATATCAATTTTTTCTTTCTTCAATAAATTTAACAGCCTCTTCCTTTTGATTTGGTTATATATTCCGTTAATATTTATAGTCATATAGTTCAACATAGCCATTTCATACTTTGTTTTCCTCTCATTTCTGCTTCCTCATCACCACCTTTCCCTCTTATCCATTTCTGTTTTCTTTTTTTGAACATAAAAAAACTTCTAAAACATAAAATATTTCCATTATTCCCACATCTAAAATTCCCTTAACCCCAAATGTCCCCCCCACCCTCTGAGTTGCCCCTTGTCCCTTGCCGAGCAACCACAACTCCCCTCTCCATTTGGATTGGGAACCTGCTCGCAAGCGTCAATTGATTTCGCAGTGACTGTTACTCTCCCACCCAGTTCCCTCCAGAAAAGACTTTTATCTTCACATATAACAAAGCTCACCCTCTTAATTCCCCCCTTACTTCCTTTCTTCCCCTTCTTAGTTCTTACTTATACACTATTTTTCTTCTTTATATGAAGTTTGTCATCAGTCTTGTTCTTGTTACTTCTCTTCATCTCTCTGTCTGTTTGGAGGCGTTCTGCAAATTCTTGTGCTTTCTCTGGATCCGAGAACAGTCTGCTTTGCTGTCATGAAATAAATATTTTAAGCATCGCTGGATATCTTAACATAAATTTATAGCCTTTCTTCCATAAGATCGATTTTGCTGTGTTAAACTCCTTCCTCTTCTTCAGGAGCTCAAAACTTATGTGGGTAGAAAATTTTTTTTTGACCTTTGTATTTTAGTGGCTTTTTGTCTTCTCTCATTTTTTTCATTGCCTTCTCCAATATATTTTCTCTTGTCATATATCTCAGGCAGGAATTTTACTAGAATGGATCTTGGTTTTTGTTGTGGCTGTGGTCTTGGGGCTAATGTTCTGTGTGCCCTTTCTATTTCCATTCCTTCCTGTATTTCTGGCATTCCTAGGACCCTGGGGATCCATACTTTTATAAATTCTTTCATATCTTTTCCCCCTTCATCTTCCTTAAGGCCCACTATCTTTATATTGTTTCTCCTATTATAGTTTTCCATTATATCCATATTCTGAGCTAACAACTCCTGTGTTTCTTTAATATTTTTATCAGATTCTTCCAATTTCCTTTTTAAGTCGTCCACTTCCATTTCTACGGATGTTTCTCGTTCTTCCACCTTGTCTACTCTTTTTCCTATTTCTGTCATGACCATCTCTAATCTACGCACTTTTTCTTCTGTACCTTTTATTCTTCTTTTTATTTCATTAAATTCTCGTGTCTGCCATTCTTTTACTGCTTCAATATATTCTTCAAAAAATTTTCTATCTATGTACAGTCCATTCCCTTTATCTTTTTCTCTGTGCAGAGCTTGATGTTCTCCCTTCTCTTCCCCTGTGTCCGCTCCAGGACCTGTGTCCTCTACCTCTCTTTCTTGTATCTGTGTCTCTTCTGACTTTGTTGTTGGGCTGTTTATCTCAGTTTGCTGGGTATTTTTTTTTTAATGGTGTCTTGATGTTGGTCCTCTTCCTCTGGGCTGGTCATCTGCTGTATCTCTGATTTCCTTTTTTCATTCTCCTCCCTCCTGTTCCCGTTATTTTCTACATCTTCCTGCTGTCGGGTCTTTCTTAGCTGTTCAAGCTGTGGAGTTCCACTCCACAGCTGGTCCCCCCTCCCATCGGTGTTGTCTTTGTCGTGCGCATTGCGCATGCGTGATTCCTCGTGCATGTGCGGTTTTGCACCTCTGGCTTCGTGAGCCATCTTTGCAGTCCTGCGTTTGGTGGGTCGTGACGCTGCGGGGATCCACTGACCTCAGGGAGTGGGCTCCTCTTTCCACGGCGGGTCCCTACTTCTTCGTACCAGTAAGGCCTTCACCTTTCTCTTCCGGCGTCTTTCCTTCTTTTCTTCCCGTTGTTTTTGGCTTTTCTTTCTTTGGTGCCATTTCCTCCACACCTTTATTTTTTATTTGTTGTGGTTTGTGTGTATGTGGCTTTGCTTTTTCTTTACTTTTTTCTTTTCTGGAGAGGCCTGGTGTTCTCCTACCGGCCACTACTCCATCACGTGACTCCTCCCGCAGCCTCTGAAACTTGAAGTTTGAGTTTTGTTTGTCCTTATTTCTTGCATGTTTATCTTTTGAATGAAATGAAACTAATATACTCTTGAGTGGACACAAGATCCAATGGCATGGTTTCTGAGAAGCGCAGAAGAGTTTCCAAAAATAACCCCAAGTCAACACTGCAGATTATTTGTCCAATTTTTTTCTTTCTTTTAAGAATCTTAAAGTATGCAATCCTGATCTCCTTTGTACCATTCTTGTGTTTATTAATCTGAAACTTCTTAAAAAGATTGAAAAATAATCTTGATGTATGCAAATGAGTTGGGACAATGATGAATGTACCTGGTGCACAGATGTAATTTCTGTGGGATATCTTGTGATTGTGAAAGGTACAATTTAAGTGCAGAAGTAAAGCTCTACAGATTTTAGAAATCTAAAATTAAGGTGAATCTAGATATACTCGGTAGCTGTGGAACGAGACAAAGATAACTTTTTGGGTCATTAAACAAATACAAGTCTTATTTACTTACTGTTTTTTGACTTGTGGGTTTTGATTTTTTTCCATGACACAATGACTTCAACCATTTCTTATAAATTGGAACCTCCGGTTAACAGTAATGCTTGTTATTTAAATTGGTGGGAAGTTACACTTTTGTAGCCTAGTTTTTTTTTTCTCCAATACTGATATTGAAAATAATTGTAAAATTGATTTATGGTGATGCTAAAAGAATGTCAAGAAAAGAACTGGGCAGAAATACTCAAATCTGAGTCGATTGAAGGGCCCACAGATCTTGGCAAAACAAGCTTGAACATCACTAATTGTTCAGGTTGCAGCCCTCACTAGTTATTTTACTTTATTGGTGGAAGAGCCTCTCTTGAAGAGATTTCGATTCCAGGAAAGGAATGAGGGAAAAGTCAATGTAGCACTTAGAGCTACTCTGAGATGTCAAGCTCCCTTTTAGAATGCACTGTAAGTGCTGACTGAGAAAGCTTTTCCACCAGTTTGTTCATTATTTTTCTATTTCTGTAGTTGAAGTGCCTAATGTTGACAATAGCAGGAAAACATCAAAATATGAATGTCATGAGATTGGAGGCCTGCTGTGAATGTCAGTCGCATTCGAACAGTTTCACAAAATACTGAAACGGGTTTCAATTCCTGCAGCTTTTAGAGACCCTATCTACTGAAATTCTAAACAAGTTCCTTCAACCATAAGATGAAAATTAATTTTCAATTATATGTTGAAATGGTAAAGAATGATCAAATGTTAACATAATATTTCCAGCCCTCTGTTGTACTTTCCCAATTTATGGATATCCCAGTGCTCTTCCGAAACAATGAAGTATGTACTCTGTTGTCTTGAAAATTTAGCAGCCAATTTGCATAAGGAAGGCTCCAAAATGTATTCTGATGATGAATACTGGGCCACAGAGCAGAGCTCTCTGCAAAATATCTCTTGAGCCCAAGCAGGGTTTTGGAATGTTTTTTTAAAATCATCTCATCCGTTGGCACTGCACTGGGTTTATGCAGAAATACTGGAGAATTCTGACTGAAGTGAGTACCATTTTGAAACTATGACTGCCACTGAAATTCTGCTTAGTGGTGTGCCTTTCTTTTTTCTGATTGCTAGGGGAAAAATGCTTATCAAATATTTTGGGAAGAACTAGCCATTCCATAGGCAACTCTTTTATTTTAAAATCCTCAACACAATCCTTTAGTGGTATGGATTTGGGCATCCAGTAGCAATACTTTGTGAAGAGTTAGAAGAGATGTGGTATATAACCAAAGATTTGAAACATTTAGAGGTATATGACCAAAGTCTCTTGAAACATTTACAGGTGAATGGTGGACAGTATTCTGACTGGATGCATCGCTGTTTGGTATGGAGGTGCCAATACTCAGGGCAAGAAAAAACTCCAGAGCACTGTCTCAACCTTTTTCTCCCCACTCAAATATAAGTAATCCCTCTGCCATAGGTGCTCTGTGATTAATAAGGAGTTGCTTAAGCTGGGATGTGAGTTGGAAGAGAAGGTTGAGAATCACTGCTCTAGACCCAATTGTTACTGAAATATTTTGCTTGTGAAAAATTGCCATTGGCCTATTTCCTTTGGAGTTATGAAACTGTGCACATAACAAGTCAATTAGGTACAATTAAAACGGGAGTTTTCAAACTTTTGCTTCCCACCCACATATCACCTTAAGCAATCCCTTACTAATGACAGAGCACCAATGGCAAAGGGATTACTTAAAGTGGGATGTGAGTGGAAAGAAAAAGGGGGAGAACCACTGCTCCAGAGAGTTGTTAATCCGGCCTATGATATCACAGGGACCAGTCTTCACTCCATTGAGGACATCTACAAAAGGCAATGGCTTAAAAAGGCAGCCTCTATCCTCAGACTCCCACCACCCAGGCCATGCCCTCTTCACTCTGCTACCTTTGGGGAGAAAGGTACATGAGCCTGAAGATGAGCACTCAGCAACACAAGGACAGCATCTTCCCTACTGCCATCAGATTCCTGAATTAACAATGTTTTTGCACTATATTTGTAATTTGGGTTATATAAATGTTTGCCCTATGCAGCTGTAAAGTGAATTTTGTGATGTTCATGATAATAAATTCTGATGAAGTGACACCATTGAAAGAAAAACTGGTCAAATACTTTTTGGAACAATTGAGCAAGTATAAATAATTGTGAGAAATATTTCTGTACAAGTTCTGCAAGATTATATTTGCAGATGGCTTGAAAATTAGTGGCATTAGAAATGATTGAGGTTAGTTGTAGGCTTCAAGATCAAATGGTTCAGCTGGTAAAATGGGCAAAGCAATGGCAGATGGAATTTTAAACCAGCTGAGTTCAAGGTGATATACTTTGGGAAGAATATTAAAGGTCGGATGAATAGTGGGACCCTTTGGTATTGAGGAATGGGGGAATCTTGTTACATAAGGCCAAGGATCTAGATGTGGCATCACAGGTAGATAAGACAGTAAAGAAGCCATACAAAATATGGTCTTCATTAGTTAAGGCCAAGACTACAAGAGCAGGAAGTTTATGATACAACTTTATAAAATTTAATTGAGAACTATATACACTTGTGGTTGCCATAATATACAAAGAATCTGATTAGACTGGAGGGGGTGCAGACCAGATGGAATAGAACAATATTGGAACACTCTGGATGGAAAAAAAAGTCAAAAAGTTAACTCGACATCACAGGCACCAGTTCACTCCATCGAGGACATCTACATGAGGGGGTGCCTTGAGAAGGAGGCCTCTGCAAGGAACACAGATTGCTGGCAACTGGAGAAGATCACGGCAGACAAGTGGAAGGCCATCAGAAGTCCTGCTGGCGAAGACAGAAGCGTGGAAAACAGGGTACCATCAGGGTTAGACTGAGAGTTAACCCCTTAAGATCCATGCTCCTGACTATCTTGCTCTCAAATGTAAAATTGCTGGAGAAGAAAATGGATTACCTGAGGCTGCATCCGAACCAGAGAGAAGTGCAGGGCTGCTGAGCTTGGGTGATTACAGAACGTGGCCTCAGGACACACTCCAGACTCAGTGATCCAACTGGATAGCCTTGTCTCCTTCAGGACAGACAAAGGCACTGCTGCTTCTGACAAGACTCAAGGAATAGGTTTGTGCATTTACATCAACAAGAACTGGTGTACCAATTTCTCTGTTCTGAAGACCTGCTGAGCAGAGATATTACCTCCTCAAGGAATTCTCAACCATGTTGATTGCCACAGTTTACATTCCACCTTTGGCTAACGGGGATGAAGTCGTGAAGGATCTTTATGATGCTATTGGCAAAACCCAGACTTCCCACCAGGATGGTGCCAAAATTGTTGCTGGCGACCTCCATCAAGCCAACCTGAAAACAGTCTTGCCACAGCTTCAACAGCATGTGAACTTTGCCACCAGAGGAAAGAACACCCTAGATCGGGTGTGCACCAACGTCCCTGGTGTGTACAAGGCTGCACCTCACCCTCACCTTGGTTACTCGCATCACATATCTGTACAGACTGCTGGCAAAGCAAACTAGATCAATTCACAGGGAGATCAGGACATGGCTGGGAGGGACCATAGCAACATTGCAAGACTGCTTTGAGACCACAGACTGGAGCTATTTCAGGGAGGTGGCCACTTAGAACAGTCATGTAAACATAGAGGAAGGAGTACAAGAGCTTAGTGACTGGCTGCATCAGCAAGTGCATTGAGAATGTCACCAAGATCAAATGCTTCATAACCAGGGCTAACAAGAAACCATGGTTGGATGCAGACATCCAAGCCCTTCTCCGAGTTTGTGATCCTGCCTTCAGGACATTGTTTAAGAATTATTATAAAGCAGCTCAATTGAGATTTATAAATGTATTGTTTAACTTATTATTCGAGCTTGAGCTTCTGTTGAATTTGATGCGAGAGGATAAGAATCCCCAAAATTTTATTTATAAATGGAATTCTAAACTGTTATTTGGAAGTAGGGAATCATTTATTTTGGAACACTTGATTGAGTTGTGGAATAATATTGATAATGACATTGGTATGAAAGATTTCATATCTAGGAAAATGCCTTTTTGTCAAAATAGGCTTATTCCTTTTTCAATGGATAGCCAATTCTTGAGGATTTGGAGACAGAATGTTTTGAGGATGGGAGGTTTATAACATTTGAAAGAATGAGGAAAAATTTTAATAGGTACATTGTTTTGTTATGGCCAAGTTGAATTTTTTTTATCTGGCAAAAAAGGTTCAAATTTTAAGTTACTTAATCAAAGTGAATTAGAATTACTGATTTCTAACACTTCTGTAAATAAATTTATTTCAGTAATGTGTAATTTACTTCAAACTAAGGCCCCCAAAATTGGGGTTCATAAATCAAGATTAAGATAGGAATTAAGTGAAAGGATTAGATGGATTTGTATTAGAATAATGTGACTTATAAATGTAAGATAGGTTAATTCAATATTCCATCAGTTCATTTGACTCCGCAAAAATTAAATAGATTAAATCCTGCTGATTCAGATTTATGTTTTAGATTTAGATCTGAGGTTGGAACCTTTTTTCATCCAACCTGGCAATGTCCTAAAGTTGAACAATTTTGGTTAGGAGTAGGTAAATTTTTGGGACAAGTTACTGGGGTCAAAATCCCACAGGACCCAATGTTGTCTTTACTGGGTAATATAAAGATTAGAAGGACAAAATTAAATTTAAATATTTATCAAATTAAATTTGTGTTAATTACTTTAGCAGTTGCTAGGAAATGTATAGCAAAATCATGGAAGTCAAAAATAGATTTAGGCATGGAAAAATGGGCATGCAGAATTTCATAATTTGTAGTGAAAATTACTTATAATTTGTGAGATAAATCGGCTGGGAGTCGGAGGAGGAGGAGCTTGGAGAGAGTCGGGCTGTGAGTCAGAGGAGGAGGAGCTTGCTGAAAGTGAGTCAGAGGAGGAGGAGCTTGCTGAAAGTGAGTCAGAGGAGGAGGAGCTTGCTGAAAGTGAGTCGGAGGAGGAGGAGCTTGCTGAAAGTGAGTCCGAGGAGGAGGAGCTTGCTGAAAGTGAGGAGAAGGTAAGCTATTAAAGTCGGGGGCTTATCAGGGCTTGGGCCTAGTTGGTTTGGCTGGGAGTCGGAGGAGGAGGAGCTTGGAGAGAGTCGGGCTGTGAGTCCGAGGAGGAGGAGCTTGCTGAAAGTGAGTCCGAGGAGGAGGAGCTTGCTGAAAGTGAGTCCGAGGAGGAGGAGCTTGCTGAAAGTGAGTCCGAGGAGGAGGAGCTTGCTGAAAGTGAGTCCGAGGAGGAGGAGCTTGCTGAAAGTGAGGCCGAGGAGGAGGAGCTTGCTGAAAGTGAGGCCGAGGAGTAGGAGCTTGCTGAAAGTGAGTCCGAGGAGGAGGAACTTGCTGAAAGTGAGGAGAAGGTAAGCTATTAAAGTCGGGGGCTTATCAGGGCTTCGGCCTACTTGGTTAGGCTGGGAGAGAGTCGGGCTGTGAATCAGAGGAGGAGGAGCTTGCTGAAAGTGACAGGGTTAATTCGTCAAGGGGCCAACAAAAGGAGTGAAAGGGGAGGGAGCAGCCAGTGAGGAGTGGCTCAGTGAGTGGGTGGAGCAGTGAAGGAGTGAGACTTCCTGGCTTTGGCTTATCAGGCAAGGTAAGCTGAGTTATTTGCCTTCAGATTCAGTCATGTCAATAGGGTTAGTGCTCTGTACTGGGTGTCAGATGTTGGAACAATGGGTGACCTCCACCCTCCCAAATGGCCACATCTGCACCAGGTGTACTGAGATGCAGTTACTAAGGGAGCGAATTAGGGATATGGAGTTGCAGATTGATGACCTACGGCTTGTAAGGGAGAGTGAGGAATTAATTGACTCAACTTTCAGGGCGATAAATACTCCAGAACCCATGTCAGGTAAGTGGGAAACCGTCGGGGGGGGGGGGGGGGGGGGGGGGGGGGGAGAGAAAAACGGAGAGCACACCAGTGAATATCCCACTCAGCTACAGTTATGTTGTGTTGGATTCTGTTGAGGGTGATGACCGGACAGAAGATGGCCACATGCACCAGGTCAATGGCAATGAGCCTGTCAGAGTGGTGCAAAAGAAAAGGAAAAGGAGAAATGCAGTAGTTATTGGGGACTCCATTGTCAGGGGTACAGACAGGAGGTTCTGTGAGCCAGATAAGTATACCCGCATGGTGTGCTGCCTCCCTGGTGCAAGGGTACGAGATATCACAAATCGGGTCCAAAATATTCTGAGAGGGAGAGCAGACTGATGTCTTGGTACATGTGGGTACAAACGACATTGACAAGAAAAGGGAGGAGGTAATGAAAAGGGATTACAGTGAGCTGGGACGAAAGCTGAAAGACAGGAACGCTAGGGTGGTGATCTTGGGATTGCTACCTGTTCCAAATGCAAGTGATGAAAAGAATGTAAGGATAAGGAAAATGAACATGTGGCTGAGGTGCTGGTGTACAAGGCAAGGATTTGGCTTCTTGGATCATTGGGATCTCTTTTGGGGAAGGCATGATCTTTACAAGAGGGACGGTTTGCACCTAAATCCAAAAGGTGTCAACATTTTGGCAAGTATGTTTGGGACATCAGTGGGGCAAGGTTTAAACTAATTTGGCAGGGGTATGGGAACCAGAGTGATAGGGAAAAGGGTAGGGAAGATAAAGTAATGGCCAGGAAAAGTAAAATAGGAAAAGTAATGTTGGGAGGAGAAAGTAAAAAATCAGATGGTGCAGTGAGTTTTCGGGTCAATGATAATGTTAAGAAAATTACAAAGTAAAATAGTGGGCAGAAAAATCAAAAGAAAAGGTTACAGAAGTCACTAGATATTAAAAGGACAAAGAGCATAAGGGCACTTTATCTGAATGCCCGCAGTATTAGAAATAAGGTTAGTGAACTTGAGGCGCAAATCGGTACCCATGCCTATGATTTGGTAGCCATCACGGAAACATGGCTACGAGGTGACCCTAAATGGGAATTAAACTTTCAAGGGTATCAGGTGGTGCAAAGAGATAGACAGGATGGTAAGGGAGGTGGAGTTGCACTCTTAATCAAAGATGAGCTCTAGGCAGTAGTGAGGAATGATATAAGATCTAAAGAGCACAATGTTGAGTCCATTTGGATAGAGATAAAGAATAACAAAGGGAAAAAATTATTGGTGGGTGTTATCTATCGCCCACCAAATAAAAATAATTTAGTGGCACAGGAAATAAATAGAGAGATAAGTGAGGCATGTAATAATGATACGGCAGTAGTCATGGGGGACTTTAACTGCCACATAGATTGGGAAAATCAAGTTGGTTGTGGGAGTCTAGAAGAGGACTTCATAGAATGCATCTGCGATAGCTTTCTTGAGCAGCATGTTAAGGAACCCACAAGAGAAAATGCTCTCCTGGATCTAGTGTTGTGCAATGAGATAGGTAGAGTAAATGATGTAATAGTCAGAGACCATCTGGGAAATGGCGATCATAGTATGATTGAATTTCTCATTCAGATGGAAAGGGAAATAGTTAGATCTAAAGCTAATATATTATGCTTAAACAGGGGTGACTACCATAGAGTGAACTGGGAGCACAGCCTAATTGATGAAACAGTTGAGGAACAGTGGAAGATTTTCAAAGAAATATTTTGTAATGCTCAACAAAAATATATTCCGGTCAGGAAAAAGGGCAGCAAGGGAGGGAAAAATCAACCGTGGTTAACAAAGGAAATAAAGGAGAATATAAAATTGAAGGCGCAGGTGTACAAAGCTGCAAAGAGCAGTGGGAAACTGGAAGATTGGGAAAACTAAGAGACAACAAGGGGTTACAAAGCGGGTAATAAGAAATGGGAAAAAGGAGTATAAAAACAGAAAGCAAAAAATTTTATAAATATATAAAACGGAAGAGGGTGGCCAGAGATCACCATAGGACCCTTGGAGGATGAGAAAGGAAAACTGGTAGCAAAAAATGAGGCATTGAACAAATATTTTGTGTCAGTCTTCACGGTGGAAGACACGTCCAGCATGCCCAAGTGCGGAGTTAAAGATGCGAATGTTGGGGAGGGCCTTGATAAAATAGTTGTTACAAAGGAAGTAGTGATGGAGAAACTAATGGGACTAAAGCCAGACAAATCACCTGGTCCTGATGATATGCATCCAAGGGTTCTGAAGGAAATGGCAGAAGTTATAGTTGATGCATTGGTGGTCATATACCAAAATTCCTTGGATTCTGGGCAGGTCCCGGCAGACTGCAAGACAGCAAATGTCACTCCACTTTTTAAGAAGGGATGTAGGCAGAAGACTGGAAATTATCGGCCAATTAGCTTGACGTCTGTAGTTGGAAAAATGCTTGAAGCCGTCATTAAAGATGAAATAGTGAAATTTTTGGAACGTAAGGGTTCAATCAGGCAGACGCAGCATGGTTTTAGAAAGGGAAGATCTTGTTTGAAAAACTTGTTAGGATTCTTTGAGGATATAATGGGTGCAGTGGATAGAGGGGAACAGGTTGATGTTGTATATTTGGATTTCCAGAAGGTGTTTGATAAGGTGCCGCACAAGAGACTTATCAGTAAGTTACAGGAAAGTGGAGTCCGGGGAAGTATATTGGCCTGGATTGAAAATTGGTTGTCTGACAGGAGGCAGAGAGTCGGGATAAGTGGGAGTTTTTCAGGTTGGCAGAGAGTGGTAAATGGGGTGCCGCAGGGGTCAGTGTTAGGCCCACACTGTTCATCATTTACATTGATGACTTGGAGGAGGGGACAAAATGTGGTGTAGCCAAGTTTGCGGATGACACCAAAAATTGTAATGAGGATGTGGAGAGTCTGCAGAGGGATATAGTTAAGCTGGATGAGTGGGCAAAGGTCTGGCAGATGGAGTACAATGTTAGTAAGCGTGAGGTTATCCACTTTGGCAAGAAAAATAAAAGAGCTGAATATTATTTAAAGGGTGAAAAATTACAGCATGCTGTTGTGCAGAGGGACTTGGGAGTGCTTGTGCATGAATCGCAAAAAGTTAGGTTGCAGGTGCAGCAGGTTATTAAGAAGGCAAATGGAATGTTGGCCTTCATCGCTAGAGGAATTGAATTCAAGAGTAGGGAGGTAATGTTGCAACTGTATAAGGTACTGGTGAGACCGCACCTGTATACTGTGTCCAGTTCTGGTCTCCATATTTGAGGAAGGATATACTGGCTTTGGAGACGGTCCAGAGGAGGTTTACTAGGTTGATCCCTGGGATGAAGGGGTTGACTTATGATGAAAGATTAAATCGTCTAGGATTGTATTTGCTCGAGTTCAGAAGAATGAGAGGAGATCTTGTAGAAACATATAGGATTATGAAGGGTATGGATAGGATAGATGTAGGAAGGTTTTTTGAGCTGGCCGGGGAAACTAAAACGAGAGGGCACAGTCTCAAGATTCGGGGGAGTAGATTTAGGACAGAGGTGAGGAAAAATAGTTTTTCTCAGAGAGTAGTGAATGTTTGGAATTCTCTAACCAAGGAAGTGGTTGAGGCTGCCTCATTAAACATATTTAAAATTCGGCTAGATAAATTTTTACATGATAGAGGAATTAGGGGATATGGGGAGAAAGCAGGTAGGTGGAGTTAGGTCATAAATTAGATCAGCCATGATTGTATTGAATGGCGGAGCAGGCTCGATGGGCCACTTTTGGCCTATTCCTGTTCCTACTTCCTATGTTCCTATTTTTTGGAAAATAGAAGGCCCAATATTTGGTAAACTCCAATAAATATTTCTGTGTAAATGTTTTATTTCTTGGCATTCTCCAGTTCTTTTCTTTTTAGGGATGGGGGTTTGGAGGGTGCATTGGGGGGATGTGAGTATATTACCACATGTAAATAATTTTTTAAATAGTTTACAATTGAATGTAATGTAATCATATTGTGGTTTAAAATGTATAAATAAAGTATTTTTTTATAAAAAAGACAAGGTGTAGGATGGCTCTAAGCTCAGCCTGGCTGAACTCTCCTGTGCAATCCAGAAGGCAAAGTGTGGGTACGCACAGAAGATGCACAGAGAGCTGTGCGACACGAGGTGCACGTGAATGGATCAAGACTATTACGGATCACAAATCAAACTTGCGAATTAAGGAGAGACTGAACACCTTCTATTGATGGTTTGATGAGAAGAACAGGATGATGCCAAAGAAAGTCCCTTGTCCCCCTGATGATTTGGCCCCTTGCATAGCCGTGGCTGAGCTGAGAAGTACCCTATCCAGGGTGAACCCACAGCAGGTTGTGGAACCAGACAGCATACCTAGTTGGGTACTGAAGGACTGTGCAAACCAATTGACGGAGGTCTTCACAGACATCTTCAACACCTCACTGCAGCAGTCCATCATTCCCATAGAGTTCAAGAAGGCCACCATCATCCTGGCACCCAAGAGGGCGATAAAAATCTGTTGCACTGATCTCCACTATTATGAAATGCTTTCAGTGTTTGTGATGGAACACCTCAACATACACCTCCTAGAGATGCTCGATCCACTTTAATTCACCTATAGAAGAAACGAACAATGCCTCCTGTGCCGTGCTGTTTATTGACTTCAGGTTTAGTTTAATAAGATCGATCCTAGAGGCTGGTAGAAAAGCTGTCCTCGCAGGGACTCAACACCCCTCTTTGTAAATGGATCCTGGACTTCCCAACGGAAAGACCACACTCTCTCCAGGACGGTGGCAGACTATCGACCACCATCACGCTGAGCACTGGTGCACCTCAGGGCTGTGAGCTCAACCCACTCTTGTTCATGCTACTGGCCCACGATGCAGCTCCAACAGTACCATCAAGTTTGCACATGATACAGCAGTCATTGGCCTCATCTGCAACAACGATGAGTCACACTGCAGAGAAGAGGTGGAAAATCTTGTGAAAAGGTGCAAGAGTAACTACCTGAGACTCAACATGGTTAAGTCAAAGGAGATAATCGTGGATATCAGGAGGACCAGAAATGACCATCCTCCAATACACATTCACAGCTCTAGTACAGAGCACCATTTCCTTGGTGTTCACTTAACCAATGGACACTCAACATCTCCTCACTTGTCAGGAAGGCGCAACAGTGACTGAACTTCCTGAAAAGACCGAAGCGGCAAGGCTACCAGCCATCGTTATGTCAACCTTCTACAGGGGCTCTATTGAAAGCGTCCTGGCGGCTGCATCACAGTGTGGTACGGTTGCGGCAGAGAAATGGATTGGAGGTCAATCCACAGGACCATAAGAGTGGCAGAGAGGATCCCTCCTCCCTGCCCCACCATCGACGTGATCAACCCGGATCTTTGACTGAAGAGGATGCGCAAAATTATGAGGACCCCTCCACACAGCTGCTCCTGTCGGGGAAGAGATACGGGAATATCAGAGCCAGCACCACCAGGCTGAGGAGCAGCTTCTTCCCATGGGCAGTGAGAACAACCAAGGAACTGCTCACATTAACTATTCGAGACTCTCATTTGTCTGGCAGCCACTGAGACCAGCCCTCGCCAGAAGCCTTGTCACAGTTTACTTTGTTCACTACTGACACCTTGAGTCTAGCCATGGCAACCCCCAGCCCTTCCAGAGACTGCGACGCCAGAAAATTACTGCACTGTCTTCTTCATTAAACTTTACGGCAGAGTGAATGATAGCAAGGCTGAAGATTTGGACTGTCCCCTTTTTCCTCACTGCCCCTATGGATTTCTCTACCGCCCACTTAGGGAATCACTGTTCTACAGCATGCACGGACCCTATGGCCCAGGTATCTGCGCCAAACAGGATGTCCAAATCAAATTAAAGCTACTCCTTGCTCTTGATGGGTATCCTCTTCATAATCATGTGTGTTCACAGAAACCTCTTAAATGCCACTATTGTATCTGCTTCCATCAGTGCTCCTCCTAGCAGCCCATTCCAGGTATCCATCACTATTTCTAAAAAATGCTGGCACGTGTCCCTTAAATGTCCTCCTCACCTTGAATGGGATGGAATATTTACGTTTTGAGGAGAGGTCGCCTAAGCTGGGGTTATTTTCTGTGGGGCAAAGATGGCTGAGTAGAGTTATACACAATTATGAAGAGAATCCTTTTCCCATTGCAGCAGTACCTAGGTTTAAAAGAAAGCCAAGGCAGAAGATAGGGAGTGGATAGGGAGGTTGCACAATTTCCTGAAGCAGTTGTGTGGAGTTTGCTGTAGCTCCATCACTGTCCAATAGAAAGACAGAATTCTACCCTGAATGTATGATTAAGCTAATGTTAATTACACTACTGAATTTCCTTGTGGAGAGTCCCATAGGAAAGGTTTAGCACTAAAGGCCTGCTATGCTAATCGGGTCAGTAGTTCTCAGTAAATTTAGTTAATGATTTTGTTGATGGCATCCAATGCAAGCCTCTCTACGTGGAGAATTGCCAACACAAAATTGGCTCTTGGGCATTGTTTTGATTTCACACTTTTAATATGTGCATCTCTTTAAGGCTAATGGCTGTACATTCCTGAATGGTGGGAATTGGAGGGCAGTCGATAGAGAAGAATCTTGTATTTGTTTACATGGGCAATAAGAAGCTGAAAGCTGCAGAAACAAACTAATATTTTGTTGTTATGAGGTGTGACATCGCTATTTGAATTTTGGAGTTAAAACCAAGCTGTTTTTAAATTTAATTTTTAAAAATTTTAGACATACTGCCCGTGTTGCCCAATTAACCTACACTACATTTCGAACAGTGGGAGGAAATCGGAGTCACCAGGGGAAAAACCCACACAGACACGGGGAGAACGTACAAACTCCTTATAGACAGCATTGGATTCGAACCCCAGTCCTGATTGCTAACTGTGCTTCCCCCTTAATTTGCCTAAGTTCAAGTTCACAGCTTGATCGCCCCTGGCAGGAATGTGACTTTTTGACTTTTTTTGGATCATGTTTTCCACATGGGGTTTTAAATGAAAATAAATGGGCTTTTTGGGAGGTGTCATTTGTGTTGGTATCACATTAAAATGAAGGTAACCCATCATTTTCTCCTTTATTAGTGAGTGCAGCTGTTTGATATTTGCAAGTATGTAGAAAGGACCAGATGTGACAGGAGATCTGTTGAGTCCAAAACTTGGTCTGTTTACAGAAACTGGCCATCTGTTAGTGGAACACAAGAAATAAAATATTTCAGACTGCTATGCTAGAGATGCCTTCTTAGTTCCCCATAATCCCCAATTTCCTCAAAATCTATTTTCATCTTGAATAGCTAAATATTCTTGCAGCATTTTATCTGTCAAGTCTCCACCATATCTTGCCAGTTTCAGACAGGGTGCATTTCACTCCTCATTATTCTAGAATATGGGTACATTCTCCTCAATTTTTTTTCATAATGTTCATGATTATGTTTGGATGGATTACTTGGTTAATGTGAGGGGCCTTTTTCTGTGGTATATAGCTCTATGACTAAACTGACTGACATGTTGACTGGCTGCATCATAGTCTGGAACAGGGTCACCAATACCCCTGAGCATAAAGCCCTGCAAAAGGTAGTGGACGCAACCCAGGCACATCAGGCAAAACCCTCCCCACCATTGAGAATATGTACGGGGAACACTGCTGTCGGAGAGCAGCAGCAATCATCAATGACCCACACTGCCCAGCACACGCCCGGTTCTCGCTGCTCCCATCAGGAAAGCGGTACCAGTGCCACAAGACCTGTACCACCAGGTTCAGGAACACCTATTCCCCCTCCACCATCAGACTCAACAACAAACTCATTCGGGCTCATTTAAGGACTCTGACATGCACTTTATTGATTTTTATTTTCTCTCTCTGTTTACATTTGTTTGTTTACATGTACAGTTTTTTTTGCACTACCGATAAATGGTAATTCTGCCTCGCCCACAGGAAAAAAATCTCTGGTTGCATGTGATGTATGTATGTACTCTGACAATAAATCTGAACTTTGAACATTACCCTCATCCCAGGAATTGATTTAATGAATTTTGACTTGGTCTTGAAAGACAAGTTCGTTTTTGTTAACACTTGAAGAGAAGCCAATCTCATTGTCAATGTCAGTAATTTCCAAAGCCCTGAATATTTGTGCCTTTTTCCTTTGTATTTGTCATCTTGATCACTTGATGTACAAGCATGCCAGCTTTGTTTCTCATATGAGATCTTTCTGGACATTATTTTAAATGGTGTAATACTCACATATGAACTAAATTAGACTGATTTAATAGCTATGTGAGAGATGAAGGAGTAGGGTGACCAAGACTGTTCCATGTTGTATTGTGTTCAAAAGAGAATGAGGTGGCTATGATGTAGAGGCAGTGGATTTAATATAAAATAGGTTTGGAAAGTGAGCAGGGGATTGACTGAAGACAAGGGTAGTTGTATTTATAGGCCCTCAAACTGCAACCTCCAATTAGGGCAGAGCATGAATGGGAAGTGTCTTAACTGCAGTATCTTTTTTAAAAAAAAATATTTAAATTAAGAATTTTAAAACCACATCTACAATTATGAACTGAATAGATTGAAAAAATAATACAAATGTGGTATATGTATAAAGTAATTTAATCCTTCCCTCCATCCCTCCCTTCCCATGCACCCAACCTTGCAAAAAAAAACCAGGAGATTGCCAAAAAAAACCCCATCATGTTACACATCGTATTGGAGCTAAGGGGTATCAGTGCAATGGGCTATCTGAGAGTCCTTCACATTTTCAAACCAACGCATTGTAAGTATGGGCTCAATATTTTCAAAAAGAAATAATATCTATTGTGTAAATTATGTGATTTTTCTCGTGGAACACAAGAACGTAATTCAGCATGCCACCTCTCCATCCTCAAATCCGTATTTGATTTCCAAGTAATGGCTATGCACTTTCTAGAAACAGCTAAAGTTGATTAAAATTAACTCTGTACCAAATTGAATTTTTACAATCTAAGACTAATCCTTTTAATACCACCCAAAAAAAATAGCATTGGATCTAGTGGGAGTTTTGAGGAACTGCAGAGTCTTGACTGAATTTCAACTCGTGTGTTGAACTAATCAATATTACAAGAAAGATTTGTGGAACGCGTCAAGAATTACTTTTCAGAACAGTGTGTGTTTTAGATTTGGTCCTGAGAAAATGTTCTGACCCAAAACGCATGTTTATTTCTGTCCATGAATGCAGCCTGATCCATTAAATACCTTCAACATTAGTTGCTTTAATGAGAGATCTTGTGATTAAAGGTAACCTTAGAAGTAGTGATCACACCCTGATAGAATGCTTAATGGCATTTAAAGATGAATACCACAGGATCAAAGCTATTGTCTCCAACTTGATAAAGAGTAATTATAATGACATGAAGGTGGAGTTACCCAAGCCGGATGGAAAAATAAGCTACAAGACCAATCAGTGGTAGCTATTTAAGATGCTGATCCATTACACTCAGCAGGAATTTGTCCCAATTAGAATGAGGGATTTTCATTGCAAAGAGGCACAAAACGTGGTTAACAAATAAAGTTCCATTTAAGAAATGGCGAGGACTGGTGGTGGGGTAGAGGACTCGGAGGTTTTGGATCCAGAGGTAAAAAGCTCATAAGGAGAGATAAAATGGAATTAAAAGAGAACTTGTTCATAACAAAGTGCAAATACCTTTGAATATATAAATAGGAAGAAGGTGGCAAAAGTTGGTGTAGGATCCCTGGAGAATATGGTTGGTGGATAACGCCAGGAAACAAAGAAGGCAGATTATATTAAAAAAAATGTTGCCTCCATTTTTACGTGTCTCCAAGATAGCAGATGGGCTCATTTCAAATAACAGGAAGGAATAAAGTATTCATGAAAATAACTTTGAACATGGACTGGTACACACAAGAGTTTTAAAGGAAGTGACTTCAGAGATGGTGGATATATAGTTCCAAATTTTTCAAAGCTCTAAATTCTGCTGGGAAGTTTCCAGAAAGGCCTCATGGTTGGTGAAGTGGTTAGCGCAAGACCTTCACAGTGCTAGATTGTGACCAGAGTTCAAATCCTGTGCTGTCCATCAGGAGTTTGTACGTTCTCTCCAGGTCTGCATGGGTTTTCCCCGGGGGAGGCCTCTGGTTTCCTCCCACCATTTGAGATGTATCAGGGGTTGTAGGTTAGTTGGGTGTAAATTGGGCGGCACAGGTGCATGGGCTGAAAGGGCCTGTTACTGTGCTGTATGTCTATATTAAATTTAAAAAATTTAAGATTGGATAATAGCCAATGTGACTCCCTTGTCAAGAAAGACAGAAGGCAGGGAAATGCTAGGTTCTGTCATCAAGAGGAGATAACTAATCACTGAGGAAGGCTGAATATAATCAGGTTGAGGCAATGCCATTTTATGAAAGGTCAATAATGTTTGATGAATGTGGCCAGTCTTTATGAGAGGGAGGGTTGATAAAGAGAAACATGTCGATGTAGAGTACAGGTAGTCCCCGACTTATGACCATAATTGGGAACGAAGGATAGGTCGTATCTCAGAATGGACATAAGTCAAAATTTTGCCCGTGTGTGGTGTATCGAAGCCTTAAACCTTTTAATCAAATTTTTCATCGTAGATTCAACGATAACCACTTAAAGTTTCCTGAATTTGTCAATCATCCTTGGTGAATCTTTCCACATTCTGGTCCATGCTTGCCTTGTTGGTTGGCATCCTGGGGTCCATAGGCTGGGTGCAGCCATCTTGATTCCAGTGTGCCTGCGCAAGTCTTCGGTTGGTGCATGCACAGTGGGTTCACGTATTGGAGCTCAGTTGGTGCATGCATGAAAGTTGAAAGCCCTGACGATGTTGAATGTGCCAACCAAGCTCCAATTCATGCAGCCACCGTGCATGTGCTCAGCGAAGTGATCTCCCAGTCTGTGTCCAGTCTCTCCGATGTGAAGAAGACCACAGGGAGCACCAAATGCAGTCCTGCGAATACATCAGTGAAGTGTTGCTTCGCTTGAAAGACCTGGTCAGTGGTGAGGGAGGAAGTGTGGACACAAGTGTGGCACCTCCTGCAGCCACAGGGGAAAGTGGGAGGGGGGGGGGGCAACCAATGAATGTATGAGATAGTAATCCTTATGGAATGCAGAGAGAAGAGGAGAGGGGAAGATGTGTATGGTAGTGGCATAATGTAGACCAGTAGTTCTCAACCTTTTTCTTTCCACTCACATACCACTAAGTAATCTATATGCCATCGGTGCTGTGTGATTAGTAAGGGATTGCTTAAGGTGGGATGCAAAAGGGTGGAAAGAAAAAGTTTGAAAAACCACTGTCTTAGTTGTACCTAATTGACTCGTTATGTGCATGGTTTCATAACTCTAAAGGAAATGGGCCAATGACAATTTTTCTCAAGCAAAATATTTCAGTAACAATTGGGTCTAGAGCAGTGGTTCTCAACCTTCCCTTCCCACTCACATCCCACCTTAAGCAATCCCATATTACTCACAGAGCACCAATGGCAGAGGGATTACTTAGTGGTATGTGAATGGAAAGAAAAAGGTTGAGAACCACTGATATAGACTGTATGGATTGGCCAGTATATTCACAGGTATCTTCAACATCTCTCTCTGGCAGGGTGTGATATCCATCTGTATCAAACAGGTGTCAATCATGTCAGTGCCCAAGAAGAATGTGATAACCTGCCTAAATGACTAACAACCAGTGGCACACACATCAACAGTGCTGAAAGGGTGTTTTGAAAGGCTGATGTTGAAGCTTATCAACATCTGTCAGAGCAGCAGCATGGATCCATTCCAATTTGTGTACTGCAGCAAGAGGTAGATGCCACTTTACCGGCTCTGTGCTAAAGTCTCAAACACCTGGACAGCAAAGGTTCATACATTGGGATCCTCTTTATTGACTACAGTTTGTCAATCAACACCACCATCCCCTCAAATCTGATTAGCAAACTTCAAGAACTGGGCCTCAATACTCTACTGTATAATTGGATCCTGGATTTCCTCCCCTCCAATTCCCAATCAGTGAGGATTAGCAAGAACATCTCCTCCACAATCTCCATCAGTACTGGATCACCACAGGGTTGCGCAGTGAGCCCCATGCCCTACTGGCTTTACACGTACGACTGTGTAGCTCGTTATGACAATGACACTATTTACAAAATTCCCAATGCTACCATTGTAGTGGCTCGATTAAAAAAGGGGCGATAAGTTAGCATGGAGGAATAAGATTGAAAACTAATAACAAGCTCTCAATTAATGTCACCAAGACTAAGCTGCTGATTGTAAACTTCAAAAAGAAAAGCCAGAGGTGTATAACCCTGTGATCAATGGGGGAAATCAGAGGTGGAGAGGGTGAGCAGATTTAAATTCCTGGAAGTCACTCCCCTGGAGGACCTCTCTTAGACCCAACACACCAAAGAGGATCCTGAAGAAATCACGTCAGTGCCTCTACTTCCTCAGAAGTTTACGGAGGTTTGGTATGTCATCAGAACCCATGGCAAACCTGGACAGATGTGTGCTGACCAGCTGCATCACAGTCTGATATGGTGACACCAATTCCTCCAAGCAAAAAGCCCTGCAAAAAGATAGTGGACACAGCTCAGGACATCACAAGCAAACCCCTTCCCACCATTGAGAACATCCTACAAGGAATGCTGCTGTTGGAGAGCAGCAGCAATCATCAAGGATCCACTCCACCCACCACACGCTCCGTTCTCACTGCTGCCATCAGGAAAGGGGTATCGGTGCCACAGGACTCGCCCCACCAGGTTCAGGAACAGCTGCTACCCCTCCACCATCAGACTCCTCAACAACAGAGACTCATTTAAAGACTCTCACTTTGCACATTATTTATTACTGAATAAAAGAGAAAGAACTGGGAAAGAGGAAAGAAAGAAAGAAAGAGGAACTGTCGGGATCCATTTCAGAAGATCTAATTCTTTTTCTTTTCTGGTTCTTAAATAAGGGAAAGAACAAAGATGTAATACTCAAGAACAGAATAAGTATCTTAAATATTCAACACTGCATTGTGGAAATACGATTGCCATTACCTGCAAAAGCACATTGTACTTCCTTAAATTTTAAGTAATTTTCTCCAGGGGAAAATTTCCACATTCCATCAGGCTATGTCCAGAACGCAATTGAAACAGAAGCCAATAGAATTTTTTATAAGCCACAGGAAATGAAAGAGGCCTTCAAATAATTTTATTCTAAGTTATATAAATTGGAATGTCGAGGAGCTATTAATAGATGATTATTTGTCACAATTGGCTTTACCAAATTTGGAGTTGGTTGAACAGATGGAATTAAATACATATTTTACTCAATTGGAGGTAGAGGAGGCATTGAATTCATTACATATTAATAGATCTCCCGGCAAAGATGGTTTTCCACTGGAATTTTATAAAGAATTTAAAGATTTGTTAATGCCTCTCTTTATGGAGATATTGAACCAGGTGGTTGGATCACATATTTTGTTGGATTCTTTCTCAACAGCAATAATAATGGTAATTCTGAAGAAAGATGGGGATCCATTGAAACCATCACCATTTAGACTGATTTCTTTGTTAAATATGGACTATAAAATACTAGCCGAAGCTTTGGCAAACAGTATGGCAAAAATTTTGCCCAAATTGCTAAGTAAGGCCATTGTTAAGAAAAGGAAATCAGCGGACAATGTAACAAGTTTGCTTAGTATAATTCATTTGGCCCAGAATAAAGGTGAATTAAGTGAGGCAGTCACCTTGGATGCAGAAAAGACCTTTGATAGACTGGAGTGGGATTTTCTATTGAAGGCATTGGAGAAATGTGGATTAGGTGAAAATTTTATAAACTGGATTTGAGCCCTATATAATGAAAATAAGGGCAAAATTGTCAAGTATCGCCAACATTCCCACTATCCAGATCTAGCAGCTGCTGGTGAGCCTTCATGATTGCCTTCATGGAGGCTCCAGGTCAGATTGTTCACTTTCGTGAAGAAGTGGCCAGATTACTTCCTAAGAGTAAAGAGATACAGGTTCATCAGAACCTAATAACAGAAGCTGCAATTTGGAGCTCTGATACCAGATTATTGATGGAGATCTTTTCTCAGGGTAGAAAACATCCATGCTTATGGGTGTAGATGGTAAGATTAGATAGTAGGTAATTAAAAAGTGTGGTGTGAGCCTACTGGATATTGAAAGGGCTGGATAGAGTGGACATGGCAAAGTTAGTTCTAGTAGTGGGAGAGTCTAGGACTAAAGGGCGCAGCCGCAAAATAAAAGGACATCCCTTTGGAACAGAGATGTGGAGAAATTTCTTCAGCCAGTGAATGGTGAGCTTGTAAGTCAAGTCATTGGGTAGATTTAAAGTAGACGTTGATAGGTTCTCATAAAAACACACCAAAATGCTAGAGGAACTCAGCCGGTCTTTCAGACAGAAAGCTGCTTATTCCTTGAAGAAGAGCTTGGGCCTGAAATGTCAGTAATACATCTTGATGGTCTATGGATGCTGAAAAGACCGGCTGAGTTCCTCCAGTATTTCAGTGTTTTTAACTACAATCACAGCGTCTGCAGGCTATTGTGTTTCCCTATGATGAAAGTTTCATGATTAGTAAGGGTTTCAAAGGCAGGAGAATGTGGTTGAGAGGAAAAATACATTAGCCAGGATTCAATGGGCTAATGAAACTCAATGGGCTGAATGACCTAATTCTGCTCCTAAATCTGATGGTCTTACTGAAATTACGAAGAGGTGTGGGAAGAATGAATATTTGGCAAAATCAATAATAAACGAGACTGTTCTGCCATTATTCCCTAACCTGTGACATCAAAGTTAGGGTGGCAGGGTTGGCATGTTACAGCACCAGCGAGTGGGAGCAGGGTTTGAATCCCACGCTGTCTGTAAGGAGTATGTACGTTCTCCCCATATTTGCGTGGGATTTCCTCCCACCTTTCAAAGTGTACAGGGGAGGAGGATTGTAAATCAGGTGGTAAGGGCTGAAAGGACCTGTTACCATGTTGTATGTCTAAATAAAAATAAATGATCAGATGCAAAAGGGAAAAAAAATTTTTTAAAGTGTAGATGCTGTAAATATAAACTAAAAACAGAAAATGTTGGAAAACGCGCAACAAAGTGGAAAGAGAAACAGTGTTTCAGGTCTGGGACTCATAAAACTGGGATAGGATGACAATATCACCATTAATGGGCAGTTAATATTAGATCAGATTTCCTAATAATAAGGCTATGGGACATGTTCATCAGGCCAGATGATACAAAACCGAGACAAAATGATCACAAGCAAAACTGGCCAATCTTTGTTTTCTTTTGAAAATTTTATTTATTTACCATGATACAATAAAAAATACAGATTAAGAATAAACAGAATACATACATGATATTTTTTGTAATAATAGCCCCTACTCTAACCCACCCATCCCTCCCCACCTAAACTACCCCTAAAAAAGGAAGAAAAGTAAGAAAGAGGAGATCACATAACATAAAACTCATCAATTAGTTGCTATGGTTGGGAACGACACCACTAATATGTGAAAGGAGATTAACAATTCAACCCCATATAATTCAAATACAGGCTCCAAGTTTTAACCAAAAAAAGAATTATTATGTAAATTAAGTTATCTTTTCCAAATGCCATCTCTGAATACTCAAATTGATCTCATTTTTCCAAGTAATTGCCAAACATTTTCTAGCCACAGCTAACGCCAATTTCAAAAACGCAATTTCGAATCTATTTAGTTTTAAGTCCAAACTCAATCTCTTAATATAACCCAACAAAAATACTAAAAGGTCAAGTGGAACCTTCAAGTTAAAAGTAACTTCTAGAAGTTCCTTAAATCTATTCCAAAAAGATTTCACCATCTCACATAACCAAGTAGAATGTAAGAAGGAGCCAACTTCTTTATCACATCTAAAACATAAATCCAAAGATATAAATTTATATTTCCTTAATTTTTCTGGAGTTAAATATAATTGATGAAGAAAATTATAGTGAATAAATTGGTACCTTACATTTACAATTTTAGTCATACTATCCTCACATAGATTCATCCAATTACCCTGAGAAATAGACACGCTAAATCTTTTTCCCAATTTATGAACATCTGTCTTAAACATTTTATTCTGTAATAAAGTAGACATCTCAGATATGAATCCTTTCTTACCACCTTTTGTAATTTAAATTTCAAATTTAGACTGGTAACCATAACGTACAGCCAAAATTATCCAGCAATAAAGCTTTAATTTGATATGAAATATCTCTGAGTACTATTTTTTTTAATTATTTCTTTCATTTTTTGAAATTAAATAAAATATCATGCTTTATAATAATCTTCTTCCAATTTAATGCCATTTTGATCCCACAACTTCAAAAGTTGATTATTAAGCGTGAAAGGAAAAAGCTTATTTTGAAACAAGGGGGTTTTACCCGAAATTTTTACCTTGAGTACCTATAGCTTCATTTTTTTAAAATATCACAAATCCATTAAATGTTTCAACACAGGTAAATTATAATTACTTAATAATTGAGGATTCCATCTATAAATAAATCTATAAACTGATCCATCTTCTGCACACCAATCTGAGATAATTCAATATTGCCCCATATCAAAGGTTTATCCACTTCAAACATCCTGTTAATGAATTTCAACTGTGCTCATTCATAATAATTTTGGAAATTAGGGAGTTGAAAAACCTCCTAATTCATATTTCCAAGTTAATTTCTGTAATGATGCCCTTATCATTTTATCTTTCCATAAAAACTTCTTCACCAAAGCATTTAAATCTTTTAAAAAATTTGAGGAATCTTACAAGGAATAGACTGAAAAAGATATTGAATTCGAGGAAAAATATTCATTTTGATACTATTAACACATCCTATTAATGTTGTAGGACATTAATCTTTCCATCGATTCAAATCATATTTAATTTTAGATAATAAAGGCAGATAATTCAATTTGTATAAATATTATAATTACCATGTATCTTAATACCTAAACACTTAATCCGATCTAACCATTTAAATTTCACAATATGCCTACACAAAGAATAATCCATTTCATCAGCCACTTTCAGATGGCCACAATACCCGACTGAAAAGCCACACATTATTCTCCTTTGCAGCTGTCAGGTGGCCATCTGAAACCGGAAAAGCCAGCCAGGAGATCTACTTACTTAACCCTCCTCCAGGAGGAACAATATCCTGCTTCAAGTCTGTCTGTGGCAGCTGAAAGTGGCCCGGGCTGCCAGGGCACTCTTTTCCCAATTAATTTTAAAACGCAATATTTCACCATACTGCCAGTGGTGACGTCGTCAGCCATCGACTCCTGAGATCGGTAGCAATATGCCTGAAACTGTCAAGAGTGCCTGAGGCAGCAACTGCCAGCAGTAGATGAGGAATCTGGGGCTGGGGAGGGAGGCAAATGATGCAGGTGAAGTGCCGGGAGGATGGGGAGGGAGGAGAGGGGATATGGTGCAGGTGCCTGAAAGTCGGGACTGGAGGGGGCAGATAGTGCCCGGGGTGAGAATGTGAACAAGACAGGGGTGATGAGTTGGCAATCAATAGGCTTTACCTTGTGGCAGCCAATAGCTTTCCAATGTCTTTATTTATCCCCATGGGAATGTATCGCTGTCTCTGACATGTTTCTCTCCCTCACTGTCCCATTCTTCCTTGATTCTTGTCCCAGGGACTCATCAAGCATCCACTTGGGTTGTGAAACTTGATTCTCCCCTCCCCTCCTTCCCCGGCTTCTCTCCCTTGCTCTTCTTCACTCGCCTCTTTCTTTCTTGTTTCCTCGCCGTCCTGTCGCGTAATCTCAGAGCCAGTCTTTGTATTTGTCTTTCTGTCTCTGTCCCTTCACCCCCAACCCTCCATTCCTCTCTGCCCCTTCTTCCTCTCTGCTCCCCTCCCCCTTTTGCTTTTCTGCCCGTCTGTGTCTGCCATGTAATTGCGCTTCAAGTCATGACGGTCTCCCTGTTCGTCACTCGCCCCCTCCTTCTCCTCAGCCTTCTCCATTCCAGCCCTTCTGAGAGCTAGTGCACATCCTTTTGAGTTGCTCCCTCCGGGTCTAACTCCACATTGCAAACCTCTCCTTTCCTTGTTTCCTTCTATTTTACTTTAGCTGATCTTTTTAAACACACCCCGTCTTTCTCTCTCACCCTCCGCCAGTTCTTTTACTTGTGTTTCCTGAGACCGGTAGCTGGAGAAACACAGCAAAGCTAAATGACACATAACCAACGTTTTGGGAAATACTCTGATGAAGGGCTCAACGTTCAGATTTATCTTTGCTATATAAAGTACGCTGTTTGACCTGCTGAGTTTCTCCAGCGTTGTGCTTTTACTTAAAACAAGGTAGTCTGCAGATTCTGGGTATAATGTCTTTACATATAGCAAAGCTAATAATACATAACCAACGTTTCGGGCATACTTTGATGAAGGGCTCATACCCGAAACGTTGGGTATGTGTCTTTATCTTGCTACATAACTGACCTGTTAGTTTCTCCAGCGTTGCGTTTATACTTTAATACTGAAGATTCTGGGTGTAATGTCACAAAAGCCTTTATTCCAAAAGCTACTGCCTTGAAACAAACATGACAGTGAGCATCACCATTAATGATTAGTCAGACCATCTTTTATTCCTGCTTCAAGGTTCTCTCCTTCATCCAGAGGGAGACTGGCAGCGGGAGTCAGGTGGGTGAGGGGAGACTGGCAGAGGGAGTCGGGCAGGTGAGAGGGGGGAGACCGGGAGTCGGGGGGTGGGGGGAGACCGGCAGCAGGAATCGGGCGGGTTGGGAGGGAGACTGGCAGCGGGAGTCGGGCGGGTGAGGGAGGGAGACCGGGAGTCAGGCGGGTGGGGGGGGGGGGGAGACCGGCAGCGGGAGTCAGGGGTGAGGTGAGGGGGACTGGCAGTGGGAGTCAGGTGGGTTGTGGGGGGAGATTGGCAGCGGGAGTTGGGCGGGTGGGGGTGTGGAGACCAGCAGCAGGAGTCATGTGGGTGGGGGAGGAGACCGGCAGCGGGAGTCAGGGGTGAGGTGGGGACGACTGGAAGTGGGAGTCGGGTGGGCAAGGGGGGAGAGACCGGCAGCACGAGTCAAGTCGTACTTGAGTTGTTTGTCAGGCATGCCTTGATGCACTGATATGATGTGAGGTAAATGTGGGTGAGACTAGACACCTGTCTGGAGTCGCCTGCTTTTGCTGCTAGGTGGCGAGTAATCAGTTGGCACATTTAGGTGTCATAAAGCCATCCATTACGTGGCCACCTAAACATGCCAGCTGATCTCCACTAGCTGCGCCTGCAGGCACCTAATCTTCTTCTGAACACCTAAAAGAGGCTATTTAAAGGCATTATCTCACTCTTTTCCCAATTAATTTTATAACCCAATATTTCACTGTCCAGCTCCAGTCAATCATGCAGACTCCTCAAAGATTCCTAAGGTTGTGTTAAATATATCAAAATGTTATCTGCAAACAAATTTATTTTAAATTAATCAAATTTCACCTTCAATATCATTATCTTATCTAATCATTTGAGCCAAAGGTTCAATAACCAATGCAAATAGCGTAGTTGACAAAGGGAAGTTGATCTAGTTAACATAAAAGGTGAAGATACTCGTCCATTTGTTACAACTCTAGCAGTAGGCCTTCTATATAAAGCCTTAATCCAACCAATAAAAAAAAGGGCCTAAGTTAAATTTCTCCAAAACTTTAAACAAAAAACTCTATTCCACTCTATCAAAGGCCTTCTCTGCATCGAGAGAAATTACCATTGGTTGGACAGACTGCTCCCAAGAAATATTAATTAAAGAAATCAACTTTACAATATTATCTGCTGAGTATCAATTTTTAATAAAACCCACCTGATCTACATGAATTAAACCTGGTAAATATTTAGCTAACCTATTAGCTGGAACCTTTGCCACAATTTTATAATCAACATTCAAAAAAGAAATAGGTCTATAAGACCCTGCTTTTAATGGGTCCCTATCTTTCTTAAGAATAATTAATAATTGCTTTAGAAAAGGAATCCAGAAAAAAAAGAACCTCTGTCACCTATTTCAATACATCCATCAACAAAGGAATTAATAAGTCCTGAACTTATTTATAAAATTCAGAAGTAAAACCATAATCTCCTGGAGACTTCCCACTAGGCATAGATCAAAGTGTATCTGTTATTTCTTTAATAGTAAAGGAAACATCTAAATCCCTAATATCCTTATCATTCAAAAAAGGTAAATCCAAATCAGATTTTTAAAAAATTATCAGTTTTAGCTTCATCTTCCAATACTTCAGAAGTATACAATTTTTCATAAAATTTACAAAACACCTCATTGATTTCCTGAGGTTTGTATGTGATCGTTGAATCATATCTAATGGTATTTATAGCTCTGGAAGCTTGTTCCATTTTTAACTTTGAGCTCGTTCACCCAATTCATATTCTATCTAGTTCTCTGTAATAATTTCTCAAATTTATATCATAATTTCATATTAACTAAGTGTACTTTCTTAGCTTCTGTAAAATTTCGTTGTATATCCTTTTCCAAAATCTCTATCTCCTCCCCAATCTAAGTTCAGCTATATGTTGTTTCTTAATTTTGACAGTATAACTAATGATTTGTCCTTAAAAAAGCTTTTAAAGCATCCCATAAAACAAATTTACTATCAACTGAACCTATATTTATTTTTTTAAAAAGCTGTATTTGATCCCTTATAAATTTTTAAAATTCAGCATTTTTCAACAGCAAAGAATTAAATCTCCAACAATAAACATTCCCGATTCTCTCCGAACCAGTACATGTTATTAATAACAAAGAATGATCATACAAAACCTTACTCTTATATTCAGCCTTCAAAACTCGACCTTGTAATTGTGCTGATACTAAAATTTAATCTATTTTAGAATAAGAATCATGACAGAATGAATAAAATGAGAAATCTTTCTCTTTTGGATTTAACCTTCTCCATATATCTACCAAATTCATACTTTCATTAATGCCATTAACTGTTTGGCCATTTTGGTCCTTATTACTGATTTTGGAGATTTCTCTAATAATGGATCCAAACAACAATTAAAATCACCTCCTACCATAATTTTATCATATGCCTGATTAATTTAAATAAGAAAAGAATCCAACATAAATTCTTCATCCTCTATATTAGGAGCATAAAGACCAAACTCAGAAAATTTTTTACTATTAACAATCAAAAGCCTACCAACTGACTCAATAACTTGATTCCAATTTAAAGGATAACTTTTTATTAATCAAAATAGCCACACCTTTTGCTTTTGAATTGAAAGAATATGCTATAACTTGCCCAACCCAGTCTCTTTTTAATTTCTGATGATCCTTTTCAGACAAATGTGTCTCTTGCAAAAAGGCAACATCAACCTTCAATTTTTGTAATATACACCAACACCCTTTTTCTCTTAATCAGATTATTAAACCCATTAACATTATAAGTAGCAAAATTTAAAGTAGCCATTAAGACATATCAGTAATTATCTTACCACACATGGTGAAGCACCTCAAACAAATAAGGCCAAAAAAATCTCTTCAAAAAAGAAAGAAAGAAAGGAAACCCCATTAAAAATCCCAAACAAAAAAAATGCTGTAAGCAGTATTATACCCCTCAATTATACAGGCATGACCAATGCCACAAAGTGGCTGACGACTTCGGAAGGATCAGTGGCTGAATCACCTCCCCTGACAGAACAACAAAGAGTAATATAGAAAAATCATTTCAAGTATGAAATGCTTCCTCCAAATTTCTATTAACTTGATCATCATATATAAGGGGCCATTGGTGAAAGTGACAGTAAATGGATATATATCAAAGCAATTTAACTCAAGCAGATCAACAAGGCAGGGATGCCCACTATCACCCTTATTGTTTGCGTTAGCTATAGAACCACTAGCAGAATTGATAAGAACAGAAAATAAAATAAAAGGGATAAAAATAAAAGACAAGGAATATAAAATCAGTTTATTTGCAGATGACGTTATAGTATACTTAACAGAACCAGAAATATCAATAAAATAATTACATAAGAAATTGAAGGAATATGGAGAAGTGTCAGGTTACAAAATTAACGCAAATAAAAGTGAAGCAATGCCAATGAATAATGCGGATTTCTCAAATTTTAAGAAAGAATCACCATTCAGATGGCAAATGCAAGCAATACGATACCTAGGTATACAAATAAATAAAAACCTCGGCCATCTATATAAACTCAATTATTATCCACTAATGAAAAAATTAGAGGACGACTTAGAGCATTGGAAAGATTTACCACTAACACTAATAGGAAGGATAAACTGTATTAAAATGAACATTTTCCCAAGGATACAATACCTATTTCAGGCATTGCCAATACACTTGACGGAGAAATTCTTCAAGGAGTTAAAGAAAATAATAAGGAAATTTTTATGGAAAGGGGGGGAAACCGAGGATAGCACTAGATAAATTAACAGAATAGTATAAACAAGGAGGCTTACAACTGCCAAACTTTAAAAATTATTATTGAGTCGCACAATTAAGATACCTATCAGATTCTTATCAAACAAGGTAAAAGCCAGATTGGACTAGATTAGAACTAGATAAAATAGGGGAGAAGATACCTGAACCTATATTATATAAATGGGATGGAAAAATTGGTACAACGTAGGAATTCTCCAGTACTACATCATCTGTTCAATATTTGGAAGAAGATTCATGTAGAAAGGAATAAAACAAATTACCAATTACCAAAACTAATACTGACGCAAAATCAGCTAATCCCTTTTACAATAGATAACCTTTCCTTTAGAGAATGGGAGAAAAAAGGGATCAAAAGAATAGAAAATTGCTTTTCAGGAAATAAATTACTATCCTTTGAACAAATAAAGGATAAATATAATATAACTCAAGATATAGTGTTGGCATACTACCAACTGAAATCCTACTTGAAGGACAAATTGGGAAGCAGTCTGAGGTTACCATAAGGAAGTAATTTTGAATATGTGATTACAGACACAATGATAATCAAAAAATTTGTAACAAACATGTATATTAAACTACAAGAAAAGAAGAATGAGGAAACAAATGGTAAAACTAAACAAAAATGGGAACAAGATCTAAACATAAAGATAAAGAAGGAAACATGGGAGAAGTTACGCTCTGGAACTATGAGAAATACAATAAACACGAGGTTACGTATGATACAATATAACTGGATACACAGGCTATACATTACACCTCAAAAGTTAAATAAATGGGACCCAACAGTATCTGACAGATGTTTTCGCTGTAAAAAGGAAACGGGAGCAACAATTCATGCAATTTGGACATGTGAGAAAGTGAAAAAATTTTGGGAAGATCTAAACCAGATATTAAATAAAATCACAAAAAGCAATATCCCAAAAAACCCAGAGATCTTCCTCCTAAGAAACATAAAAAACAAAGAATTTGGACTTGATTTGGATGGTGCACAAAAAAGATTTGTTAGGATAGCCCTAGCTGTAGCAAAAAAATGTATTATGTCAGTCTGGAAATTAGAAGATAACTTGAGAATGCAAGAATGGTATATAGAAATGAATAAATGTATTCCACTAGAAAAAATAACATATAATTTAAGAAATAATATTACAATATTTGAACAAATATGGGAGCCATACATGAAACACAATAGAGAAAACCTACCGGGGACATCTACCACCTAAAATGACAGGAGAAGGAAATGAAAAGAATTGACTCAGTGGAACTTCTTGTTTATTTTTATTGAGTGACAACATTGTTTGACGGGTTTAATGTATCTTAGATTCTGAACTTTAAATGAATGGGAGGGGAGGTACGGAGGGTGGGATGGGAAGAGGGAGGGGGGGAAGAAAACGACACTGTATATATTTGAAAAGAAAAATGTATGTAACTTGATCAATGTGGTTTATAGTGTGAAAAATAAAAAATTTAAAAAAAACTTGATCATCATCCATTCCAATATCAATCAATAGTTGAAATTCCATCTCTCGCTTCCCATTCTTCCCTATTGGAACCAGAACAGGCTGTTGAGGAAACCTTTCTTGACTTTACATCTGCTTAATACAGGTAAAGAATTGGAAAATGTAAGAGCTTCAGTGTCATCGAATAAATCTGAGATTGATAATCTTATAAAAAACTAAGTACAGCTGGATAACGAAAGCAAATTTGTATCCTTTCTTCCACAAAACATCCTTAGCTGAATTAAATTCTTTACGATGTTTAATTACAGCTTGACTCAAATCAGCATTTAAAATAAGACTTTTATTTTTAACTACTAAAGGGCCCTGATTACTTTTCGCATTTTGAACAGCAACTCTTAAAATCAACTCTCTGCCTTTGTAGCATAAACATCTAATCAAAATAGAACGTGGAGCTTGACCAGGAAGAGGTTTCCTTCTTATTGCTTGATGAGCTCAGTCCAGTTCCAGACCATTCACAAAATATTCTGTTCCCAAAACCTTGGGAATCCACTTCTGAAAAAACTGAACCAAGTCCGGACCTTCAAAATCTTCCGGAAGAACCACAATTTTAACATTATTTCTCCAACTTTGATTCTCCAGAGCATCAAGTTTCTTCAACAAATCACTTTTCTGAATTTTCCAGCCAGTAAACAAATCCTCCATCTGTCCCTTCTTTTCTTTACATTGTTCCACTTCATCTTTACAATCAATAAATTCTTCTTCAATCTTCTTAAAAATATCCTGGACCTTATCCACCACTTTCAAATCTTTTGCCACGTCCAACTTGTTAGAAGATATTTTCCCTTCATATCCACAAGCTGCTCGTTCACAGATGAAAACCCTTGATTCTTCTGAATTGCCAAGTTCTCCATCTGCTTGAATAAGTCAATATGTAAAGTTGGATCTGAATGATGAGACTTTAAAGCCTGTTTAACTCTGGGCCTACCCTTGTAAATAGCAGTTTCCTCCTCCTCTCCATACCTTGATCTTCCTCTTCTTCCAGTCCTGTGTCTGCTTCCTCCTCCTCTGTGATTATTGAAGTCCCATCAGTCTAACTACGGGTGCGGACACCTCCTCCCATCAGTCCAGGATCGGTGGACTGAGAGAGGTCGGGTCGCCCCACAGCCTGGCCATACCCAACATAATGCACATGCGTGATTGTTCTTCTTAGTCTGGAGGGGGATGATGTCTGGCACTGGTGCCATCTTCCACAGCACTGCATGAAACGAGGGTGAGGAGGAATTGAGTCTAAAGGCTCCACTTGTAAGGTAGGCCCAAATTCTTTGCAGGCTGAGCTTTTGTTTTCTTCATGGCTGCTTCTAAGATACTTCAACAGTATATTTAAAACTGTCTGAAAATAATTTTAAAACGGATTTTGAATAGTTCTGCCAGGGGGAAGTGCTTTCCCACGTCTTCTCACTATGCCATCACGACACACAGGGGTAAAAAAAAGTTAGTTATCTAAAGTTGTAGATTTCACGAATTAACGTGGAAGGCTGCACCAGAAGACATTGTTCTTCAGCTTGTATTGGGACTTGTTGCAGCAATTCAGGAGGCCACAGACAAATAGATGCACAGGCGTCACTAGGGGGGCTGCGAACTGCACCAGGTGACATCATCGAAAGGGGGGATGGGGGGTGACACCAAAATGACTGTCTATGAAATGTTCATGTAGTGTTTCAGCAGATATTTACTACTTTTTATAAAAAAAATCTCTGTAGTTATAATAAAAAAAATTTGTAAGCTCAGCTTATGTAATATAAAGATTGAAAGAGAGAGAGATGAGTTTTGTAGACCAAGAACACATTGTATAGAGGACACAAGGTTACCAGATATGAAGAATATAAAACAATAGCGATTATGCCCCTTCCCCCATACAATATTGTCAGAATGACAAAAAAAAAATTAAAAAAACAAAGAACTCTAACCCCCTTCTGAAAAATACCTGGGATGTTTTGACGTAAAAATTAAAGGTCATAGAGTTCTTCTGAATCTATAAAACATTACTAACTGAAAGGAAAAATCATGTGCATAAATAAATACATTCAATGATCAAGACAAACAGATTTAATGAGCACAAAAATTGTCCATAGGAGGGCTCCAAATTTTATAAAAATTAGTGTTAGCGTACAATGTGGAACACCTGATCTTTTCTAAGTGAAGACATGACACTGAATGCTAGTGGATGGAACAGGATCTTCCCATCTAAGTAGGATCGCTCTTCATGCCGTAAGTGTTGGAAATAGTGTGACTTTACGATCAGACGAAGAAAATCACTTGTTCATGTCATTTAACACTCCAAACAAAGCCATTAAAGGATAAGGTTTAAGATTAAGGCATTATTGACAAAATACAAAAAAACTCTCCCTCCAATAAGGTCCAAGATCTCAACAAGACCAGAACATGTATATCAAGGTTGCTTCCCTGACATTACCTCTGTCACATCGGGGAATTAGATCAGGATATATACAGGATCATTTGTCTTTAGACGTTCAAGTCCAATGTACAATCTTGAACTGATTAAGAGAATGTCGAGCACATAGTGAAGAAGTGTTATTTTACATGTATCAGTATAGTTACAAGGCTAAAACTCTATGCTAATTTACTTTTTGAACTTTCTAATGTGCTCTGGTCAGAGCCCCCATTGCCACCACCCCGGACACACATCTATTTCTTCTATGCTTGGTACACTTGGTCCATGGTGGGGCGGGGTGACACCATGAGTTACCGCACCGGATGACACCAGCCGTAGTGATGCCACTGGGTAGATCAGAGTGGGAGAGGAATGGTAAGTAGGCAGCTGGAAATTTTGAATCACTCCTGAAGACTGAGTGCAGATGGTCTACAAAGCAATCATCCTTCAGCATGGAGCAGGCCACATTGAGAACATATAATGCAGTCCACTCGAATGGACAAAGTGCAAATGAATCATTGCTTCACCCAAAAAAACTGGATTGGCTCATTGGATGGTGGGAAGGGAAAAGATGCTACAATAATCACAGTTGTTTGGGAAAATGCCTTTAGAGTAGGAGTATGTGGTGGGAACAGGAGAGTCAACCAGGAAGGAAATTATTTCTATGAAATGCTAAAAGATGGTGGGGGCAGCTGGGTGGGGGGGGGGGGGGTGGAGAGGGATACGCATGTCTGGTGGTGGCACCTTGTTGGAGCTGATGGAAGTTGCAGTGTCCTTGGTTCATTGATCATTCAGGAATCTGATGGCAGTGGGGAAGCTGTCCTCGTGCCGCTGAGTGGTTGTCATTAGGCTCCTGTACCTTTTTACAGCTGGTAGCAGACTGAAGAGGGCATGGCCTGGATTGGGGGGAGGGGGTCCCTTGAGGATAGAGGCTACTTTTTTAAGACACTGCCTCTCGCAGATGCCCTCGATGGAGTGAAATCTGGTGCCCATTAACAACCCTCTGGGGTTTTGTCCTGAGCACTGGCACCTCCGCACCAGCTGGTAATGCAACCTCCAGAGTACAGCTGAAGTCCACAATCCTTAGTTTTGCGTTATCAGTGTGACACCACTCAATGAGCTGAACCACAAAGATTTTGCTTCCTCAACACTTTTGGGTGTATTTTATGGATTTTGGGCAGCTGATCATGACCGTCGCTTTAAAACTTTCCTATCATGAACCATTTTTTAGATATGACCTATTTTTGTGATTTCCTGTCATATGTTAAGTCTACTTCAAGCAGACAAATCCATGAAGTGCAAACATGTCACTGAAAATTCATTTTCTCCATTCCCACTTGGACTTCTTCCTGCTGTTCTTGGCACAGTCACTACAAACACAGTGAAAGGTTTCATCGGGACATTGCGACTTTGGAAAAGTGGAATCAAGGCAACTGAAATCCATCTATGCTGGCTGACTATTGTTGGTCGCTGACATTAATGGTATCAGATGCTGAGTACAAACCAAATCAGTGGCAAAATGTTTTTAGGTCCGTTGAACTAATGGAGTGAATCAGCATCATTATGGGATTAAACATGCCAAATTCATTAAAAGTTTCTCCAACTTCCTACGTGATGCAGCAAATCTGAAATTATCTTTTGTGTTCAGCTTAAAGTTGTCTATCATAATCCTCAATTAAATTTCAGGAAGAAAATCTTTTGGGAAAAAAAATTGTTGTCCAGTGTAATCAATCAAATGCAGAACTTGGTAGAGTGGAAAGCAAACACCAGGAGAAGCCTACCCTTGCTCCAAGCAGGAAAGGGATGGAAAGCAAAGCTCCAGTTAATTGATGAACACTGGTCAAAGTCTTTATAAACTACGGTCAAGGAGAAGTTACACTTCAGAAAGAAGGAAGACATTTCAGAAGCACCTGTACAGAATGTTTAATCTTTGAAGCGACAAAGGAACTGGTTAATGCAATAGAATCCTTCTGGGAGGTGGGTTGGGAGGAAATCTAATGAAGGCTGCTAGCCTATCTCCTAAGTTGGAGAGAAAGAAAGAAACAGATATAGACTACATCAGTGGTTCTCAACCTTTTTCTTTCCACTCGCATCCCACTTTAAGTAATCCCTCTGCCATCGGTGCTCTGTGATTAGTAAGGGGTTGCTTAAGGTGGGATGTGGATGGGAAGGGAAGGTTTAGAATCACTGCTTGAGACCCAATCATTACTGAAATATTTTGCTTGAGAAAAATTGTCAATGGCCCATTTCCTTTGGAGTTATGAAACCGTGCAGATAACGAGTCAATTAGGTACGATGAAAACAGTGGGTTTCACCTTTTTTCTTTCCACCCAAATCCCACCTTAAGCGATCCCTTACTAATCACAGAGCACCAATGGCAGAGGGATTCTTAAAGTGGAATGTGAGTAGAAAGATAAAGGTTGAGAATCACTGTTCTAAACTCTAGCAAATGCTGTCCAAGACCACTCAATCCCGTCTCCGTGGGCAAATCACCACACCTGGAAACATCTATGAATCTGCATTATATAATCAATGTGTAATTCTGCTACATAAACACTTCTGATCATCCCATTACTGCGAGCATCTGATTGCACTGTGGAATGTGAGAATTTTATCAGGGTGTTGCCTGAAATACAAAATTTTAAACATGAGCAAAGATTCGGTTAGCTAGAATCATTTTCTGTCAAACAGATGAAACTGGGGGGGATAAGTAATTGAGATTTAGAAAATTTGAGATGGGCCTAGCTTAACTGAGAAAGACTGGTTTCCTTTCAGCAGTGCTTGAAAATACATGGTTACAGTTTGAGTGTAATGTAAGGTAATTGGTTGCGTGGTCAGAGGAGAGCTGAGGAAACAGCGAAAAGATGGAATTCAAAGTTTAGCGGAGGCAGAAACCTCATCTCGCATAAACAGTACTTGGACCCCTGAGCATAAAGCCCTACAAAAGGCAGTGGGCACAGCCCAGGGCATCACAGGCAGAACATACAGGAAACGCAGCCAGCGGAAAGCAGCAACAATCATCACCCAGCACACGCTCTGGTCCCCCCATACCAGGCTGTGATGCAGCCGGTCAGCACACTTTCCACCACACCTCTGCAGAAATTTCTTGGTGTTTCTGATGTCATAGCAAACCTCTGCAAACTCCTGAGGAAGTAGAGGCACTAACGTGCTTTATTCATGGTGCATTGGGTCAAGGAAATATCCTCTGAAATAGTGATTCCCGAGAACCTAAATGTGCTCACCCTCTCCACTTCTGATCCCCCAATGATCACTGGATTGTATCCCTCTGGCTTTCCCTTCTTGAAGTCAACAATCAGCTCCTTAGTTTTGGTGACATTGAGAGCAAGATCTGATGGTGGAGGGGTAACAGCCGTTCCTGAACCTGGTGGTGCGAGTCTCGTGGCACCGATACCTCTTTCTTGATGGTAGCAGCGAGAACAGAGCATGTGCTGAATGGTGCGGGTCTTTGACATTTGCTGCTGTTCTCGACATGTGTAGATGTTCACGATAGTGGGGATGGTTTTCCGCAAACACCTGAGGAAGTAGAGGCGCTGACGTGCCTTCTTCACAATGATCCATTACACTTCCTACCAATCACCATTTAAAACTTTCCATTTCTTGTCACCCCATCTTGCCAATTTATTTGAAATTTTGCACAGGCATCTGTGACAAAAGTTGTTTTGCCTTTAATACATCTGGTGCAATTTTTGATGTTTCTGAGCCAAAAATAAGAATGACTAATGCATCCGTCTCCTAATTACAATAGTTTTAATTTAAGCGACAGTTTTGGCTGGTTGCCTGTTCAGTGAGAGAGTTGAGAATGAAGGTGTGCATTCCTGGGAAACCATGCAGCCAAAGTAGCAAAATTGGCAGCAACATCCATTGACAACCACTTGCAGTGGTGTGTGGAATTGTTCTTAAGGTACCAATCTCAGCCCAAGAAATTTTGCACGAGCCATGGAAAAATTTATATCAATATAATGGTCTGAGCGCCATCTGTAAAAGAACAACTTATGAACTTGTACACTTTTATTTTATTCTGTAATATTAAATGGACCTGTCTATTGCTACCTTGTCATGGTATACCTGTGGAAGCATAGATTAAAAAATGTAGAACTTGAAATTTTAATAGAGCACGGAAACAGGCCATTTCGGCCCACAAGTTCATGCCGCCCAATTTACACCCCCCATTACATTTTGAACATTTGGAAGAAACTGGAGCCCCTCCCTGGGTAAGACCCACGCAGATGAGGGGAGAACGTGCAAACTCCTCTCAGATGGCATGGGATTTGAACCCCGATCGGTGGCGCTGTTATGGCATTGCACTAACTGCTAACTGTTGGAGGAGGTCAGTGGGTCATACAGCATCCACGGAGGGAGTATCCATCAGTTTGCAGTTAAACCCCTGCTTCGAGACTGCGAAGGGAAAGGGATGATGGGTGGCCTTCAAGACAAGATGAGAGGGTGTCAGGAGGTGGTGGGTGGACAAGGAAGGGTGAGAGCAGAAGGAGATATGGAGGCGTAGGGTTGACTGGAGTGATGGGTAGGATCAGGCAAAATATTTTTTAATTTAGATATACAGCGCAGTAACAGGCCATTTCGGCCCACGAGCCCATGTCACCCAATTACGTTGCAATGACCTACAGCCTCTGCTATGGTTTTGAAGGGTGGGAAGAAACTGGAGCCTCTGGAGGAAACCCACACAGACACTGGGAGAAAGTACAAACGCCTTACAGGAAAAGGGGGAGGGGAATACTAAATAACAAGCAGATGGAGCCTGGATAGGTGAGGGGGGCGAAGGTGGAGGCAGCTGCTAAAGAAAGGAGATTGGTGGAACATACAAGGGAGCAGGGATGCAGTGCAAATTTATTAGTGCCTGAGTGGGCCTAATGAGGTGACGGAGTGGCCCCAAAGTGGCCCAATGAGGTGATGGAGTGGCCCCAAAGTGGCCTGTTGAAGTGAAGGAGTGTGTGTGCGCGCACGTGTGTGTGTGTGTGTGTGTGTGTGTGTGTGTGTGTGTGTGTGTGTGTGTGTGTGTACACGTGTGAGCATTCATGCATGTGCATGTGTGTGCGCGTGTGTGCATGTGTTAGTTTAGGAGAATCGTTGGACCACCTCCGCACTAGCAAGAGACAGGGGTCCCTTGGCCTGTTCTGGGGTAAGATTAAGTGGGATTGCATGTCCTCTTCACCAAACAATGGTACTTCCCCAAACAATGGTACTTCCCTCATCTCCCACTTCACCCCTCCCTCCCACTCTTCCAAAACCACCCACATTTTCTCTTCAGGCATTAGATTGACCACAAACTGTGTTCACTGTCAGGAGTTGTGTTTTCGCTTGATTAAAATGAGGAGGAAAACACTTAACTCTCACAAAAGTGCACAGATTACCCAAAGCCAACTGTCTCTTGTTACAATGAGTCACTCTCATTCACCGGCTGATATTTTTACATTCTACTAATAAGCTAAATTAGTTCTAATTATAGTGGAGCCCAGCACAAGATTGGCGAGCGCAAGGCTGAAGCTTTTCTCTCTAGCAACTCCATTCTCTGCCTCCTGAGATCCCAGCTTCATACCTGTCAGCAAAATCCCCACCCTCCACACAAGAAGGAAATGGCTAAGGGTACAAGGTGCAGTGAAGATTAAAGTACTCCAATTGTAGTTTTGAAACATTTGACTCTAGAATTAGCCATCGCCCCTTCCAACCCATTCTTTGACACGTCTGCTCAGTTATATGGAAAGATTCCTTGGCTCTAACATTGCCAACAAAAGGAACAGTTACAGAAACCCAAATCAGTACCATCCCATCTGCCTTCTATCAAATACAAGTAGAGTCATGAAAGGGGTTAAACTCTTATGTTTTTTTTGTAATCTTTTACATTTTAAATTTACAATTTAGACATACAGCACAGTAACAGGCCATTTTGGCCCATGAGTCCATGCCACCCAATTTACATCCCATTAACCTATACCCCCTGGTATGTTTTGAACGGTGGGAGGAATCTGGAGCTCACGGGGAAAACCCCACGCAGACATGGGGAGAATGTAATAACTCCTTACAGAGAATGCAGGATTCGAACCCCGGTCCCAATCGCTGGCCCTGTAGCATGCCACGCCAACCGGACCGCCAACCGGACCGCCATCCGGACCGCCCAAAGGAACCTGACCCCGCTGGGATGTGACAGTGTTGCCAAACAACCACTAGTAACCTACCTTAAAGATAGTGAGAGTTTGTCTCCTGAGATGGAGACAGAGCGATCGTAAAAGGGGAGAGTGGCACCAGAGATGGAGCAAGTGAATTTCACCAGATAAAGGAACAGAAGTAGGCCAGTCGGCCCATCCAGTCTACTTTGCAAATCCACCCTGAGCTAAACTTGTTCTCACTTCCAGTTCCAATTTCCTATCTTTTCTCCATATCCCTTGATACCTTGACCAATTAGATACCTGTAAAACTCCTCCTTAAACTCCCCCAATGATTGGGCCTCCACAGTGGTATGTGGTAACGAATTCCACAAATCCATGACCCTCTGACCAAAGAAATTTCTCGTCATCTCTGTTTTAAATGGGTACCTTCTAATTCAAAGACCGTGCCCTCCTGTCCTGGAATCACCCACCAAGGGAAAGATTCAGTTCACATCTACTCTGTCCAATCCTTTCAGCATTCAAAATGTTTCTATGAGGTCCCTTCTCATTCTTCTATAATCCAATGAATACAATCCAAGCATTCCTCATACGCTAGCCCTTACATTCCAGGAAATATCCTGGTAAATCTTTTCTGAACTCTCTCCAACATCATTACATCCCTTCTCAGGGGCCCAAAATTGCACATAGTTCTCCCAATGAGGTCTCACCAGTATCCCGTAGAGCCTCATCAACACCTCTCTACCTTTATACACTATTCCCCTTGAAATGAACGCCAACAAAGCATTAATTTCTTTACTGCCAATCCATCCTGGAGGTTAACTTTTAGGTTATGCTGCACGATGACCCCCAAGTCCCTTTGCACTTTTGAATTTTCTCCCCATCTAAATAATAATCTGCCTGTTTATTTCCTCTTCCAAAATGTACATCCGTACATTTCTCAACATTTACCTCATCTGCCATTTATTTGGCCACAATCCTAAATTGTCCAAGTCTCTCTGCAACCTTTTGGTTTCTTCAACACTTCCTACTCCACCACCCATCTTGGTGTCATCTACAAACATAGCCACAAAACCATTCACTCCATAACCTAAATCATCAATATATATCTGCGGACACCAATAGTAACCGGCAACCCACCCACCTGAACAGGATCCCTTTATTCCCGCCCTTTGCTTCCTACCTGTCAGCCAATGCTCCCCCCAATCTAACATCTTTTCTGTAATTCCATGGGCTCTCATTTTATTAACCAGCCCCTTATGCGGCACCTTATCGAAGGCCTTTTGAATATCCAAATGCACAACATCCACAGCCTCTCCCTTGTCCATCCTATCTGAGATTTCCTAAAAAATCCCATTAGTTTGATCAGGCAGGATCTTCCCCTCATGAACCCTTGCTGGCTTGGACCTGTCATGTCAAGTACCTCAAGGTATTTCATAACCTCGTCCTTGAGGATCGACTCCAATAATTGACATTAGACTAATAGGCCTATAATTTCTTTTTCTGCTTCCCTCCTTTCTTAAACAGCAGAACTACATTTGCGACCTTCCAGTTCTCCGGAACCATGCCAGATTCAATTGATTTCTGGAAAATGAATTCCAAAACCTCCACAATCTCCAAAGCCATCTTCTTCAGAACCCATGGGTGCACCTCATCCAGTCTGGGAGGTGTATCTACCTTCAATCCATTTATCTTACTAAGCTCTATCTCTCTAGTAATCCTCACTGTACTTACTTCTATTCTCCGAGACCTCTGACTATCAGATATGTGGCAAAATACTCATTTAGTTCCTCTGCCATCTCCTTGTTACTCATTATAATTTCTCTAGCATCATTTTCAATATGCCCTATATCTACCCATCTCTCTTCTACTCTTCATGTATTTAAAAAACTCTTTGTGTCCTTTTGCATGCTATTGAACTTCCTTTCATAATTCGTCTTTTCTTTCCTTATGACTTTGTCTCTCTCTGTAAGTTTCTAGAAGTTTCCACGTCCCCTGTTTTTCTACTAATTTTTGCTTCCATGTCTGCCCTCCCTTTTGCTTTTATTTTAGCCATAAAATCTCTTGTTCCCCACATTTGTGCCTTTTTTCATTCATCATATCCTCTTTTCTTGGAATGCAGTTTCCTTATTTCTGGTAGAAATATCCTCCAATTCTGCTCTGCCATCCCCCCATCGAGCTGACTTTTTCAGTCAACCTGGGCCCTTTCCTCTCTAGTCCCACTGTATTTCCCTTTATTCCACTGAAATATGGACACACCTGATGTCATCTTTTCCTTTTCAAATTTGAAACTGAACTCAATCATGTTGTGATCACTACTCCCCAAGAGTTCCATCACCTTGAGTTACCTCATCACCTCTGACTCATTACACATCACCCAGTCCAAACTCACCAATCCCCTGGTGGGCTCATCGATAAGCTGCTCCAAAAAGCCATCCCGTGGGCATTCTACAAACACTCTCTCCTGAGATCCAGAACCTTCCTGACTTCCCCAATCCCCTTTCATGTTAAAATTTCCCGTAATAAAACACACTTTTACTATTTCCAGCTGTAACTTGTGGTCCACTTCCCAGCTGCTGTTTGGGAGCCTGTATATAACTGCCAGTAGGGTCCTTTCACCCTTGCCTTTTCTTAACTCAACACATAAGGATTCTACACTTTTGACCCTAGTGATTTAACATCATTGCTGACCATCAGAGCTACTCCACACCCCTCTATTGACCTGCCTATCATTCCTATACACTGAGTACCCTTGGACATTCAGCTCCCAATCACATCCATCTTTAAACCATATCTCGGTGATGGCCACAACGTCACATCTTTAATCTGTAGCTGAGCAACAAGGTCATCTACTTTATTTGTAATGCTCTGTGCATTCAAGTACAGTTCCTTTAGACCACTATCCATTAACGATTCGATTGTATATTAAATTATCCTGTGTCTTGTGGCTCCTTGCCTGGGGATGGGGATGGAGGCTGAAACATTAGGGGCATTTAAGAGACTCTTAGGCACCTGGATGGAAGAAAAATAGAGGGTTATGGAGTAGGAAGGGTTTAGCGATTTTAAAAAAATGAATATATGGGTTGGCACAACATTGAGGGCTGAAGGGCCTGTACTGCGCTGTAGTGTTCTTTGTTCTTAAGTACCATTAACTCCACATGAAAGCATAGACAATTGAAGATGCAGAACAGGATTCCACACAGAGCTGTGCTGGTCAAAAAGGAGTTATTTAACCAAATCGCATTTCTGAGCATTGGTCCATAACTCTCTATTAGATTTCAGATTTATTGTCAGACTACATACATGACATCACATACAACCCTGAGATTCCTTTTCCTTGTGGGTGAGGCAGGATTACCACTAATTGGTAGTGCAAAAGAAAACTGTACACAGTGTAAACATGCAAACAAACAAAGAACAAGGATAATGAATGTAAACAAACTGTGTGCAATACAGAGAAAATAAAAAATAATCAATAAAGTGCACAAGTCAGAGTCGTTAAATGAGTCCCTGATTGAGTTTGTTGTTGTGGAGTCTGATGGTGGAGGGGTAGCAGCTGTTCCTGAACCTGGTGGTGGAGTCTTGTGGCACCGGTACCTCTTTCCTGCTGGCAGCAGCGAGAACAGAGCGTGAGCTGGGTTGGTGCAGATCCTTGATAATTGCTGCTGCTCTCCGATGGCAGTGCTCCCCGTAGATGTTCTCGATGGTGGTGAGGGTTTTGCCTGTGATGTCCTGGGCTACGTCCACTACCTTTTGGAGAGCTTTATGCTCAGGCGTATCTCTGCGATGCAGCTGGTCAGCACACTTTCCACCACACCTCTGAAGAAATGTGCCAGGGTTTCTGGTGTCGAACCAAACCTCCGTAAACTCCTAAGGAAGTCTTCTGAGGAATGGGCCAAATGCATATCTGGCCCATTTTGGCTCTTATTTCTTATGTAGGAAGAGAAGATATGAAAATCTATATGGACATGGAAAATCATACAAAATCCAAAAATGGCTTGTAAGGACATAAAGAGCAGGAGGAAAATTAAGGGTAGATTAGAATCTCTATGGGACAACAAAAATGCTCTCGATGTGGAGACAGAGGATGTGGGCAAGGTTCCCAATGACCTTCTTCAGAGGGGAAAGATAAAGCAGAAGTTATATAGTTAGGGAAGATAAGTGTGAATTATTAGATGGGATAAAGCGAGTGAAAGAAGAATTAATAAAGGATTGAGCATCTTTTAAAATGGATAAATCACAGTCAGGGGCAGAATACTTTCCATGCTGTTCATTTAAAATATGAATTTAGACATCATGCCCCTCCGGGCCACAAGTCCAGGTCACCCAATCTCACCCAATTAACCTACAACCTGTTGGGGTGGCCTGGTTGGTGTAGCGATTAGTGCATCGCCTTTACAATGTCAGTGATTGGGACCGGGGTTCGAATCCTGCGCTGTCTGTAAGGAGTTTGCATATTCTCCCCGTGTCTGCGTGGGATTTCCCTGGGATGGCTCCAGTTTCCTCCCACCGTTTGAAACATACCGACCGGGGGGTGTAGGTGAATGGGGTGTAAATTGGGTGGCATGGGTACGTGGGCCAGAAAGCAACACTTCACTTGTATATCCACAGGACTGATTTACTGCACGCTGTGCTCCCTCTGTGGCCTTCTCTACATCAGAGAGACCGGTCGCAGACTGGGAGATCACTTTTTACTTTAGCCACAGAGTTTACAGATTTATTTTCTTTCGTGGGCCGAAATAGCCTGTTACCGTGCCATATGTCCAAATTTAAAATTTAAATTTAAACCCCTGAACGGTGGGAGAAAACCAGAGCACACAGAGGAAACCCACACAGACACTGGGAGGAGGTACAAACTCCTGGATTCGAACCCAAGTCACTAGCACTGTAAAAGAGCGTGACGCTAACCATGTGGCCCATGGGAGGAAATTACGCGTGTGTTGCTTGAACTATTTTTGTCCTGTCAGAATACAAGGCAGGAGTGGAGCCTGAGAATTTAAGGATCTAATATTGTACTGAGGCCTCTGCTAACGGCAGCGCAACCAAAGTGAGAGACGTCCACACAGCACGAGGTAAACCAGTGACTGAACTTTAATTTGAATTCCTTGCGCCGCTCAAGGGGACCGCTCACTTCCTGTGAGGGGTGTGCTGGCCTTAGGAAGTGTCATCAGCGTGTCATGGCATCACTCCCCGTCCAGCGGCGTGCAACACGGAAGCGGCGCCATCCCCTGGGCAATGTGTGTCGCCAACTGCGGGCTTCTCCTCGGAAGGGAAGGGGGGCCCCGCACCATCTTGCATTGGACAACTGAGGCAGCGATTTGCCCATCTAACTGTGCAGTCGCTCTGCCTGCTATGGTACCATATTTCATAAAGAAGGGATAACCAAGGAATTAGAGACCAGACGGTTTAATTTCTGTCAGGGGCAATTTATTGGAATCCACTCCAGGAATGGAACAGGATGAAAGCTCATAGATTAAACAAGAACATGAATTTGCTCATTGCCAAGTATGTTGGCTGACAATTCAATTTTCTTTAACAGGAGTTAACAAAGAAGGTCAATGAAGCACTGTGTTTGACTCTTCCTCCATGGCATTTAGCCAAGGTTTCGACAACATTTCAATTAATCCACCTTTCCTTGAGGACAGACATTTCAAATGGAAGTTTGCTGAATTGCCCAAACACTTAAAGGGAGATTTGGAGTTGGAAATGGGCCCTGTGTTGATCCTGCCCAGAATTTCCCTTTTCTCTGGGCCTGTAAGCATTACCTTTGCACACCGAGTCAGCTTCATTGGGAAACTGGGACCATTTCTTCTCTCATGAATCTCCCCATAGAACCGTAGTGATGATCAGTACATAAGAACATAGGAAATAGGAGCAGGAGTCGACCATCCGACCCATCGAGCTTGCCCTGCTACCTGCCACCTGCCTTTTCCCCATATCCCTTCATTCTTTTTTTATGTAAAAATATCTCACTGAACCTTAAATATGTTTAATGAAGCCGTGCTTCCCTGAGCAGAGAATTCTACAGATTCACGACTCTCTGGGAAATACAGTTTTTCCTCATCTCCATCTTCAGTCTTCTCCCCTGAATCTTGAGGCTGTGTCCCCTAGTTCTGGTCTCACCTACCATTTTCCTGCCTCGATCTTATCTCTCCCTTTCATAATTTTATACATTTCCTTACGATCTCCTCTCATTCCTCTGAATTCAGGTGACTATAATCCCAGGTGATTTAGTCTCTCCTCGTAGGTCAACCCCCTCATCTCCGGGATCAATCTGGTGAACCTCCTCTGGGCTGCCTCCAAGGCCAGTATATCCTTCCTCGTCAGGAGACCAGAACTGCACACAGTTCTCCAGGTGTGGCCTCACCAGGACCTTGTACAGTAGCAGCATGACCTCCCTGCTCTTGAATTCAGTTCCTCTAGCGATGAAGGCCAACATTCCATTTGCCTTCTTAATAGCCTATTTTACCTGCAACCCAACTTTTTGCGATTCATGCACAACCCCTCCCAAGTCCTTCTGCACTACAGCAAGCTGCAGTTTTTCACCATTTAAATAATAATCTGCTCTTCTATTTTTCCTACCTCACATTTTTTAACATTGTACTCCATCTGCCAGACCTTTGCCTACTCACCTAACTTAACTCTATCCTTCTGCAGCCTTTCCACATCCTCTGTACAATTTGCTTTTACCCTCATATTAGTATCTTCCACAAACTTGGCTACACTACACTCTGTCCCCTCTTCCAAATCATCAAATGTAAATGGTGAACAGCTGCAGGCCCAACACCGAACCCTGCGACACCTCACTTGCCACTGTCTACCAATCAGAAAAACACCCATTTATCCCAACTCTCTGCCTTCTGTCAGTTAGCTAATTCTCAATCCATGCCAATATACTTCCCCTGACTCCATTTGATAAGTCTCTAGTGCGGCATCTTATCATACACCTTCTGGAAATCCAAATGTACAACATCAACCTGTTCCCCTCTATCTACATCACCCATTATATCCTCAAAGAACTTCAACAAGTTTGTCAAACAAGACCATCCGCCTGATGGAACCCCTTTGTTCTCAATGCCTTGCTAGTTCATCCTTTATGACAGCTTCAAGCATTTTCTCCCGACTACAGACATTAAGCAAACTGGCTGATAGTTACCCATCTTTTCCCTATATCCCTTTTTAAAAAGAGGCGTGACATTTGATGTCTTCCAATCTGCCGGGACTTGCCCTGAATCCAGAGAATTTTGATAAATTTGACCAATGCATGGACTATAACTCCCGCCATTTCTTTCAGTACCCTGGGATGCATCCCATCAGGACCAGGGGATTTGTCCGCCTTCAGTCCCATTTGTTTGCTCATCACTATCTCTTTTGTAACAATTATTTTATCGAGGCCCTCACCTCCCTTCGCATCCCTATCACCACTCTTTGGCATGCTGGACGTGTCTTCCACCGTGAAGACTGACACAAAATATCTGTTCAAAGCCTTGGCCATTTCCTCATTACTCAATATCAATTTCCCTTTCTCATCTTCCAAGGGACCTTTGTTGACTCTAGTCACCCTCTTCCATTTAATATATTTACAACATTTTTTGATGTCTGTTTTTATATTTTGTGCTAATTTACCTCCATAATCTTTCTTCCCTTATTTCTCTTTTAGTTGCCCTTTGTTGCCTTTTAAAGTTTTCCCAATCCTTCAGACTTGACCATCAGAACTTGCCCCCAAATTATTGCAGCAGATACACGTGTGAGAAGAATTGTACCCATGAGTTTGTGCCCACTGCCACCTGTATGTAACTAACAAGTAGCCATACATAATCTTCTGTCCAATACCCTTGGGACCAGACACTTTTCGGAGTTTGCAATTTTCTGGATAATACAATACTAGTATCGGCAAAACATTAAGTAACTGGCGCTGATTTCAGATTGGCGCTAAACAAAGACATTCCCAACTAGAAGGGTCTCTGGACAGGGGGGTGGTTGCGGCCGCACTGTACGGGGATGTTGGGTCATGTCTGGCACCAAAGGTGAGCTTTGGCGTGTAGACGACACCCATGGGGAAAAATATTTTCCGTAGTTTTCGGAGATTTCGTTTTCAGAATTTTGGATAAAAGGTTATGTACCTGTATTCTACTTAGTCCAGTGGTTCACAACCTTTTTCTTTCCACTCACATCCCACTTTAAGTAATCCCTCTGCACACAATACTTCAAATTTGGCCTCACCAATATCTTACACAACTTTACCATAACATCTTAACTCCAGTACTTAATACATGAAGGTCAAGATGCCAAGAGCTCTCCTTACAACCCTATCTACCTGCGATGCCACTTTCAGGGTATTATGTATCTGTATTCACAGATTCCTCTGCTCTACCACCCTCCTCAGTGCCCGATCATTCACCATGTATGTCCTTTCATAGTTGGTCCTTCCAAAATACAACACCTCACACTTGTCTACATTAAACTCCATCTGCCACTTTTCAGCCCATTTTTCCAGCTGGTCCAGATCCCTCTACAAGCTTTGTAAACCTTCTTTGCTGTCCACAACACCTCCAAGTCTTAGTGTCATTTGCAAACTTGCTGATCCAATTTACCACATTAAAATCCAAATTATTGATATAGATGACAAATGACAATGGCCCCAGCACCAATCCCTGAGGCACCCCACTGGTCACAGGCCTCCAGTCTGAGAAGCAATCGTCAAGATTGTTTGCAGAGCCGACAAAAAGAACTGGGCCCAGCACCGATTCTTGAGCACACCATCGGCACCCTGGGTCATTGCCAACCAGACTACCGTGTGGGACCATGTTAAGAGACATTTGTTAAATAGAAATGAACTAGAGCCAAGAGCCACGAGCCCAGTAACAATAATATAAAATGTTATGAAGTCAAAGACGGATGTAGGTAAACAAAAATAGCTCCAGATACAATTGAATATATTTGTGATTTTTTGGGACAAAAATTGAGTACAATGTTCCACAAAGGCAAAAAGAAATATATCCAGGAAGGAACTATTGCATAATTAAAATTAGATGGTTAATTGAAGAGATCCCAATTGGAAACAATGCTCAGTTGTAATGAGAAAACCAATCAGATATTGGGACATGGCCAAACTGGAAGCACCCATTTTGCTTTGTATAGGACGATGCTTGTGGGAACCAGCGGATTTCTACACTGCGCACAATTCTGGTGCCCAGGGTCCCAAAAAGACATTCAAGGGATACAAAAAAATAGCAACTTGGTTGCTCAGGCAATAGTTGTGGAGAAAGGCACCGCTGATGGCCAGGTTGCATTGAAGGTTTACAGGATGATCCAGCGGGAGCTGCTGGGTAGGTCGCAGCAATGCATAAGTGCAGTAAACACAGGAGATCTTATTATGGGCATGGAACGTCGAGCAACATGGTTGTGCCAACCTGTATAGCATTTTTGGTGTTGTCCTCCCTCCCTTATCCACCCTCTTGCGTGTGGGTCTGTGCTACTCCCCCTGCTCCCCCTCCCCCGCCCCCCCCACCATTTTGTTCGGGCGCCGGCCTATACTTTAGATCATCCCCTGATGAAGGGCTCAAGCCCAAAATGCTGGTGATGTATCTTTATCTTTGCTCTATAAAGGACACTGACCTGCTGGGTTTCTCTAGCATTTTATTTCAGTCACTACAGATTTTTGTGTTTTATTCCAGCATGAAGTTAACCGTTCCCCACCTCAAAGCCCCAAACCCTCTATTTTTCTAACATCCACGTGCCAATCGAAGAGTCTTTTGAATGCCCTTACTGTACCAGCCTCCATCACCACCCCTGGCAGGGCATTGCAGGCACACACCATTCTCTGTAAAAAAAATACTTAGAACCATAGAACATTACAGCACCGAAACAGGCCCCTTTGGCCCTTCCAGTCAGTGCCAAATCATTTTTCTGCCTCGCCCCACTGACCTGCACCCAGTCCATAGCCCTCCATACCTCTTCCATCCATGTACCTGTCCAATTTCCTCTTAAATGTTAAAACTGAGCCCACACTCACCACTGGCAGCTCATTCCATACCCCCACCATCTCTGTGTGAAGAAGTTCCCCTCATGTTTTCCCTAAACTTTTCACCCTTAATTCATGTCCACTGGTTTGTATCGTACCTACCCTCAGTGGAAAAAGCCTATCAACATTTACTCCATCTATCCCCCTCATAATTTTCAATACCTCTGTCAAATCTCCCCTCATTCTTCTACACTGCAGGGAATGAAGTCCTAACATGTTTGACCTTTCCCTGTAACTCGGTTCCTGAAGTCCAGGCAACATCCTAGTAAATCTTCTCTTCACTCTTTCAATCTTATTGTTATTTTTCCTGTAGGTAGGTAACCAAAACTGCACACAATACTCCAAAAGCAGACTCACCGATGTCTCATACAACTTTACCATAAAAACCCAGCTCGTAAAACTTATGAAGGCCAATATGCCTGAAGCTCTCTTAACACTCTGAAGTTTCCACAAAACTTTCTTCCCTTCAACTTTAAACAGATCTCCTACAGTATTAACAATTGCTCCCCAGGGAGAAAGGTACTAGCTGTCAACACTATCTATGGCTCTCATAATCTTATACACCTCTATGAAGTCACTTCTCATCCTCCATTGCTGTTGTGTTGAAAAATAGGTTCGATAGGTTCGAAGAGCATTTAAGGTTGGACACATGTTATCAACAAACAGTGGTCTTTATTTACACACAAAGGAATTTACAAAACGACTCACACAGACTAATGGATGCAGCATATAGGCACGGAATACTGAGAAACAAGAGGTTATCTTCTTCAGTACACACCACCAACACACCACAAACAGGCATGGTACACCAAGAAACGAGTATTTAACTTCTTCAGCACCCATCAACCACAGGGACGGGATACAAAAAAATGACTATTTAACTTCTTCAGCACCCACCTCCCACAGGTACAGTACACCAAGAAACAAATATTTAACTTCTTCAGCACCCATCACCCACAGGTACAGTACACCAAGAAACGAATATTTAACTTCTTCAGCACCCATCACCCACAGGTACAGTACACCAAGAAACAAATATTTAACTTCTTCAGCACCCATCACCCACAGGTGCAATACACCAAGAAACGAGTATTTAACTTCTTCAGCACCCATCACCCACAGATACAGTACACCAAGAAACGAGTATTTAACTTCTTCAGCACCCATCACCCACAGGTACAGTACACCAAGAAACGAATATTTAACTTCTTCAGCACCCATCACCCACAGGTACAGTACACCAAGAAACGAATATTTAAATTCATCAGCACCCAACTCCCACAGGTACAGGACACCAAGAAACAAGTATTTAACTTCTTCAGCACCCATCACCCACAGGTACAGTACACCAACAAACAAGCATTTAACTTCTTCAGCACCCATCAACCACAGATACAGGACACCAAGAAACAAGCATTTAACTTCTTCAGCACCCATCACCCACAGATACAGGACACAAAGAAACAAGCATTTAACTTCTTCAGCACCCATCAACCACAGGTACAGGACACCAAGAAACGAATATTTAACTTCTTCAGCACCCATCGCCCACAGGTACAGGACACCAAGAAACAAGTATTTAACTTCTTCAGCACCCATCACCCACAGGGACAGGACACCAAGAAACGAATATTTAACTTCTTCAGCACCCATCACCCACAGATACAGGGAACCAAGAAACAAGCATTTAACTTCTTCAGCACCCATCAACCACAGGTACAGAACACCAAGAAACAAGTATTTAACTTCTTCAGCACCCATCACCCACAGGGACAGGACACCAAGAAACGAATATTTAACTTCTTCAGCACCCATCACCCACAGGTACAGTACACCAAGAAACGAATATTTAATTTCTTCAGCACCCATCACCCACAGGTACAGTACACCAAGAAACGAATATTTAACTTCTTCAGCACCCATCACCCACAGGTACAGAACACCAAGAAACGAATATTTAATTTCTTCAGCACCCATCACACACAGGTACAGTACACCAAGAAACGAATATTTAACTTCTTCAGCACCCATCACCCACAGGTACAGTACACAAAGAAACGAATATTTAACTTCTTCAGCACCCATCACCCACTGGTACAGTTCACCAAGAAACAAGTATTTAACTTCTTCAGCACCCATCACCCACAGGTACAGGACACCAACAAACAAGTATTTAACTTCTTCAGTACCCATCACCCACAGGTACAGTACACCAACAAACAAGTATTTAACTCCTTCAGCACCCATCACCCACAGTGACTGGACACCAAGAAACAAGTATTTAATTTCTTCAGTACCATCACCCACAGGTACAGGACACCAAGAAACGAATATTTAACTTCTTCAGCACCCAACAACCACAGGGACAGTACACCTACAAAAAAGCATTTAACTTCTTCAGCACCCATCACCCACAGATACAGTACATCAACAAATAAGTATTTAACATCTTCTACACCCACCACCCACAGATACAGTACATCAACAAATAAGTATTTAACAACTTCTGCACCCATCACCCACAGGTACAGGACACCAAGAAACAAGTATTTAACTTCTTCAGCACCCATCAACCACAGGTACAGGACACCAACAAACAAGTATTTAACTCCTTCAGCACCCATCACCCACAGGTACAGGGCACCAAGAAACAAGTATTTAACTTCTTCAGTACCCATCACCCACAGGTACAGGACACCAAGAAACAAGTATTTAACTTCTTCAGCACCCATCACCCACAGGTACAGGACACCAAGAAACAAGTATTTAACTTCTTCAGCACCCATCACCCACAGGTACAGTACACCAACAAACAAGTATTTAACTCATTCAGCACCCATCACCCACAGGGACAGGACACCAAGAAACAAGTATTTAACTTCTTCAGTACCCATCACCCACAGGTACAGGACACCAAGAAACAAGTATTTAACTTCTTCAGCACCCATCACCCACAGGTACAGGACACCAAGAAACAAGTATTTAACTTCTTCAGTACCCATCACCCACAGGTACAGGACACCAACAGACAAGTATTTAACTCCTTCAGCACCCATCACCCACAGGTACAGGACACCAAGAAACAAGTATTTAACTTCTTCAGCACCCATCACCCACAGGTACAGGACACCAAGAAACAAGTATTTAACTTCTTCAGCACCCATCAACCACAGGTACAGTACACAAACAAACAAGTATTTAACTCCTTCAGCACCCATCACCCACAGGGACAGGACACCAAGAAACAAGCATTTAACTTATTCAGTACCCATCACCCACAGGTACAGTACACCAAGAAACGAAAATTTAACTTCTTCAGCACACATCACCCACAAGTAGAGTACACCAACAAACATGTATTTAACATCATCTCCACCCACCAACCACAGATACAGAGCATCAACAAACAAGTATTTAACTTCTTCAACACCCACCACACACAGGTACAGTATACCTAGAAATTAGTATTTAACTTCTTAAGCACCCTCCACCCAGAGGTACCGTATACCAAGAAACGAGTATTTAACTTCTTCAGCACACATCAACCACAGCTACAGTACACCAAAAAACAAGTTTTTAACTTCTTTAGCAGCCATCACCCACAGGTACAGTACACCAACAAACAAGTATTTAACTTCTTCAGCACCCATCACCCACAGGTACAGTACACCAACAAACAAGTATTTAACTTCTTCAGCACCCATCACCCACAGGTACAGTACACCAACAAACAAGTATTTAATTTCTTTAGCATCCATCACCCACAGGTACAGTACACCAACAAACAAGTATTTAACTTCTTCAGCACCCATCACCCACAGGTACAGTACACCAACAAACAAGTATTTAAATTCTTTAGCATCCATCACCCACAAGTACAGTACACCAGGAAACAAGTATATAACTTCTTCAGCACCCATCACCCACAGGTACAGGACACCAAGAAACAAGTATTTAACTTCTTCAGCACCCATCACCCACAGGTACAGGACACCAAGAAACAAGTATTTAACTTCTTCAGCACCCATCACCCACAGGTACAGGACACCAAGAAACAAGTATTTAACTTCTTCAGCACCCATCACCCACAGGTACAGGGCACCAAGAAACAAGTGTTTAACTTCTTCAGTACCCATCACCCACAGGTACAGGACACCAAGAAACAAGTATTTAACTTCTTCAGCACCCATCACCCACAGGTACAGGACACCAAGAAACAAGTATTTAACTTCTTCAGCACCCATCAACCACAGGTACAGTACACCAACAAACAAGTATTTAACTCCTTCAGCACCCATCACCCACAGGGACAGGACCCCAAGAAACAAGTATTTAACTTCTTCAGTACCCATCACCCACAGGTACAGGACACCAAGAAACAAGTATTTAACTTCTTCAGCACCCATCACCCACAGGTACAGGACACCAAGAAACAAGTATTTAACTTCTTCAGTACCCATCACCCACAGGTACAGGACACCAACAGACAAGTATTTAACTCCTTCAGCACCCATCACCCACAGGTACAGGACACCAAGAACAAGTATTTAACTTCTTCAGCACCCATCACCCACATGTACAGGACACCAAGAAACAAGTATTTAACTTTTTCAGCACCCATCAACCACAGGTACAGTACACCAACAAACAAGTATTTAACTCCTTCAGCACCCATCACCCACAGGACAGGACACCAAGAAACAAGCATTTAACTTCTTCAGTACCCATCACCCACAGGTACAGTACACCAAGAAACGAAAATTTAACTTCTTCAGCACACATCACCCACAAGTAGAGTACACCAACAAACATGTATTTAACATCATCTGCACCCACCAACCACAGATACAGAGCATCAACAAACAAGTATTTAACTTCTTCAACACCCACCACACACAGGTACAGTATACCAAGAAATTAGTATTTAACTTCTTAAGCACCCACCACCCAGAGGTACCGTATACTAAGAAACAAGAATTTAACTTCTTCAGCACCCACCACCCACAGATACAGTACATCAACAAATAAGTATTTAACATCTTCTGCACCCACCACCCACAGATACAGTACACCAACAAACATGTATTTAACTTCTTCAGCACCCATCACCCACAGGTACAGGACACCAAGAAACAAGTATTTAACTCCTTCAGCACCCATCACCCACAGGTACAGGACACCAAGAAACAAGTATTTAACTTCTTCAGCACCCATCACCCACAGGTACAGGGCACCAAGAAACAAGTATTTAACTTCTTCAGTACCCATCACCCACAGGTACAGGACACCAAGAAACAAGTATTTAACTTCTTCAGCACCCATCACCCACAGGTACAGGACACCAACAAACAAGTATTTAAATTCTTCAGCACCCATCAACCACAGGTACAGTACACCAACAAACAAGTATTTAACTCATTCAGCACCCATCACCCACAGGGACAGGACACCAAGAAACAAGTATTTAACTTCTTCAGTACCCATCACCCACAGGTACAGGACACCAGGAAACAAGTATTTAACTTTTTCAGCACCCATCACCCACAGGTACAGGACACCAAGAAACAAGTATTTAACTTCTTCAGTACCCATCACCCACAGGTACAGGACACCAACAGACAAGTATTTAACTCCTTCAGCACCCATCACCCACAGGTACAGGACACCAAGAAACAAGTATTTAACTTCTTCAGCACCCATCACCCACAGGTACAGGACACCAAGAAACAAGTATTTAACTTCTTCACCACCCATCAACCACAGGTACAGTACACAAACAAACAAGTATTTAACTCCTTCAGCACCCATCACCCACAGGGACAGGACACCAAGAAACAAGCATTTAAGTTCTTCAGTACCCATCACCCACAGGTACAGTACACCAAGAAACGAAAATTTAACTTCTTCAGCACACATCACCCACAAGTAGAGTACACCAACAAACATGTATTTAACATCATCTGCACCCACCAACCACAGATACAGAGCATCAACAAACCAGTATTTAACTTCTTCAACACCCACCACACACAGGTACAGTATACCAAGAAATTAGTATTTAACTTCTTAAGCACCCACCACCCAGACATACCGTATACCAAGAAACGAGTATTTAACTTCTTCAGCAAACATCAACCACAGGTACCAAAAAACAAGTTTTTAACTTCTTTAGCAGCCATCACCCACAGGTACAGTACACCAACAAACAAATATTTAACTTCTTCAGCACCCATCACCCACCGGTACAGTACACCAAGAAACGAGTATTTAACTTCTTCAGCACCCATCACCCACAGATACAGGACACCAAGAAACGAGTATTTAACTTCTTCAGCACCCATCACCCACAGGTACAGTACACCAACAAACAAGTATTTAACTTCTTCAGCACCCATCACCCACAGGTACAGGACACAAAGAAACAAGCATTTAACTTCTTCAGCACCCATCAACCACAGGTACAGGACACCAAGAAACGAATATTTAACTTCTTCAGCACCCATCGCCCACAGGTACAGGACACCAAGAAACAAGTATTTAACTTCTTCAGCACCCATCACCCACAGGGACAGGACACCAAGAAACGAATATTTAACTTCTTCAGCACCCATCACCCACAGATACAGGGAACCAAGAAACAAGCATTTAACTTCTTCAGCACCCATCAACCACAGGTACAGAACACCAAGAAACAAGTATTTAACTTCTTCAGCACACATCACCCACAGGGACAGGACACCAAGAAACGAATATTTAACTTCTTCAGCACCCATCACCCACAGGTACAGGACTCCAAGAAACAAGTATTTAACTCCTTCAGCACCCATCACCCACTGGTACAGTACAGCAAGAAACAAATATTTAATTTCTTCAGCACCCATCACCCACAGGTACAGTACACCAAGAAACGAATATTTAACTTCTTCAGCACCCATCACCCACAGGTACAGTACACCAAGAAACGAATATTTAAATTCATCAGCACCCATCACCCACTGGTACAGTACAGCAAGAAACAAGTATTTAATTTCTACAGCACCCATCACCCACAGTTACAGTACACCAAGAAACGAATATTTAACTCTTCAGCACCCATCACCCACAGGTACAGTACACCAAGAAACGAATATATAACTTCTTCAGCACCCATCACCCACAGGTACAGTACACCAAGAAACGAATATTTAACTTCTTCAGCACCCATCACCCACAGGTACAGTACACCAAGAAACGAATATTTAACTTCTTCAGCACCCATCACCCACTGGTACAGTACACCAAGAAACGAATATTTAACTTCTTCAGCACCCATCACCCACTGGTACAGTTCACCAAGAAACAAGTATTTAACTTCTTCAGCACCCATCACCCACAGGTACAGGACACCAACAAACAAGTATTTAACTTCTTCAGTACCCATCACCCACAGATACAGTACACCAACAAACAAGTATTTAACTCCTTCAGCACCCATCACCCACAGCGACTGGACACCAAGAAACAAGTATTTAATTTCTTCAGTACCATCACCCACAAGTACAGTACACCAAGAAACGAATATTTAACTTCTTCAGCACCCAACAACCACAGGGACAGTACACCTACAAAAAAGCATTTAACTTCTTCAGCACCCATCACCCACAGATACAGTACATCAACAAATAAGTATTTAACATCTTCTACACCCACCACCCACAGATACAGTACATCAACAAATAAGTATTTAACAACTTCTGCACCCACCACCCACAGATACAGTACACCAACAAACATGTATTTAACTTCTTCAGCACCCATCACCCACAGGTACAGGACACCAAGAAACAAGTATTTAACTTCTTCAGCACCCATCAACCACAGGTACAGGACACCAACAAACAAGTATTTAACTCCTTCAGCACCCATCACCCACAGGTACAGGGCACCAAGAAACAAGTATTTAACTTCTTCAGTACCCATCACCCACAGGTACAGGACACCAAGAAACAAGTATTTAACTTCTTCAGCACCCATCACCCACAGGTACAGGACACCAAGAAACAAGTATTTAACTTCTTCAGCACCCATCACCCACAGGTACAGTACACCAACAAACAAGTATTTAACTCATTCAGCACCCATCACCCACAGGGACAGGACACCAAGAAACAAGTATTTAACTTCTTCAGTACCCATCACCCACAGGTACAGGACACCAAGAAACAAGTATTTAACTCCTTCAGCACCCATCACCCACAGGTACAGGACACCAAGAAACAAGTATTTAACTTATTCAGTACCCATCACCCACAGGTACAGTACACCAAGAAACGAAAATTTAACTTCTTCAGCACACATCACCCACAAGTAGAGTACACCAACAAACATGTATTTAACATCATCTGCACCCACCAACCACAGATACAGAGCATCAACAAACAAGTATTTAACTTCTTAAACACCCACCACACACAGGTACAGTATACCTAGAAATTAGTATTTAACTTCTTAAGCACCCTCCACCCAGAGGTACCGTATACCAAGAAACGAGTATTTAACTTCTTCAGCACACATCAACCACAGCTACAGTACACCAAAAAACAAGTTTTTAACTTCTTTAGCAGCCATCACCCACAGGTACAGTACACCAACAAACAAGTATTTAACTTCTTCAGCACCCATCACCCACAGGTACAGAACACCAACAAACAAATATTTAACTTCTTCAGCACCCATCACCCACAGGTACAGTACACCAACAAACAAGTATTTAATTTCTTTAGCTTCCATCACCCACAGGTACAGTACACCAACAAACAAGTATTTAACTTCTTCAGCACCCATCACCCACAGGTACAGTACACCAACAAACAAGTATTTAAATTCTTTAGCATCCATCACCCACAAGTACAGTACACCAGGAAACAAGTATATAACTTCTTCAGCACCCATCACCCACAGGTACAGGACACCAAGAAACAAGTATTTAACTTCTTCAGCACCCATCACCCACAGGTACAGGACACCAAGAAACAAGTATTTAACTTCTTCAGCACCCATCACCCACAGGTACAGGACACCAAGAAACAAGTATTTAACTTCTTCAGCACCCATCACCCACAGGTACAGGGCACCAAGAAACAAGTATTTAACTTCTTCAGTACCCATCACCCACAGGTACAGGACACCAAGAAACAAGTATTTAACTTCTTCAGCACCCATCACCCACAGGTACAGGACACCAAGAAACAAGTATTTAACTTCTTCAGCACCCATCAACCACAGGTACAGTACACCAACAAACAAGTATTTAACTCCTTCAGCACCCATCACCCACAGGGACAGGACCCCAAGAAACAAGTATTTAACTTCTTCAGTACCCATCACCCACAGGTACAGGACACCAAGAAACAAGTATTTAACTTCTTCAGCACCCATCACCCACAGGTACAGGACACCAAGAAACAAGTATTTAACTTCTTCAGTACCCATCACCCACAGGTACAGGACACCAACAGACAAGTATTTAACTCCTTCAGCACCCATCACCCACAGGTACAGGACACCAAGAACAAGTATTTAACTTCTTCAGCACCCATCACCCACAGGTACACGACACCAACAAACATGTATTTAACTTCTTCAGCACCCATCACCCACAGGTACAGTACACGAAGAAACGAATATTTAACTTCTTCAGCACCCATCACCCACAGGTACAGGACACCAAGAAACAAGTATTTAACTTCTTCAGCACCCATCACCCACAGGTACAGGACACCAAGAAACAAGTATTTAACTTCTTCAGCACCCATCACCCACAGGTACAGGACACCAAGAAACAAGTATTTAACTTCTTCAGTACCCATCACCCACAGGTACAGGAGACCAACAGACAAGTATTTAACTCCTTCAGCACCCATCACCCACAGGTACAGGACACCAAGAACAAGTATTTAACTTCTTCAGCACCCATCACCCACAGGTACAGGACACCAAGAAACAAGCATTTAACTTTTTCAGCACCCATCACCCACAGGTACAGGACACCAAGAAACAAGTATTTAACTTCTTCAGCACCCATCACCCACTGGTACAGTACACCAAGAAATGAATATTTAACTTCTTCAGCACCCATCACCCACAATGTACAGTACACCAAGAAACGAATATTTAACTTCTTCAGCACCCATCACCCACAGGTACAGTACACCAAGAAACGAATATTTAACTTCTTCAGCACCCATCACCCACTGGTACAGTACACCAAGAAACGAATATTTAACTTCTTCAGCACCCATCACCCACAATGTACAGTACACCAAGAAACGAATATTTAACTTCTTCAGCACCCATCACCCACATGTACAGTCCACCAAGATACAAGTTTTTTACTTCTTCACCACCCATCACCCACAGGGATAGGACACCAAGAAACAAGTATTTAACTTCTTCAGCACCCATCACCCACAGGTACAGGACACCAAGAAACAAGTATTTAACTTCTTCAGCACCCATCACCCACAGGTACAGGACACCATGAAACAAGTATTTAACTTCTTCAGCACCCATCACCCACAGGGACAGGACACCAAGAAACGAATATTTAACTTCTTCAGCACCCATCACCCACATGTACAGTACACCAAGATACAAGTTTTTAACTTCTTCAGCACCCATCACCCACAGGTACAGGACACCAACAAACATGTATTTAACTTCTTCAGCACCCATCACCCACAGGTACACGACACCAACAAACATGTATTTAACTTCTTCAGCACCCATCACCCACAGGTACAGTACACGAAGAAACGAATATTTAACTTCTTCAGCACCCATCACCCACAGGTACAGTACACCAAGAAACAAATATTTAACTTCTTCAGCACCCATCACCCACAGGTACAGTACACCAAGAAACGAATATTTATCTTCTTCAGCACCCATCACCCACTGGTACAGTACACCAAGAAACGAATATTTAACTTCTTCAGCATCCATCACCCACTATGTACAGTACACCAAGAAACGAATATTTAACTTCTTCAGCACCCATCACCCACATGTACAGTACACCAAGATACAAGTTTTTAACTTCTTCACCACCCATCACCCACAGGGACAGGACACCAAGAAACAAGTATTTAACTTCTTCAGCACCCATCACCCACAGGTACAGGACACCAAGAAACAAGTATTTAACTTCTTCAGCACCCATCACCCACAGGTACAGTACACCAAGAAACGAATATTTAACTTCTTCAGCACCCATCACCCACTGGTACAGTTCACCAAGAAACAAGTATTTAACTTCTTCAGCACCCATCACCCACAGGTACAGGACACCAACAAACAAGTATTTAACTTCTTCAGTACCCATCACCCACAGATACAGTACACCAACAAACAAGTATTTAACTCCTTCAGCACCCATCACCCACAGCGACTGGACACCAAGAAACAAGTATTTAATTTCTTCAGTACCATCACCCACAAGTACAGTACACCAAGAAACGAATATTTAACTTCTTCAGCACCCAACAACCACAGGGACAGTACACCTACAAAAAAGCATTTAACTTCTTCAGCACCCATCACCCACAGATACAGTACATCAACAAATAAGTATTTAACATCTTCTACACCCACCACCCACAGATACAGTACATCAACAAATAAGTATTTAACAACTTCTGCACCCACCACCCACAGATACAGTACACCAACAAACATGTATTTAACTTCTTCAGCACCCATCACCCACAGGTACAGGACACCAAGAAACAAGTATTTAACTTCTTCAGCACCCATCAACCACAGGTACAGGACACCAACAAACAAGTATTTAACTCCTTCAGCACCCATCACCCACAGGTACAGGGCACCAAGAAACAAGTATTTAACTTCTTCAGTACCCATCACCCACAGGTACAGGACACCAAGAAACAAGTATTTAACTTCTTCAGCACCCATCACCCACAGGTACAGGACACCAAGAAACAAGTATTTAACTTCTTCAGCACCCATCACCCACAGGTACAGTACACCAACAAACAAGTATTTAACTCATTCAGCACCCATCACCCACAGGGACAGGACACCAAGAAACAAGTATTTAACTTCTTCAGTACCCATCACCCACAGGTACAGGACACCAAGAAACAAGTATTTAACTCCTTCAGCACCCATCACCCACAGGTACAGGACACCAAGAAACAAGTATTTAACTTATTCAGTACCCATCACCCACAGGTACAGTACACCAAGAAACGAAAATTTAACTTCTTCACCACACATCACCCACAAGTAGAGTACACCAACAAATAAGTATTTAACAACTTCTGCACCCACCACCCACAGATACAGAGCATCAACAAACAAGTATTTAACTTCTTAAACACCCACCACACACAGGTACAGTATACCTAGAAATTAGTATTTAACTTCTTAAGCACCCTCCACCCAGAGGTACCGTATACCAAGAAACGAGTATTTAACTTCTTCAGCACACATCAACCACAGCTACAGTACACCAAAAAACAAGTTTTTAACTTCTTTAGCAGCCATCACCCACAGGTACAGTACACCAACAAACAAGTATTTAACTTCTTCAGCACCCATCACCCACAGGTACAGAACACCAACAAACAAATATTTAACTTCTTCAGCACCCATCACCCACAGGTACAGTACACCAACAAACAAGTATTTAATTTCTTTAGCTTCCATCACCCACAGGTACAGTACACCAACAAACAAGTATTTAACTTCTTCAGCACCCATCACCCACAGGTACAGTACACCAACAAACAAGTATTTAAATTCTTTAGCATCCATCACCCACAAGTACAGTACACCAGGAAACAAGTATATAACTTCTTCAGCACCCATCACCCACAGGTACAGGACACCAAGAAACAAGTATTTAACTTCTTCAGCACCCATCACCCACAGGTACAGGACACCAAGAAACAAGTATTTAACTTCTTCAGCACCCATCACCCACAGGTACAGGACACCAAGAAACATGTATTTAACTTCTTCAGCACCCATCACCCACAGGTACAGGGCACCAAGAAACAAGTATTTAACTTCTTCAGTACCCATCACCCACAGGTACAGGACACCAAGAAACAAGTATTTAACTTCTTCAGCACCCATCACCCACAGGTACAGGACACCAAGAAACAAGTATTTAACTTCTTCAGCACCCATCAACCACAGGTACAGTACACCAACAAACAAGTATTTAACTCCTTCAGCACCCATCACCCACAGGGACAGGACCCCAAGAAACAAGTATTTAACTTCTTCAGTACCCATCACCCACAGGTACAGGACACCAAGAAACAAGTATTTAACTTCTTCAGCACCCATCACCCACAGGTACAGGACACCAAGAAACAAGTATTTAACTTCTTCAGTACCCATCACCCACAGGTACAGGACACCAACAGACAAGTATTTAACTCCTTCAGCACCCATCACCCACAGGTACAGGACACCAAGAACAAGTATTTAACTTCTTCAGCACCCATCACCCACAGGTACAGGACACCAAGAAACAAGTATTTAACTTTTTCAGCACCCATCACCCACAGGTACAGGACACCAAGAAACAAGTATTTAACTTCTTCAGCACCCATCACCCACTGGTACAGTACACCAAGAAATGAATATTTAACTTCTTCAGCACCCATCACCCACAATGAACAGTACACCAAGAAACGAATATTTAACTTCTTCAGCACCCATCACCCACATGTACAGTACACCAAGATACAAGTTTTTAACTTCTTCACCACCCATCACCCACAGGGACAGGACACCAAGAAACAAGTATTTAACTTCTTCAGCACCCATCACCCACAGGTACAGGACACCAAGAAACAAGTATTTAACTTCTTCAGCACCCATCACCCACAGGTACAGGACACCAAGAAACAAGTATTTAACTTCTTCAGCACCCATCACCCACAGGGACAGGACACCAAGAAACGAATATTTAACTTCTTCAGCACCCATCACCCACATGTACAGTACACCAAGATACAAGTTTTTAACTTCTTCAGCACCCATCACCCACAGGTACAGGACACCATGAAACAAGTATTTAACTTCTTCAGCACCCATCACCCACAGGGACAGGACACCAAGAAACGAATATTTAACTTCTTCAGCACCCATCACCCACAGGTACACGACACCAACAAACATGTATTTAACTTCTTCAGCACCCATCACCCACAGGTACAGTACACGAAGAAACGAATATTTAACTTCTTCAGCACCCATCACCCACAGGTACAGGACACCAAGAAACAAGTATTTAACTTCTTCAGCACCCATCACCCACAGGTACAGGACACCAAGAAACAAGTATTTAACTTCTTCAGCACCCATCACCCACAGGTACAGGACACCAAGAAACAAGTATTTAACTTCTTCAGTACCCATCACCCACAGGTACAGGACACCAACAGACAAGTATTTAACTCCTTCAGCACCCATCACCCACAGGTACAGGACACCAAGAACAAGTATTTAACTTCTTCAGCACCCATCACCCACAGGTACAGGACACCAAGAAACAAGCATTTAACTTTTTCAGCACCCATCACCCACAGGTACAGGACACCAAGAAACAAGTATTTAACTTCTTCAGCACCCATCACCCACTGGTACAGTACACCAAGAAATGAATATTTAACTTCTTCAGCACCCATCACCCACAATGTACAGTACACCAAGAAACGAATATTTAACTTCTTCAGCACCCATCACCCACAGGTACAGTACACCAAGAAACGAATATTTAACTTCTTCAGCACCCATCACCCACTGGTACAGTACACCAAGAAACGAATATTTAACTTCTTCAGCACCCATCACCCACAATGTACAGTACACCAAGAAACGAATATTTAACTTCTTCAGCACCCATCACCCACATGTACAGTACACCAAGATACAAGTTTTTTACTTCTTCACCACCCATCACCCACAGGGATAGGACACCAAGAAACAAGTATTTAACTTCTTCAGCACCCATCACCCACAGGTACAGGACACCAAGAAACAAGTATTTAACTTCTTCAGCACCCATCACCCACAGGTACAGGACACCATGAAACAAGTATTTAACTTCTTCAGCACCCATCACCCACAGGGACAGGACACCAAGAAACGAATATTTAACTTCTTCAGCACCCATCACCCACATGTACAGTACACCAAGATACAAGTTTTTAACTTCTTCAGCACCCATCACCCACAGGTACAGGACACCAACAAACATGTATTTAACTTCTTCAGCACCCATCACCCACAGGTACACGACACCAACAAACATGTATTTAACTTCTTCAGCACCCATCACCCACAGGTACAGTACACGAAGAAACGAATATTTAACTTCTTCAGCACCCATCACCCACAGGTACAGTACACCAAGAAACAAATATTTAACTTCTTCAGCACCCATCACCCACAGGTACAGTACACCAAGAAACGAATATTTATCTTCTTCAGCACCCATCACCCACTGGTACAGTACACCAAGAAACGAATATTTAACTTCTTCAGCATCCATCACCCACTATGTACAGTACACCAAGAAACGAATATTTAACTTCTTCAGCACCCATCACCCACATGTACAGTGCACCAAGATACAAGTTTTTAACTTCTTCACCACCCATCACCCACAGGGACAGGACACCAAGAAACAAGTATTTAACTTCTTCAGCACCCATCACCCACAGGTACAGGACACCAAGAAACAAGTATTTAACTTCTTCAGCACCCATCACCCACAGGTACAGTACACCAAGAAATAAGTATTTAACTTCTTCAGCACCCATCACCCACAGGTACAGTACACCAAGATACAAGTTTTTAACTTCTTCAGCACCCATCACCCACAGGGAAAGTACACCAACAAACATGTATTTAACTTCTTCAGCACCGATCACCCACAGGTACAGTACACCAAGAAACGAATATTTAACTTCTTCAGCACCCATCACCCACAGGTACAGTACACCAAGATATAAGTTTTTAACTTCTTCAGCACCCATCACCCACAGGGACAGGACACCAAGAAACGAGTATTTAACTTCTTCAGCACCCATCACCCACAGGTACAGTACACCAAGAAACGAATATTTAACTTCTTCAGCACCCATCACCCACATGTACAGTTCACCAAGATACAAGTATTTAACTTCTTCAGTACCCATCACCCACAAGTACAGGACACCAAGAAACAAGTATTTAACTTCTTCAGCACCCATCACCCACAGGTACAGGACACAAAGAAACAAGCATTTAACTTCTTCAGCACCCATCACCCACAACGACAGTGCACCAAGAAACAAGTATTTATCTGCAGCATTCATCACCCACAGGTACAGTACACCAAGAAACGAATATTTAAATTCATCAGCACCCAACTCCCACAGGTAGAGTACACCAAGAAACAAGTATTTAACTACTTTAGCAGCCATCACCCACAGGTACAGTACACCAACAAACAAATATTTAAGTTCTTCAGCACCCATCAACCACAGGTACAGTACAGCAAGAAACGAATATTTAACTTCTTCAGCACCCATCACCCACAGGTACAGTACACCAAGAAACAAGTATTTAACTTCTTCAGCACCCATCACCCACAGGTACAGTACACCAACAAACATGTATTTAACTTCTTCAGCACCCATCACCCACAGGTACAGGACACCAAGAAACAAGTATTTAACTTCTTCAGCACCCATCAACCACAGCTACAGGACACCAACAAACAAGTATTTAACTCCTTCAGCACCCATCACCCACAGGTACAGGACACCAAGAAACAAGTATTTAACTTCTTCAGCACCCATCACCCACAGGTACAGGGCACCAAGAAACAAGTATTTAACTTCTTCAGTACCCATCACCCACAGGTACAGAACACCAACAGACAAGTATTTAACTTCTTCAGCACCCATCACCCACAGGTACAGGACACCAAGAAACAAGTATTTAAATTCTTCAGCACCCATCAACCACAGGTACAGTACACCAACAAACAAGTATTTAACTCATTCAGCACCCATCACCCACAGGGACAGGACACCAAGAAACAAGTATTTAACTTCTTCAGTACCCATCACCCACAGGTACAGGACACCAAGAAACAAGTATTTAACTTTTTCAGCACCCATCACCCACAGGTACAGGACACCAAGAAACAAGTATTTAACTTCTTCAGTACCCATCACCCACAGGTACAGGACACCAACAGACAAGTATTTAACTCCTTCAGCACCCATCACCCACAGGTACAGGACACCAAGAAACAAGTATTTAACTTCTTCAGCACCCATCACCCACAGGTACAGGACACCAAGTAACAAGTATTTAACTTCTTCACCACCCATCAACCACAGGTACAGTACACAAACAAACAAGTATTTAACTCCTTCAGCACCCATCACCCACAGGGACAGGACACCAAGAAACAAGCATTTAAGTTCTTCAGTACCCATCACCCACAGGTACAGTACACCAAGAAACGAAAATTTAACTTCTTCAGCACACATCACCCACAAGTAGAGTACACCAACAAACATGTATTTAACATCATCTGCACCCACCAACCACAGATACAGAGCATCAACAAACAAGTATTTAACTTCTTCAACACCCACCACACACAGGTACAGTATACCAAGAAATTAGTATTTAACTTCTTAAGCACCCACCACCCAGACATACCGTATACCAAGAAACGAGTATTTAACTTCTACAGCAAACATCAACCACAGGTACCAAAAAACAAGTTTTTAACTTCTTTAGCAGCCATCACCCACAGCTACAGGACACCAAGAAACAAGTATTTAACTTCTTCAGCACCCATCACCCACCGGTACAGTACACCAAGAAACGAGTATTTAACTTCTTCAGCACCCATCACCCACAGATACAGGACACCAAGAAACGAGTATTTAACTTCTTCAGCACCCATCACCCACAGGTACAGTACACCAACAAACAAGTATTTAACTTCTTCAGCACCCATCACCCACAGGTACAGGACACAAAGAAACAAGCATTTAACTTCTTCAGCACCCATCAACCACAGGTACAGGACACCAAGAAACGAATATTTAACTTCTTCAGCACCCATCGCCCACAGGTACAGGACACCAAGAAACAAGTATTTAACTTCTTCAGCACCCATCACCCACAGGGACAGGACACCAAGAAACGAATATTTAACTTCTTCAGCACCCATCACCCACAGATACAGGGAACCAAGAAACAAGCATTTAACTTCTTCAGCACCCATCAACCACAGGTACAGAACACCAAGAAACAAGTATTTAACTTCTTCAGCACACATCACCCACAGGGACAGGACACCAAGAAACGAATATTTAACTTCTTCAGCACCCATCACCCACAGGTACAGGACTCCAAGAAACAAGTATTTAACTTCTTCAGCACACATCACCCACATGTACAGGACACCAACAAACAAGTATTTAACTCCTTCAGCACCCATCACCCACTGGTACAGTACAGCAAGAAACGAATATTTAATTTCTTCAGCACCCATCACCCACAGGTACAGTACACCAAGAAAAGAATATTTAACTTCTTCAGCACCCATCACCCACAGGTACAGTACACCAAGAAACGAAAATTTAACTTCTTCAGCACACATCACCCACAAGTAGAGTACACCAACAAACATGTATTTAACATCATCTGCACCCACCAACCACAGATACAGAGCATCAACAAACAAGTATTTAACTTCTTCAACACCCACCACACACAGGTACAGTATACCTAGAAATTAGTATTTAACTTCTTAAGCACCCTCCACCCAGAGGTACCGTATACCAAGAAACGAGTATTTAACTTCTTCAGCACACATCAACCACAGCTACAGTACACCAAGAAACAAGTATTTAACTTCTTCAGCACCCATCACCCACAGGTACAGGACACCAAGAAACAAGTATTTAACTTCTTCAGCACCCATCACCCACAGGTACAGTGCACCAAGAAACAAGTATTTAACTTCTTCAGTACCCATCACCCACAGGTACAGGACACCAAGAAACAAGTATTTAACTTCTTCAGCACCCATCACCCACAGGTACAGGACACCAAGAAACAAGTATTTAACTTCTTCAGCACCCATCAACCACAGGTACAGTACACCAACAAACAAGTATTTAACTCCTTCAGCACCCATCACCCACAGGTACAGGACACCAAGAACAAGTATTTAACTTCTTCAGCACCCATCACCCACAGGTACAGGACACCAAGAAACAAGCATTTAACTTTTTCAGCACCCATCACCCACAGGTACAGGACACCAAGAAACAAGTATTTAACTTCTTCAGCACCCATCACCCACTGGTACAGTACACCAAGAAATGAATATTTAACTTCTTCAGCACCCATCACCCACAATGTACAGTACACCAAGAAACGAATATTTAACTTCTTCAGCACCCATCACCCACAGGTACAGTACACCAAGAAACGAATATTTAACTTCTTCAGCACCCATCACCCACTGGTACAGTACACCAAGAAACGAATATTTAACTTCTTCAGCACCCATCACCCACAATGTACAGTACACCAAGAAACGAATATTTAACTTCTTCAGCACCCATCACCCACATGTACAGTACACCAAGATACAAGTTTTTTACTTCTTCACCACCCATCACCCACAGGGATAGGACACCAAGAAACAAGTATTTAACTTCTTCAGCACCCATCACCCACAGGTACAGGACACCAAGAAACAAGTATTTAACTTCTTCAGCACCCATCACCCACAGGTACAGGACACCATGAAACAAGTATTTAACTTCTTCAGCACCCATCACCCACAGGGACAGGACACCAAGAAACGAATATTTAACTTCTTCAGCACCCATCACCCACATGTACAGTACACCAAGATACAAGTTTTTAACTTCTTCAGCACCCATCACCCACAGGTACAGGACACCAACAAACATGTATTTAACTTCTTCAGCACCCATCACCCACAGGTACACGACACCAACAAACATGTATTTAACTTCTTCAGCACCCATCACCCACAGGTACAGTACACGAAGAAACGAATATTTAACTTCTTCAGCACCCATCACCCACAGGTACAGTACACCAAGAAACAAATATTTAACTTCTTCAGCACCCATCACCCACAGGTACAGTACACCAAGAAACGAATATTTATCTTCTTCAGCACCCATCACCCACTGGTACAGTACACCAAGAAACGAATATTTAACTTCTTCAGCATCCATCACCCACTATGTACAGTACACCAAGAAACGAATATTTAACTTCTTCAGCACCCATCACCCACATGTACAGTACACCAAGATACAAGTTTTTAACTTCTTCACCACCCATCACCCACAGGGACAGGACACCAAGAAACAAGTATTTAACTTCTTCAGCACCCATCACCCACAGGTACAGGACACCAAGAAACAAGTATTTAACTTCTTCAGCACCCATCACCCACAGGTACAGTACACCAAGAAATAAGTATTTAACTTCTTCAGCACCCATCACCCACAGGTACAGTACACCAAGATACAAGTTTTTAACTTCTTCAGCACCCATCACCCACAGGGAAAGTACACCAACAAACATGTATTTAACTTCTTCAGCACCGATCACCCACAGGTACAGTACACCAAGAAACGAATATTTAACTTCTTCAGCACCCATCACCCACAGGTACAGTACACCAAGATATAAGTTTTTAACTTCTTCAGCACCCATCACCCACAGGGACAGGACACCAAGAAACGAGTATTTAACTTCTTCAGCACCCATCACCCACAGGTACAGTACACCAAGAAACGAATATTTAACTTCTTCAGCACCCATCACCCACATGTACAGTTCACCAAGATACAAGTATTTAACTTCTTCAGTACCCATCACCCACAAGTACAGGACACCAAGAAACAAGTATTTAACTTCTTCAGCACCCATCACCCACAGGTACAGGACACAAAGAAACAAGCATTTAACTTCTTCAGCACCCATCACCCACAACGACAGTGCACCAAGAAACAAGTATTTATCTGCAGCATTCATCACCCACAGGTACAGTACACCAAGAAACGAATATTTAAATTCATCAGCACCCATCACCCACAGGTACAGTACACCAACAAACAAATATTTAAGTTCTTCAGCAACCATCAACCACAGGTACAGTACAGCAAGAAACGAATATTTAAGTTCTTCAGCATCCAACTCCCACAGGTACAGGACACCAAGAAACAAGTATTTAACTTCTTCAGCACCCATCACCCACAGGTACAGTACACCAACAAACATGTATTTAACTTCTTCAGCACCCATCACCCACAGGTACAGGACACCAAGAAACAAGTATTTAACTTCTTCAGCACCCATCACCCACAGGTACAGGGCACCAAGAAACAAGTATTTAACTTCTTCAGTACCCATCACCCACAGGTACAGAACACCAACAGACAAGTATTTAACTTCTTCAGCACCCATCACCCACAGGTACAGGACACCAAGAAACAAGTATTTAAATTCTTCAGCACCCATCAACCACAGGTACAGTACACCAACAAACAAGTATTTAACTCATTCAGCACCCATCACCCACAGGGACAGGACACCAAGAAACAAGTATTTAACTTCTTCAGTACCCATCACCCACAGGTACAGGACACCAAGAAACAAGTATTTAACTTTTTCAGCACCCATCACCCACAGGTACAGGACACCAAGAAACAAGTATTTAACTTCTTCAGTACCCATCACCCACAGGTACAGGACACCAACAGACAAGTATTTAACTCCTTCAGCACCCATCACCCACAGGTACAGGACACCAAGAAACAAGTATTTAACATCTTCAGCACCCATCACCCACAGGTACAGGACACCAAGTAACAAGTATTTAACTTCTTCACCACCCATCAACCACAGGTACAGTACACAAACAAACAAGTATTTAACTCCTTCAGCACCCATCACCCACAGGGACAGGACACCAAGAAACAAGCATTTAAGTTCTTCAGTACCCATCACCCACAGGTACAGTACACCAAGAAACGAAAATTTAACTTCTTCAGCACACATCACCCACAAGTAGAGTACACCAACAAACATGTATTTAACATCATCTGCACCCACCAACCACAGATACAGAGCATCAACAAACAAGTATTTAACTTCTTCAACACCCACCACACACAGGTACAGTATACCAAGAAATTAGTATTTAACTTCTTAAGCACCCACCACCCAGACATACCGTATACCAAGAAACGAGTATTTAACTTCTTCAGCAAACATCAACCACAGGTACCAAAAAACAAGTTTTTAACTTCTTTAGCAGCCATCACCCACAGCTACAGGACACCAAGAAACAAGTATTTAACTTCTTCAGCACCTATCACCCACCGGTACAGTACACCAAGAAACGAGTATTTAACTTCTTCAGCACCCATCACCCACAGATACAGGACACCAAGAAACGAGTATTTAACTTCTTCAGCACCCATCACCCACAGGTACAGTACACCAACAAACAAGTATTTAACTTCTTCAGCACCCATCACCCACAGGTACAGGACACAAAGAAACAAGCATTTAACTTCTTCAGCACCCATCAACCACAGGTACAGGACACCAAGAAACGAATATTTAACTTCTTCAGCACCCATCGCCCACAGGTACAGGACACCAAGAAACAAGTATTTAACTTCTTCAGCACCCATCACCCACAGGGACAGGACACCAAGAAACGAATATTTAACTTCTTCAGCACCCATCACCCACAGATACAGGGAACCAAGAAACAAGCATTTAACTTCTTCAGCACCCATCAACCACAGGTACAGAACACCAAGAAACAAGTATTTAACTTCTTCAGCACACATCACCCACAGGGACAGGACACCAAGAAACGAATATTTAACTTCTTCAGCACCCATCACCCACAGGTACAGGACTCCAAGAAACAAGTATTTAACTTCTTCAGCACACATCACCCACAGGGACAGGACACCAAGAAACGAATATTTAACTTCTTCAGCACCCATCACCCACAGATACAGGGAACCAAGAAACAAGCATTTAACTTCTTCAGCACCCATCAACCACAGGTACAGAACACCAAGAAACAAGTATTTAACTTCTTCAGCACACATCACCCACAGGGACAGGACACCAAGAAACGAATATTTAACTTCTTCAGCACCCATCACCCACAGGTACAGGACTCCAAGAAACAAGTATTTAACTTCTTCAGCACCCATCACCCACAGGTACAGGACTCCAAGAAACAAGTATTTAACTCCTTCAGCACCCATCACCCACAGGTACAGGACTCCAAGAAACAAGTATTTAACTTCTTCAGCACCCATCACCCACAGGTACAGGACTCCAAGAAACAAGTATTTAACTTCTTCAGCACCCATCACCCACTGGTACAGTACAGCAAGAAACGAATATTTAATTTCTTCAGCACCCATCACCCACAGGTACAGTACACCAAGAAACGAATATATAACTTCTTCAGCACACATCACCCACAGGTACAGTACACCAAGAAACGAATATTTAACTTCTTCAGCACCCATCACCCACAGGTACAGTACACCAAGAAACGAATATTTAACTTCTTCAGCACCCATCACCCACTGGTACAGTACACCAAGAAACGAATATTTAACTTCTTCAGCACCCATCACCCACTGGTACAGTTCACCAAGAAACAAGTATTTAACTTCTTCAGCACCCATCACCCACAGGTACAGGACACCAACAAACAAGTATTTAACTTCTTCAGTACCCATCACCCACAGATACAGTACACCAACAAACAAGTATTTAACTCCTTCAGCACCCATCACCCACAGCGACTGGACACCAAGAAACAAGTATTTAATTTCTTCAGTACCATCACCCACAAGTACAGTGCACCAAGAAACGAATATTTAACATCTTCAGCACCCAACAACCACAGGGACAGTACACCTACAAAAAAGCATTTAACTTCTTCAGCACCCATCACCCACAGATACAGTACATCAACAAATAAGTATTTAACATCTTCTACACCCACCACCCACAGATACAGTATATCAACAAATAAGTATTTAACAACTTCTGCACCCACCACCCACAGATACAGTACACCAACAAACATGTATTTAACTTCTTCAGCACCCATCACCCACAGGTACAGGACACCAAGAAACAAGTATTTAACTTCTTCAGCACCCATCAACCACAGGTACAGGACACCAACAAACAAGTATTTAACTCCTTCAGCACCCATCACCCACAGGTACAGGGCACCAAGAAACAAGTATTTAACTTCTTCAGTACCCATCACCCACAGGTACAGGACACCAAGAAACAAGTATTTAACTTCTTCAGCACCCATCACCCACAGGTACAGGACACCAAGAAACAAGTATTTAACTTCTTCAGCACCCATCACCCACAGGTACAGTACACCAACAAACAAGTATTTAACTCATTCAGCACCCATCACCCACAGGGACAGGACACCAAGAAACAAGTATTTAACTTCTTCAGTACCCATCACCCACAGGTACAGGACACCAAGAAACAAGTATTTAACTTCTTCAGCACCCATCACCCACAGGTACAGGACACCAAGAAACAAGTATTTAACTTCTTCAGCACCCATCACCCACAGGTACAGGACACCAAGAAACAAGCATTTAACTTATTCAGTACCCATCACCCACAGGTACAGTACACCAAGAAACGAAAATTTAACTTCTTCAGCACACATCACCCACAAGTAGAGTACACCAACAAACATGTATTTAACATCATCTGCACCCACCAACCACAGATACAGAGCATCAACAAACAAGTATTTAACTTCTTCAACACCCACCACACACAGGTACAGTATACCTAGAAATTAGTATTTAACTTCTTAAGCACCCTCCACCCAGAGGTACCGTATACCAAGAAACGAGTATTTAACTTCTTCAGCACACATCAACCACAGCTACAGTACACCAAGAAACAAGTATTTAACTTCTTCAGCACCCATCACCCACAGGTACAGGACACCAAGAAACAAGTATTTAACTTCTTCAGCACCCATCACCCACAGGTACAGTGCACCAAGAAACAAGTATTTAACTTCTTCAGTACCCATCACCCACAGGTACAGGACACCAAGAAACAAGTATTTAACTTCTTCAGCACCCATCACCCACAGGTACAGGACACCAAGAAACAAGTATTTAACTTCTTCAGCACCCATCAACCACAGGTACAGTACACCAACAAACAAGTATTTAACTCCTTCAGCACCCATCACCCACAGGGACAGGACCCCAAGAAACAAGTATTTAACTTCTTCAGTACCCATCACCCACAGGTACAGGACACCAAGAAACAAGTATTTAACTTCTTCAGCACCCATCACCCACAGGTACAGGACACCAAGAAACAAGTATTTAACTTCTTCAGTACCCATCACCCACAGGTACAGGACACCAACAGACAAGTATTTAACTCCTTCAGCACCCATCACCCACAGGTACAGGACACCAAGAACAAGTATTTAACTTCTTCAGCACCCATCACCCACAGGTACAGGACACCAAGAAACAAGTATTTAACTTTTTCAGCACCCATCACCCACAGGTACAGGACACCAAGAAACAAGTATTTAACTTCTTCAGCACCCATCACCCACTGGTACAGTACACCAAGAAATGAATATTTAACTTCTTCAGCACCCATCACCCACAATGTACAGTACACCAAGAAACGAATATTTAACTTCTTCAGCACCCATCACCCACATGTACAGTGCACCAAGATACAAGTTTTTAACTTCTTCACCACCCATCACCCACAGGGACAGGACACCAAGAAACAAGTATTTAACTTCTTCAGCACCCATCACCCACAGGTACAGGACACCAAGAAACAAGTATTTAACTTCTTCAGCACCCATCACCCACAGGTACAGGACACCAAAAACAAGTATTTAACTTCTTCAGCACCCATCACCCACAGGGACAGGACACCAAGAAACGAATATTTAACTTCTTCAGCACCCATCACCCACATGTACAGTACACCAAGATACAAGTTTTTAACTTCTTCAGCACCCATCACCCACAGGTACAGGACACCATGAAACAAGTATTTAACTTCTTCAGCACCCATCACCCACAGGGACAGGACACCAAGAAACGAATATTTAACTTCTTCAGCACCCATCACCCACAGGTACACGACACCAACAAACATGTATTTAACTTCTTCAGCACCCATCACCCACAGGTACAGTACACGAAGAAACGAATATTTAACTTCTTCAGCACCCATCACCCACAGGTACAGTACACCAAGAAACGAATATTTAACTTCTTCAGCACCCATCACCCACTGGTACAGTACACCAAGAAACGAATATTTAACTTCTTCAGCACCCATCACCCACAATGTACAGTACACCAAGAAACGAATATTTAACTTCTTCAGCACCCATCACCCACATGTACAGTACACCAAGATACAAGTTTTTTACTTCTTCACCACCCATCACCCACAGGGATAGGACACCAAGAAACAAGTATTTAACTTCTTCAGCACCCATCACCCACAGGTACAGGACACCAAGAAACAAGTATTTAACTTCTTCAGCACCCATCACCCACAGGTACAGGACACCATGAAACAAGTATTTAACTTCTTCAGCACCCATCACCCACAGGGACAGGACACCAAGAAACGAATATTTAACTTCTTCAGCACCCATCACCCACATGTACAGTACACCAAGATACAAGTTTTTAACTTCTTCAGCACCCATCACCCACAGGTACAGGACACCAACAAACATGTATTTAACTTCTTCAGCACCCATCACCCACAGGTACACGACACCAACAAACATGTATTTAACTTCTTCAGCACCCATCACCCACAGGTACAGTACACGAAGAAACGAATATTTAACTTCTTCAGCACCCATCACCCACAGGTACAGTACACCAAGAAACAAATATTTAACTTCTTCAGCACCCATCACCCACAGGTACAGTACACCAAGAAATGAATATTTATCTTCTTCAGCACCCATCACCCACTGGTACAGTACACCAAGAAACGAATATTTAACTTCTTCAGCACCCATCACCCACTATGTACAGTACACCAAGAAACGAATATTTAACTTCTTCAGCACCCATCACCCACATGTACAGTACACCAAGATACAAGTTTTTAACTTCTTCACCACCCATCACCCACAGGGACAGGACACCAAGAAACAAGTATTTAACTTCTTCAGCACCCATCACCCACAGGTACAGGACACCAAGAAACAAGTATTTAACTTCTTCAGCACCCATCACCCACAGGTACAGTACACCAAGAAATAAGTATTTAACTTCTTCAGCACCCATCACCCACAGGTACAGTACACCAAGATACAAGTTTTTAACTTCTTCAGCACCCATAACCCACAGGGAAAGTACACCAACAAACATGTATTTAACTTCTTCAGCACCGATCACCCACAGGTACAGTACACCAAGAAACGAATATTTAACTTCTTCAGCACCCATCACCCACAGGTACAGTACACCAAGAAACGAGTATTTAACTTCTTCAGCACCCATCACCCACAGGTACAGTACACCAAGAAACGAGTATTTAACTTCTTCAGCACCCATCACCCACAGGGAAAGTACACCAACAAACATGTATTTAACTTCTTCAGCACCGATCACCCACAGGTACAGGACACCAAGATATAAGTTTTTAACTTCTTCAGCACCCATCACCCACAGGGACAGGACACCAAGAAACGAGTATTTAACTTCTTCAGCACCCATCACCCACAGGTACAGTACACCAAGAAACAAATATTTAACTTCTTCAGCACCCATCACCCACATGTACAGTTCACCAAGATACAAGTATTTAACTTCTTCAGTACCCATCACCCACAAGTACAGGACACCAAGAAACAAGTATTTAACTTCTTCAGCACCCATCACCCACAGGTACAGGACACAAAGAAACAAGCATTTAACTTCTTCAGCACCCATCACCCACAACGACAGTGCACCAAGAAACAAGTATTTATCTGCAGCATTCATCACCCACAGGTACGGTACACTAAGAAACAAATATTTAAGTTCTTCAGCACCCATCACCCACAGGTACAGTACACCAAGAAACGAATATTTAAATTCATCAGCACCCAACTCCCACAGGTAGAGTACACCAAGAAACAAGTATTTAACTACTTTAGCAGCCATCACCCACAGGTACAGTACACCAACAAACGAATATTTAAGTTCTTCAGCATCCAACTCCCACAGGTACAGGACACCAAGAAACGAGTATTTAACTTCTTCAGCACCCATCACCCACAGATACAGGACACCAAGAAACAAGTATATAACTTCTTCAGCACCCATCACCCACAGGTACAGTACACCAAGAAACAAGTATTTAACTTCTTCAGCACCTATCACCCACAGGTACAGGACACCAAGAAACAAGTATTTAACTTCTTCTGCACCTATCACCCACAGGTACAGGACACCAAGAAACAAGTATTTAACTTCTTCAGCACCCATCACCCACAGGTACAGTACACCAAGAAACGAGTATTTAACTTCTTCAGCACCCATCACCCACAGGTACAGAACACCAAGAAACAAGCATTTAACTTCTTCAGCACCCATCACCCACAGGTACAGGACACCAAGAAACAAGTATTTAACTTCTTCTGCACCCATCACCCAGAGGTACAGGACACCAAGAAACAAGTATTTAACTTCTTCAGCACCCATCACCCACAGGTACAGTACACCAAGAAACGAGTATTTAACTTCTTCAGCACCCATCACCCACAGGTACAGGACACAAAGAAACAAGTATTTAACTTCTTCAGCACCCTTCACCCACAGGTACAGGACACCAATAAACAAGTATTTAACTTCTTCAGCACCCATCACCCACAGGTATAGGACACCAAGAAGCAAGTATTTAACTTCTTCAGCACCCATCACCCACAGGTACAGTACACCAAGAAACAAGTATTTAACTTCTTCAGCACCCATCACCCACAGGTAAAGTACACCAACAAACATGTATTTAACTTCTTCAGCACCCATCACCCACAGGTACAGTACACCAACAAACGAATATTTAACTTCTTCAGCACCCATCACCCACAGGTACAGTACACCAACAAACATGTATTTAACTTCTTCAGCACCCATTACCCACAGGTACAGGACACCAAGAAACAAGTATTTAACTTCTTCAGCACCCATCACCCACAGGTATAGGACACGAAGAAGCAAGTATTTAACTTCTTCAGCACCCATCACCCACAGGTACAGTACACCAAGAAACAAGTATTTAACTTCTTCAGCACCCATCACCCACAGGTACAGTACACCAACAAACATGTATTTAACTTCTTCAGCACCCATCACCCACAGGTACAGTACACCAAGAAACGAATATTTAACTTCTTCAGCACCCATCACCCACAGGTACAGTACACCAACAAACATGTATTTAACTTCTTCAGCACCCATCACCCACAGGTACAGAACACCAAGAAACAAGTATTTAACTTCTTCAGCACCCATCACCCACAGGTACAGTACACCAAGAAACAAGCATTTAACTTCTTCAGCACCCATCACCCACAGGTACAGAACACCAAGAAACGAGTATTTAACTTCTTCTGCACCCATCACCCACAGGTACAGAACACCAAGAAACAAGTAATTAACTTCTTCAGCACCCATCACCCACAGGTACAGAACACCAACAAACATGTATTTAACTTCTTCAGCACCCATCACCCACAGGTACAGTACACCAAGAAACGAATATTTAACTTCTTCAGCTCCCACCACCCACAGGTACAGTACACCAAGAAACGAATATTTAACTTCTTCAGCACCCATCACCCACATGTACAGTACACCAAGAAACAAGTATTTAAATTCTTCAGTACCCATCACCCACAGGTACAGGACACCAAGAAACAAGTATTTAACTTCTTCAGCACACATCACCCACAGGGACAGGACACCAAGAAACGAATATTTAACTTCTTCAGCACCCATCACCCACAGGTACAGGACACCAAGAAACAAGTATTTAACTCCTTCAGCACCCATCACCCACAGCGACAGGACACCAAGAAACAAGTATTTAACTTCTTCAGTACCATCACCCACAGGTACAGTACACCAAGGAACGAATATTTAACTTCTTCAGCACCCATCAACCACAGGGACAGTACACCTACAAAAAAGCATTTAACTTCTTCAGCATCCATCACCCACAGATACAGTACATCAACAAATAAGTATTTAACATCTTCTGCACCCACCACCCACAGATACAGTACATCAACAAATAATTATTTAACATCTTCTGCACCCACCACCCACAGATACAGTACACCAACAAACATGTATTTAACTTCTTCAGCACCCATCACCCACAGGTACAGGACACCAAGAAACAAGTATTTAACTTCTTCAGCACCCATCAACCACAGGTACAGGACACCAACAAACAAGTATTAAACTCCTTCAGCACCCATCACCCACAGGTACAGGACACCAAGAAACAAGTATTTAACTTCTTTTGCACCCATCACCCACAGGTACAGGGAACCAAGAAACAAGTATTTAACTTCTTCAGCACCCATCACCCACAGGTACAGGACACCAAGAAACAAGTATTTAACTTCTTCAGCACCCATCACCCACAGGTACAGGACACCAAGAAACAAGTATTTAACTTCTTCAGCACCCATCAACCACAGCAACAGTACACCAACAAACAAGTATTTAACTCCTTCAGCACCCATCACCCACAGGGACAGGACACCAAGAAACAAGTATTTAATTTCTTCAGTACCCATCACCCACAGGTACAGGACACCAAGAAACAAGTATTTAACTTATTCAGCATCCATCACCCACAGGTACAGGACACCAAGAAACAAGTATATAACTTCTTTAGCAGCCATCACCCACAGGTACAGTACACCAACAAACAAGTATATAACTTCTTTAGCACCCATCACCCACAGGGACAGGACACCAAGAAACAAGCATTTAACTTCTTCAGCACCCATCACCCACTGGTACAGTACACCAAGAAACAAGCATTTAACTTCTTCAGCACCCATCACCCAGAGGTACAGTACACCAAGAAACAAGTATTTAACTTCTTCAGCACCCATCACCCACAGGTACAGGACACCAAGAAACAAGCATTTAACTTCTTCAGCACCCATCACCCACAGGTACAGTACACCAAGAAACAAGTATTTAACTTCTTCAGTACCCATCACCCACAGGTACAGGACACCAAGAAACAAGTATTTACCTTCTTCAGCACCCATCACCCACAGGTACAGTACACCAAGAAACAAGTATTTAACTTCTTCAGCACCCATCACCCACAGGTACAGTACACCAAGATACAAGTTTTTAACTTCTTCAGCACCCATAACCCACAGGGAAAGTACACCAACAAACATGTATTTAACTTCTTCAGCACCGATCACCCACAGGTACAGTACACCAAGAAACGAATATTTAACTTCTTCAGCACCCATCACCCACAGGTACAGTACACCAAGAAACGAGTATTTAACTTCTTCAGCACCCATCACCCACAGGTACAGTACACCAAGAAACGAGTATTTAACTTCTTCAGCACCCATCACCCACAGGGAAAGTACACCAACAAACATGTATTTAACTTCTTCAGCACCGATCACCCACAGGTACAGGACACCAAGATATAAGTTTTTAACTTCTTCAGCACCCATCACCCACAGGGACAGGACACCAAGAAACGAGTATTTAACTTCTTCAGCACCCATCACCCACAGGTACAGTACACCAAGAAACAAATATTTAACTTCTTCAGCACCCATCACCCACATGTACAGTTCACCAAGATACAAGTATTTAACTTCTTCAGTACCCATCACCCACAAGTACAGGACACCAAGAAACAAGTATTTAACTTCTTCAGCACCCATCACCCACAGGTACAGGACACAAAGAAACAAGCATTTAACTTCTTCAGCACCCATCACCCACAACGACAGTGCACCAAGAAACAAGTATTTATCTGCAGCATTCATCACCCACAGGTACGGTACACTAAGAAACAAATATTTAAGTTCTTCAGCACCCATCACCCACAGGTACAGTACACCAAGAAACGAATATTTAAATTCATCAGCACCCAACTCCCACAGGTAGAGTACACCAAGAAACAAGTATTTAACTACTTTAGCAGCCATCACCCACAGGTACAGTACACCAACAAACAAATATTTAAGTTCTTCAGCACCCATCAACCACAGGTACAGTACAGCAAGAAACGAATATTTAAGTTCTTCAGCATCCAACTCCCACAGGTACAGGACACCAAGAAACGAGTATTTAACTTCTTCAGCACCCATCACCCACAGATACAGGACACCAAGAAACAAGTATATAACTTCTTCAGCACCCATCACCCACAGGTACAGTACACCAACAAACAAGCATTTAACTTCTTCAGCACCCATCACCCACAGGTACAGGACACCAAGAAACAAGTATTTAACTTCTTCTGCACCTATCACCCACAGGTACAGGACACCAAGAAACAAGTATTTAACTTCTTCAGCACCCATCACCCACAGGTACAGTACACCAAGAAACGAGTATTTAACTTCTTCAGCACCCATCACCCACAGGTACAGAACACCAAGAAACAAGCATTTAACTTCTTCAGCACCCATCACCCACAGGTACAGGACACCAAGAAACAAGTATTTAACTTCTTCTGCACCCATCACCCAGAGGTACAGGACACCAAGAAACAAGTATTTAACTTCTTCAGCACCCATCACCCACAGGTACAGTACACCAAGAAACGAGTATTTAACTTCTTCAGCACCCATCACCCACAGGTACAGGACACAAAGAAACAAGTATTTAACTTCTTCAGCACCCTTCACCCACAGGTACAGGACACCAATAAACAAGTATTTAACTTCTTCAGCACCCATCACCCACAGGTATAGGACACCAAGAAGCAAGTATTTAACTTCTTCAGCACCCATCACCCACAGGTACAGTACACCAAGAAACAAGTATTTAACTTCTTCAGCACCCATCACCCACAGGTACAGTACACCAACAAACATGTATTTAACTTCTTCAGCACCCATCACCCACAGGTACAGTACACCAACAAACGAATATTTAACTTCTTCAGCACCCATCACCCACAGGTACAGTACACCAACAAACATGTATTTAACTTCTTCAGCACCCATTACCCACAGGTACAGGACACCAAGAAACAAGTATTTAACTTCTTCAGCACCCATCACCCACAGGTATAGGACACCAAGAAGCAAGTATTTAACTTCTTCAGCACCCATCACCCACAGGTACAGTACACCAAGAAACAAGTATTTAACTTCTTCAGCACCCATCACCCACAGGTACAGTACACCAACAAACATGTATTTAACTTCTTCAGCACCCATCACCCACAGGTACAGTACACCAAGAAACGAATATTTAACTTCTTCAGCACCCATCACCCACAGGTACAGTACACCAACAAACATGTATTTAACTTCTTCAGCACCCATCACCCACAGGTACAGAACACCAAGAAACAAGTATTTAACTTCTTCAGCACCCATCACCCACAGGTACAGTACACCAAGAAACAAGCATTTAACTTCTTCAGCACCCATCACCCACAGGTACAGAACACCAAGAAACGAGTATTTAACTTCTTCTGCACCCATCACCCACAGGTACAGAACACCAAGAAACAAGTAATTAACTTCTTCAGCACCCATCACCCACAGGTACAGAACACCAACAAACATGTATTTAACTTCTTCAGCACCCATCACCCACAGGTACAGTACACCAAGAAACGAATATTTAACTTCTTCAGCTCCCACCACCCACAGGTACAGTACACCAAGAAACGAATATTTAACTTCTTCAGCACCCATCACCCACATGTACAGTACACCAAGAAACAAGTATTTAAATTCTTCAGTACCCATCACCCACAGGTACAGGACACCAAGAAACAAGTATTTAACTTCTTCAGCACACATCACCCACAGGGACAGGACACCAAGAAACGAATATTTAACTTCTTCAGCACCCATCACCCACAGGTACAGGACACCAAGAAACAAGTATTTAACTCCTTCAGCACCCATCACCCACAGCGACAGGACACCAAGAAACAAGTATTTAACTTCTTCAGTACCATCACCCACAGGTACAGTACACCAAGGAACGAATATTTAACTTCTTCAGCACCCATCAACCACAGGGACAGTACACCTACAAAAAAGCATTTAACTTCTTCAGCATCCATCACCCACAGATACAGTACATCAACAAATAAGTATTTAACATCTTCTGCACCCACCACCCACAGATACAGTACATCAACAAATAATTATTTAACATCTTCTGCACCCACCACCCACAGATACAGTACACCAACAAACATGTATTTAACTTCTTCAGCACCCATCACCCACAGGTACAGGACACCAAGAAACAAGTATTTAACTTCTTCAGCACCCATCAACCACAGGTACAGGACACCAACAAACAAGTATTAAACTCCTTCAGCACCCATCACCCACAGGTACAGGACACCAAGAAACAAGTATTTAACTTCTTTTGCACCCATCACCCACAGGTACAGGGAACCAAGAAACAAGTATTTAACTTCTTCAGCACCCATCACCCACAGGTACAGGACACCAAGAAACAAGTATTTAACTTCTTCAGCACCCATCACCCACAGGTACAGGACACCAAGAAACAAGTATTTAACTTCTTCAGCACCCATCAACCACAGCAACAGTACACCAACAAACAAGTATTTAACTCCTTCAGCACCCATCACCCACAGGGACAGGACACCAAGAAACAAGTATTTAATTTCTTCAGTACCCATCACCCACAGGTACAGGACACCAAGAAACAAGTATTTAACTTATTCAGCATCCATCACCCACAGGTACAGGACACCAAGAAACAAGTATATAACTTCTTTAGCAGCCATCACCCACAGGTACAGTACACCAACAAACAAGTATATAACTTCTTTAGCACCCATCACCCACAGGGACAGGACACCAAGAAACAAGCATTTAACTTCTTCAGCACCCATCACCCACTGGTACAGTACACCAAGAAACAAGCATTTAACTTCTTCAGCACCCATCACCCAGAGGTACAGTACACCAAGAAACAAGTATTTAACTTCTTCAGCACCCATCACCCACAGGTACAGGACACCAAGAAACAAGCATTTAACTTCTTCAGCACCCATCACCCACAGGTACAGTACACCAAGAAACAAGTATTTAACTTCTTCAGTACCCATCACCCACAGGTACAGGACACCAAGAAACAAGTATTTACCTTCTTCAGCACCCATCACCCACAGGTACAGTACACCAAGAAACAAGTATTTAACTTCTTCAGCACCCATCACCCACAGGTACAGTACACAAACAAACATGTGTTTAACTTCTTCAGCACCCATCACCCACAGGTACAGTACACCAACAAACATGTACTTAATTTCTTCAGCACCCATCACCCACAGGTACAGGAACCAAGAAACAAGTATTTAACTTCTTCAGCACCCATCACCCACAGGTACAGGACACCAAGAAACAAGTATTTAACTTCTTCAGTACCCATCACCCACAGGTACAGGACACCAACAGACAAGTATTTAACTCCTTCAGCACCCATCACCCACAGGTACAGGACACCAAGAAACAAGTATTTAACTTCTTCAGCACCCATCACCCACAGGTACAGGACATCAAGAAACAAGTATTTAACTTCTTCAGCACCCATCAACCACAGGTACAGGACACCAACAAACAAGTATTTAACTCCTTCAGCACACATCACCCACAGGGACAGGACACCAAGAAACGAGTATTTAACTTCTTCAGCACCCATCACTCACAGGTACAGTACTCCAAGAAACAAGTATTTAACTTCTTCAGCACCCATCACCCACAGGTACAGTACACCAAGAAACAAGTATTTAACTTCTTCAGCACCCACCACCCACAGGTACAGTACACCAAGAAACGAATATTTAACTTCTTCAGCACCCATCACCCACAGGTACAGTACACCAAGATACAAGTTTTTAACTTCTTCAGCACCCATCACCCACAGGGACAGGACACCAAGAAACGAGTATTTAACTTCTTCAGCACCCATCACCCACACGTACAGTACACCAAGAAACGAATATTTAACTTCTTCAGCACCCATCACCCACATGTACAGTACACCAAGAAACAAGTATTTAACTTCTTCATTACCCATCACCCACAGGTACAGGACACCAAGAAACAAGTATTTAACTTCTTCAGCACACATCACCCACAGGGACAGGACACCAAGAAATGAATATTTAACTTCTTCAGCACCCATCACCCACAGGTACAGGACACCAAGAAACAAGTATTTAACTCCTTCAGCACCCATCACCCACAGCGACAGGACACCAAGAAACAAGTATTTAACTTCTTCAGTACCATCACCCACAGGTACAGTACACCAAGGAACGAATATTTAACTTCTTCAGCACCCATCAACCACAGGGACAGTACACCTACAAAAAAGCATTTAACTTCTTCAGCATCCATCACCCACAGATACAGTACATCAACAAATAAGTATTTAACATCTTCTGCACCCACCACCCACAGATACAGTACATCAACAAATAATTATTTAACATCTTCTGCACCCACCACCCACAGATACAGTACACCAACAAACATGTATATAACTTCTTCAGCACCCATCACCCACAGGTACAGGACACCAAGAAACAAGTATTTAACTTCTTCAGCACCCATCAACCACAGGTACAGGACACCAACAAACAAGTATTAAACTCCTTCAGCACCCATCACCCACAGGTACAGGACACCAAGAAACAAGAATTTAACTTCTTCAGTACCCATCACCCACAGGTACAGTACACCAAGAAACGAAAATTTAACTTCTTCAGCACACATCACCCACAAGTAGAGTACACCAACAAACATGTATTTAACATCATCTGCACCCACCAACCACAGATACAGAGCATCAACAAACAAGTATTTAACTTCTTCAACACCCACCACACACAGGTACAGTATACCAAGAAATTAGTATTTAACTTCTTAAGCACCCACCACCCAGAGGTACCGTATACCAAGAAATGAGTATTTAACTCCTTCAGTACACATCAACCACAGCTACAGTACACCAAAAAACAAGTTTTTAACTTCTTCTGCACCCATCACCCACAGGTACAGTACACCAACAAATAAGTATTTAACTTCTTCAGCACCCATCACCCACAGGTACAGTACACCAAGAAACAAGCATTTAACTTCTTCAGCACCCATCAACCACAGGTACAGTACACCAACAAACAAGTATTTAACTTCTTCAGCACCCATCACCCACAGGTACAGTACACCAAGAAACGAGTATTTAACTTATTCAGCACCCATCACCCACAGGAACAGTACACCAAGAAACGAATATTTAACTTCTTCAGCACCCATCACCCACTGGTACAGTACACCAAGCAACGAATATTTAACTTCTTCAGCACCCATCACCCACAGGTACAGTCACCAACAAACAAGTATTTAACTTCTTCAGCACCCATCACCCACTGGTACAGTACACCAAGCAACGAATATTTAACTTCTTCAGCACCCATCACCCACAATACAGGACACCAAGAAACGAGTATTTAACTTCTTCAGCACCCATCACCCACAGCTACAGTCCACCAAGAAACAAGCATTTAACTTCTTCAGTACCCATCAACCACAGGTACAGTACACCAACAAACAAGTATTTAACTTCTTCAGCACCCATCACCCACAGGTACAGTATACCAAAAAACAAGCATTTAACTTCTTCAGCACCCATCAACCACAGGTACAGTACACCAACAAACAAGTATTTAACTTCTTCAGCACCCATCACCCACAGGTACAGGACACCAACAAACAAGCATTTAACTTCTTCAGCACCCATCACCCACAGATACAGTACACCAAGAAACGAGTATTTAACTTCTTCAGCACCCATCACCCACAGATACAGGACACCAAGAAACGAATATTTAACTTCTTCAGCACCCATCACCCACAGGTACAGTACACCAAGAAACAAGCATTTAACTTCTTCAGCACCCATCACCCACTGGTACAGTACACCAAGCAACGAATATTTAACTTCTTCAGCACCCATCACCCACAGATACAGGACACCAAGAAACAAATATTTAACTTCTTCAGCACCCACCACCCACTGGTACAGTACTCCAAGAAACAAGCATTTAACTTCTTCAGCACCCATCACCCACAGATACAGTACACCAAGAAACGAGTATTTAACTTCTTCAGCACCCATCACCCACAGATACTGTACACCAAGAAACGAATATTTAACTTCTTCAGCACCCATCACCCACAGATACAGTACACCAAGAAACGAGTATTTAACTTCTTCAGCACCCATCACACACAGATACAGTACACCAAGAAACGAATAATTAACTTCTTCAGCACCCATCACCCACTGGTACAGTATACCAAGAAACAAGCATTTAACTTCTTCAGCACCCATCACCCACAGATACAGTACACCAAGAAACGAGTATTTAACTTCTTCAGCACCCATCAGCCACAGATACAGTACACCAAGAAACGAATATTTATCTTCTTCAGCACCCATCACCCACAGGTACAGTACACCAAGAAATGAGTATTTAACTTCTTCAGCACCCATCACCCACAGATACAGTACACCAAGAAACGAATATTTAACTTCTTCAGCACCCATCACCCACAGATACAGTACACCAAGAAACGAGTATTTAACTACTTCAGCACCCATCACCCACAGGTACAGTACACCAAGAAACGAATATTTAACTTCTTCAGCACCCATCACCCACAGGTACAGTATACCAAGAAACAAATATTTAACTTCTTCAGCACCCATCACCCACAGGTACAGTATACCAAGAAACAAATATTCAACTTCTTCAGCACCCATCACCCACAGGTACGCTATACCAAGAAATGAGTATTTAACTTCTTCAGCACCCACCACACACTGGCACGGTACACCAAGAAACGAGCATTTAACTTCTTCACCACCAACCACCCACAGGCATGGTATACCAAGAAACACGTATTTAACTTCTTCAGCCCCCACCACCCACAGGTACAGTATACCAAGAAACAAGTATTTAACTTCTCCAGCCCCCACCACCCACAGATACGGTATTCCAAGAAACGAGTATTTAACTTCTTTAGCACCCATCACCCACAGGTACGGTATACCAAGAAACGAGTATTTAACTTCTTCAGCACCCACCACTCACAGGCACGGTATACCAAGAAACGAGTATTTCTTTTTAAGCACCCACCACCAACAGGCATGGTATACCAAGAAACAAGTATTTAACATCTTCTGCACCCACCACAAACAGGTTCAGTATACCAAGAAATGAGTTTTTAACTTCTTCAGCATCAACCACCCAGAGATAAAGTACACTAAGAAACAAGTATTTAACTTCTTCAGCACACATCACCCACAGGTACAGGACACCAAGAAACAAGTATTTAACTCCTTCAGCACCCATCACCCACAGGTACAGAACACCAAGAAACATGTATTTAACTTCTTCAGCACCCATCACCCACAGGTACAGGACACCAAGAAACAAGTATTTAACTTTTTCAGTACCCATCACCCACAGGTACAGTACATCAAGAAACGAAAATTTAACTTCTTCAGCACACATCACCCACAAGTAGAGTACACCAACAAACATGTATTTAACATCATCTGCACCCACCAACCACAGACACAGAGCATCAACAAACAAGTATTTAACTTCTTCAACACCCACCACACACAGGTACAGTATACCAAGAAATTAGTATTTAACTTCTTAAGCACCCACCACCCAGAGGTACCGTATACCAAGAAATGAGTATTTAACTCCTTCAGCACACATCAACCACAGCTACAGTACACCAAAAAACAAGTTTTTAACTTCTTCTGCACCCATCACCCACAGGTACAGTACACCAACAAATAAGTATTTAACTTCTTCAGCACCCATCACCCACAGGTACAGTACACCAAGAAACAAGCATTTAACTTCTTCAGCACCCATCAACCACAGTTACAGTACACCAACAAACAAGTATTTAACTTCTTCAGCACCCATCACCCACAGGTACAGTACACCAAGAAACAAGTATTTAACTTCTTCAGCACCCATCAACCACAGGTACAGTACAACAACAAACAATTATTTAACTTCTTCAGCACCCATCACCCACTGGTACAGTACACCAAGCAACGAATATATAACTACTTCAGCACCCATCATCCACAGATACAGGACACCAAGAAACGAGTATTTAACTTATTCAGCACCCATCACCCACAGGTACAGTACACCAAGAAACGAATATTTAACTTCTTCAGCACCCATCACCCACTGGTACAGTACACCAAGCAACGAATATTTAACTTCTTCAGCACCCATCACCCACAGCTACAGTCCACCAAGAAACAAGCATTTAACTTCTTCAGCACCCATCAACCACAGGTACAGTACACCAACAAACAAGTATTTAACTTCTTCAGCACCCATCACCCACAGGTACAGTATACCAAGAAACAAGCATTTAACTTCTTCACCACCCATCACCCACTGGTACAGTACACCAAGCAACGAATATTTAACTTCTTCAGCACCCATCACCCACAGATACAGGACACCAAGAAACGAATATTTAACTTCTTCAGCACCCATCACCCACAGGTACAGTACACCAAGAAACAAGCATTTAACTTCTTCAGCACCCATCACCCACTGGTACAGTACACCAAGCAACGAATATTTAACTTCTTCAGCACCCATCACCCACAGATACAGGACACCAAGAAACAAATATTTAACTTCTTCAGCACCCACCACCCACTGGTACAGTACTCCAAGAAACAAGCATTTAACTTCTTCAGCACCCATCACCCACAGATACAGTACACCAAGAAACGAGTATTTAACTTCTTCAGCACCCATCACCCACAGATACTGTACACCAAGAAACGAATATTTAACTTCTTCAGCACTCATCACCCACAGATACAGTACACCAAGAAACGAGTATTTAACTTCTTCAGCACCCATCACCCACAGATACAGTACACCAAGAAACGAATATTTAACTTCTTCAGCACCCATCACCCACTGGTACAGTATACCAAGAAACAAGCATTTAACTTCTTCAGCACCCATCACCCACAGATACAGTACACCAAGAAACGAGTATTTAACTTCTTCAGCACCCATCACCCACAGATACAGGACACCAAGAAACGAATATTTAACTTCTTCAGCACCCATCACCCACAGGTACAGTACACCAAGAAACAAGCATTTAACTTCTTCAGCACCCATCACCCACTGGTACAGTACACCAAGCAACGAATATTTAACTTCTTCAGCACCCATCACCCACAGATACAGGACACCAAGAAACAAATATTTAACTTCTTCAGCACCCACCACCCACTGGTACAGTACTCCAAGAAACAAGCATTTAACTTCTTCAGCACCCATCACCCACAGATACAGTACACCAAGAAACGAGTATTTAACTTCTTCAGCACCCATCACCCACAGATACAGTACACCAAGCAACGAATATTTAACTTCTTCAGCACCCATCACCCACAGATACAGTACACCAAGAAACGAGTATTTAACTTCTTCAGCACCCATCACACACAGATACAGTACACCAAGAAACGAATATTTAACTTCTTCAGCACCCATCACCCACTGGTACAGTATACCAAGAAACAAGCATTTAACTTCTTCAGCACCCATCACCCACAGATACAGTACACCAAGAAACGAGTATTTAACTTCTTCAGCACCCATCAGCCACAGATACAGTACACCAAGAAACGAATATTTATCTTCTTCAGCACCCATCACCCACAGGTACAGTACACCAAGAAATGAGTATTTAACTTCTTCAGCACCCATCACCCACAGATACAGTACACCAAGAAACGAATATTTAACTTCTTCAGCACCCATCACCCACAGATACAGTACACCAAGAAACGAGTATTGAACTACTTCAGCACCCATCACCCACAGGTACAGTACACCAAGAAACGAATATTTAACTTCTTCAGCACCCATCACCCACAGGTACAGTATACCAAGAAACAAATATTTAACTTCTTCAGCACCCATCACCCACAGGTACAGTATACCAAGAAACAAATATTCAACTTCTTCAGCACCCACCACCCACAGGTACAGCACAACAAGAAACAAATATTTAACTTCTTCAGCACCCACCACCCACAGGTACGCTATACCAAGAAATGAGTATTTAACTTCTTCAGCACCCACCACACACTGGCACGGTACACCAAGAAACGAGCATTTAACTTCTTCACCACCAACCACCCACAGGCATGGTATACCAAGAAACACGTATTTAACTTCTTCAGCCCCCACCACCCACAGGTACAGTATACCAAGAAACAAGTATTTAACTTCTCCAGCCCCCACCACCCACAGATACGGTATTCCAAGAAACGAGTATTTAACTTCTTTAGCACCCATCACCCACAGGTACGATATACCAAGAAACGAGTATTTAACTTCTTCAGCACCCACCACTCACAGGCACGGTATACCAAGAAACGAGTATTTCTTTTTAAGCACCCACCACCCACAGGCATGGTATACCAAGAAACAAGTATTTAACTTCTTCTGCACCCACCACAAACAGGTTCAGTTTACCAAGAAATGAGTTTTTAACTTCTTCAGCATCAACCACCCAGAGGTAAAGTACACTAAGAAACAAGTATTTAACTTCTTCAGCACACATCACCCACAGGTACAGGACACCAAGAAACAAGTATTTAACTCCTTCAGCACCCATCACCCACAGGTACAGAACACCAAGAAACAAGTATTTAACTTCTTCAGCACACATCACCCACAGGTACAGGACACCAAGAAACAAGCATTTAACTCCTTCAGCACCCATCACCCACAGGTACAGAACACCAAGAAACAAGTATTTAACTTCTTCAGCACCCATCACCCACAGGTACAGGACACCAAGAAACAAGTATTTAACTTTTTCAGTACCCATCACCCACAGGTACAGTACACCAAGAAACGAAAATTTAACTTCTTCAGCACACATCACCCACAAGTAGAGTACACCAACAAACATGTATTTAACATCATCTGCACCCACCAACCACAGACACAGAGCATCAACAAACAAGTATTTAACTTCTTCAACACCCACCACACACAGGTACAGTATACCAAGAAATTAGTATTTAACTTCTTAAGCACCCACCACCCAGAGGTACCGTATACCAAGAAATGAGTATTTAACTCCCTCAGCACACATCAACCACAGCTACAGTACACCAAAAAACAAGTTTTTAACTTCTTCTGCACCCATCACCCACAGGTACAGTACACCAACAAATAAGTATTTAACTTCTTCAGCACCCATCACCCACAGGTACAGTACACCAAGAAACAAGCATTTAACTTCTTCAGCACCCATCAACCACAGGTACAGTATACCAACAAACAAGTATTTAACTTCTTCAGCACCCATCACCCACAGGTACAGTACACCAAGAAACAAGTATTTAACTTCTTCAGCACCCATCAACCACAGGTACAGTACAACAACAAACAATTATTTAACTTCTTCAGCACCCATCACCCACTGGTACAGTATACCAAGCAACGAATATATAACTACTTCAGCACCCATCATCCACAGATACAGGACACCAAGAAACGAGTATTTAACTTATTCAGCACCCATCACCCACAGGTACAGTACACCAAGAAACAAATATTTAACTTCTTCAGCACCCATCACCCACTGGTACAGTACAACAAGCAATGAATATTTAACTTCTTCAGCACCCATCACCCACAATACAGGACACCAAGAAACGAGTATTTAACTTCTTCAGCACCCATCACCCACAGCTACAGTCCACCAAGAAACAAGCATTTAACTTCTTCAGCACCCATCAACCACAGGTACAGTACACCAAGAAACAAATATTCAACTTCTTCAGCACCCACCACCCACAGGTACAGCACACCAAGAAACAAATATTTAACTTCTTCAGCACCCACCACCCACAGGTACGCTATACCAAGAAATGAGTATTTAACTTCTTCAGCACCAACCACCCACAGGCATGGTATACCAAGAAACACGTATTTAACTTCTTCAGCCCCAACCACCCACAGGTACAGTATACCAAGAAACAAGTATTTAACTTCTCCAGCACCCACCACCCACAGGTACAGAACACCAAGAAACCAATATTTAACTTCTTCAGCACCCACCACCCACAGATACGGTATTCCAAGAAACGAGTATTTAACTTCTTTAGCACCCATCACCCACAGGTACGATATACCAAGAAACGAGTATTTAACTTCTTCAGCACCCACCACTCACAGGCACGGTATACCAAGAAACAAGTATTTAACTTCTTCTGCACCTACCACACACAATGCAGTACACCAAGAAACGAGTATTTAACTTCTTCAGCACCCATCACCCACAGGTACAGGACACCAAGAAACAAGTATTTAACTCCTTCAGCACCCATCACCCACAGGTACAGAACACCAAGAAACAAGTATTTAACTTCTTCAGCACCCATCACCCACAGGTACAGGACACCAAGAAACAAGTATTTAACTTCTTCAGCACCCATCACCCACAGGTACAGTACACCAAGAAACGAATATTTAACTTCTTCAGCACCCATCACCCACTGGTACAGTACACCAAGAAACGAATATTTAACTTCTTCAGCACCCATCACCCACAGGTACAGTACACCAAGAAACAAGAATTTAACTTCTTCAGCACCCATCACCTACTGGTACAGTACACCAAGAAACAAGTATTTAACTTCTTCAGTACCCATCACCCACAGGTACAGGACACCAAGAAACAAGCATTTAACTTCTTCAGCACCCATCACCCACAGGTACAGTACACCAAGGAACAAGTATTTAACTTCTTCAGTACCCATCACCCACAGGTACAGGACACTTAGAAACAAGTATTTAACTTCTTCAGCACCCATCACCCACAGGTACAGTACACCAAGAAACAAGTATTTAACTTCTTCAGCACCCATCACCCACAGGTACAGTACACCAACAAACATGTATTTAACTTCTTCAGCACCCATCACCCACAGGTACAGTACACCAAGAAACGAATATTTAACTTCTTCAGCACCCATCACCCACAGGTCCAGTACACCAACAAACATGTATTTAACTTCTTCAGCACCCATCACCCACAGGTACAGTACACCAAGACACAAGTGTTTAACTTCTTCAGCACCCATCACCCACAGGTACAGAACACCAAGAAATGAGTATTTAACTTCTTCAGCACCCATCACCCACAGGTACAGAACACCAAGAAACAAGTATTTAACTTCTTCAGCACCCATCACCCACAGGTACAGTACACCAAGAAACAAGTATTTAACTTCTTCAGTACCCATCACCCACAGGTACAGGACACTTAGAAACAAGTATTTAACTTCTTCAGCACCCATCACCCACAGGTACAGTACACCAAGAAACAAGTATTTAACTTCTTCAGCACCCATCACCCACAGGTACAGTACACCAACAAACATGTATTTAACTTCTTCAGCACCCATCACCCACAGGTACAGTACACCAAGAAACGAATATTTAACTTCTTCAGCACCCATCACCCACAGGTCCAGTACACCAACAAACATGTATTTAACTTCTTCAGCACCCATCACCCACAGGTACAGGACACCAAGAAACGAGTATTTAACTTCTTCAGCACTCATCACCCACAGGTACAGAACACCAAGAAACAAGTATTTAACTTCTTCAGCACCCATCAACCACAGGTACAGTACACCAAGACACAAGTGTTTAACTTCTTCAGCACCCATCACCCACAGGTACAGAACACCAAGAAACGAGTATTTAACTTCTTCAGCACCCATCACCCACAGGTACAGAACACCAAGGAACAAGTATTTAACTTCTTCAGCACCCATCACCCACAGGTACAGAACACCAACAAACATGTATTTAAATTCTTCAGCACCCATCACCCACAGGTACAGTACACGAAGAAACAAATATTTAACTTCTTCAGCACCCATCACCCACAGGTACAGTACACCAAGAAACGAATATTTAACTTCTTCAGCACCCATCACCCACAGGTACAGTACACCAAGAAACGAATATTTAACTTCTTCAGCACCCATCACCCACTGGTACAGTACACCAAGAAACAAATATTTAACTTCTTCAGCACCCATCACCCACAATGTACAGTACACCAAGAAACGAATATTTAACTTCTTCAGCACCCATCACCCACATGTACAGTACACCAAGATACAAGTTTTTAACTTCTTCACCACCCATCACCCACAGGTACAGTACACCAAGAAACGAGTATTTAACTTCTTCAGCACCCATCACCCACAATGTACAGTACACCAAGAAACGAGTATTTAACTTCTTCAGCACCCATCACCCACAATGTACAGTACACCAAGAAACGAATATTTAACTTCTTCAGCACCCATCACCCACATGTACAGTACACCAAGATACAAGTTTTTAACTTCTTCACCACCCATCACCCACTGGTACAGTACACCAAGAAACAAATATTTAACTTCTTCAGCACCCATCACCCACAATGTACAGTACACCAAGAAACGAGTATTTAACTTCTTCAGCACCCATCACCCACAGATACAGTACACCAAGAAACGAATATTTAACTTCTTCAGCACCCATCAACCACAGGTACAGTACACCAAGAAACAAATATTCAACTTCTTCAGCACCCATCACCCACAGGTACAGTACACCAAGAAATGAGTATTTAACTTCTTCAGCACCATTCACCCACAGATACAGTACACCAAGAAACGAATATTTAACTTCTTCAGCACCCATCACCCACAGATACAGTACACCAAGAAACGAGTATTTAACTTCTTCAGCACCCATCACCCACAGGTACAGGACACCAAGAAACAAGTATTTAACTTCTTCAGCACCCATCACCCACAGGTACAGGACACCAAGAAACATGTATTTAACTTCTTCAGCACCCATCACCCACAGGTACAGTACACCAAGAAACGAATATTTAACTTCTTCAGCACCCATCACCCACAGGTACAGTACACCAAGAAACGAATATTTAACTTCTTCAGCACCCATCACCCACAGGTACAGTACACCAAGAAACGAATATTTAACTTCTTCAGCACCCATCACCCACTGGTACAGTACACCAAGAAATGAATAATTAACTTCTTCAGCACCCCTCACCCACAATGTACAGTATACCAAGAAACGAATATTTAACTTCTTCAGCACCCATCACCCACATGTACAGTACACCAAGATACAAGTTTTTAACTTCTTCACCACCCATCACCCACAGGGACAGGACACCAAGAAACGAATTATTAACTTCTTCAGCACCCATCACCCACAGGTACAGGACACCAAGAAACAAGTATTTAACTTCTTCAGCACCTATCACCCACAAGTACAGGACACCAAGAAACGAGTATTTAACTTCTTCAGCACCCATCACCCACAGGTACAGGACACCAAGAAACAAGTATTTAACTTCTTCAGCACCCATCACCCACAAGTACAGGACACCAAGAAACGAGTATTTAACTTCTTCAGCACCCATCACCCACAGGTACAGTATACCAACAAACAAGTATTTAACTCCTTCAGCACCCATCTCCCACAGGTACAGGACACCAAGAAACAAGTATTTAACTTCTTCAGCACCCATCACCCACAGGTACAGGACACCAAGAAACAAGTATTTAACTTCTTCAGTACCCATCATCCACAGGTACTGGACACCAACAAACAAGTAGTTAACTCCTTCAGCACCCATCACCCACAGGTACAGGACACCAAGAAACAAGTATTTAACTTCTTCAGCACCCATCAACCACAGGTACAGTACACCAACAAACAAGTATTTAACTCCTTCAGCACCCATCACCCACAGGGACAGGACACCAAGAAACGAGTATTTAACTTCTTCAGCACCCATCACCCACAGGTACAGGACACAAAGAAACAAGTATTTAACTTCTTCAGCACCCATCAACCACAGGTACAGGACACCAGGAAACAAGTATTTAACTTCTTCAGCACCCATCACACACAGGTACAGGACACCAAGAAACAAGTATTTAACTTCTTCAGCACCCATCACCCACAGGTATAGGACACCAAGAAACAAGTATTTAACTTCTTCAGCACCCATCACCCACAGGTACAGGACACCAAGAAACAAGTATTTAACTTCTTCAGCACCGATCACCCACAGGTACAGTACACCAAGAAACGAATATTTAACTTCTTCAGCACCCATCACCCACAGGTACAGAACACCAAGAAACAAGTATTTAACTTCTTCAGCACCCATCACCCACAGGTACAGGACACCAAGAGACAAGTATTTAACTTCTTCAGCACCCATCACCCACAGGTACAGGACACCAGGAAACATGTATTTAACTTCTTCAGCACCCATCACCCACAGGTACAGGACACCAAGAAACAAGTATTTAACTTCTTCAGCACCCATCACCCACAGGTACAGGACACCAAGAAACAAGTATTTAACTTCTTCAGCACCCATCACCCACAGGTACAGGACACCAAGAAACAAGTATTTAACTTCTTCAGCACCCATCAACCACAGGTACAGTACACCAAGAAACAAGTATTTAACTTCTTCAGCACCCATCACCCACAGGTACAGGACACCAAGAAACAAGTATTTAACTTCTTCAGCACCCATCACCCACAGGTACAGGACACCAAGAAACAAGTATTTAACTTCTTCAGTACCCATCACCCACAGGTACAGAACACCAACAGACAAGTATTTAACTCCTTCAGCACCCATCACCCACAGGTACAGGACACCAAGAAACAAGTATTTAACTTCTTCAGCACCCATCACCCACAGGTACAGGACATAAAGAAACAAGTATTTAACTTCTTCAGCACCCATCAACCACAGGTACAGTACACCAACAAACAAGTATTTAACTCCTTCAGCACACATCACCCACAGGGACAGGACACCAAGAAACAAATATTTAACTTCTTCAGCACCCATCACCCACAGGTACAGGACACCAAGAAACAAGTATTTAACTTCTTCAGCACCCATCACCCACTGGTACAGTACAACAAGAAACGAGTATTTAACTTCTTCAGCACCCATCACCCACAGGTACAGGACACCAAGAAACAAGTATTTAACTTCTTCAGCACCCATCACCCACTGGTACAGTACAACAAGAAACGAATATTTAACTTCTTCAGCACCCATCACCCACAGGTACAGGACACCAAGAAACAAGAATTTAACTTCTTCAGCACCCATCACCCACTGGTACAGTACAACAAGAAACGAATATTTAACTTCTTCAGCACCCATCACCCACAGGTACAGGACACCAAGAAACAAGTATTTAACTTCTTCAGCACCCATCACCCACTGGTACAGTACAACAAGAAACGAATATTTAACTTCTTCAGCACCCATCACCCACAGGTACAGTACACCAAGAAACGAGTATTTAACTTCTTCAGCACCCATCACCCACAGGTACAGGACACCAAGAAACAAGTATTTAACTTCTTCAGCACCCATCACCCACTGGTACAGTACACCAAGAAACGAATATTTAACTTTTTCAGCACCCATCACCCACTGGTACAGTACACCAAGAAACGAATATTTAACTTCTTCAGCACCCATCACCCACATGTACAGTACACCAAGATACAAGTATTTAACTTCTTCAGTACCCATCACCCACAGGTACAGGACACCAAGAAACAAGTATTTAACTTCTTCAGCACACATCACCCACAGGGACAGGACACCAAGAAACGAATATTTAACTTCTTCAGCACCCATCACCCACAGGTACAGGACACCAAGAAACAAGTATTTAACTCCTTCAGCACCCATCACCCACAGCGACAGGACACCAAGAAACAAGTATTTAACTTCTTCAGTACCATCACCCACAGGTACAGTACACCAAGAAACGAATATTTAACTTCTTCAGCACCCATCAACCACAGGGACAGTACACCTACAAAAAAGCATTTAACTTCTTCAGCACCCATCACCCACAGATACAGTACATCACAAATAAGTATTTAACATCTTCTGCACCCACCACCCACAGATACAGTACATCAACAAATAATTATTTAACATCTTCTGCACCCACCACCCACAGATACAGTACACCAACAAACATGTATTTAACTTCTTCAGCACCCATCACCCACAGGTACAGGACACCAAGAAACGAGTATTTAACTTCTTCAGCACCCATCACCCACAGGTACAGTACTCCAAGAAACAAGTATTTAACTTCTTCAGCACCCATCACCCACAGGCACAGGACACCAAGAAACAAGTATTTAACTTCTTCAGCACCCATCACCCACAGGTACAGTACACCAAGAAACGAGTATTTAACTTCTTCAGTACCCATCACCCACAGGTACAGGACACCAAGAAACAAGTATTTAACTTCTTCAGCACCCATCACCCACAGGTACAGGACACCAAGAAACAAGTATTTAACTTCTTCAGCACCCATCAACCACAGGTACAGTACACCAACAAACAAGTATTTAACTCCTTCAGCACCCATCACCCACAGGGACAGGACACCAAGAAACAAGTATTTAATTTCTTCAGTACCCATCACCCACAGGTACAGGACACAAAGAAACAAGTATTTAACTTCTTCAGCACCCATCACCCACAGGTACAGGACACCAAGAAACAAGTATTTAACTTCTTCAGTACCCATCACCCACAGGTACATGACACCAACAGACAAGTATTTAACTCCTTCAGCACCCATCACCCACAGGTACAGGACACCAAGAAACAATTATTTAACTTCTTCAGCATCCATCACCCACAGGTACAGGACACCAAGAAACAAGTATATAACTTCTTCAGCACCCATCAACCACAGGTACAGTACACCAACAAACAAGTATTTAACTCCTTCAGCACACATCACCCACAGGGACAGGACACCAAGAAACAAGCATTTAACTTCTTCAGCACCCATCACCCAGAGGTACAGTACACCAAGAAACAAGTATTTAACTTCTTCAGCACCCATCACCCACAGGTACAGGACACCAAGAAACAAGCATTTAACTTCTTCACCACCCATCACCCACAGGTACAGTACACCAAGAAACAAGTATTTAACTTCTTCAGCACCCATCACCCACAGGTACAGTACACCAACAAACATGTATTTAACTTCTTCAGCACCCATCACCCACAGGTACAGTACACCAACAAACATGTATTTAACTTCTTCAGCACCCGTCACCCACAGGTACAGGAACCAAGAAACAAGTATTTAACTTCTTCAGCACCCATAACCCACAGGTACAGGACACCAAGAAACAAGTATTTAACTTCTTCAGTACCCATCACCCACAGGTACAGGACACCAACAGACAAGTATTTAACTCCTTCAGCACCCATCACCCACAGGTACAGGACACCAAGAAACAAGTATTTAACTTCTTCAGCACCCATCACCCACAGGTACAGGACATCAAGTAACAAGTATTTAACTTCTTCAGCACCCATCAACCACAGGTACAGTACACCAACAAACAAGTATTTAACTCCTTCAGCACACATCACCCACAGGGAGAGGACACCAAGAAACGAGTATTTAACTTCTTCAGCACCCATCACCCACAGGTACAGTACTCCAAGAAACAAGTATTTAACTTCTTCAGCACCCATCACCCACAGGCACAGGACACCAAGAAACAAGTATTTAACTTCTTCAGCACCCATCACCCACAGGTACAGTACACCAAGAAACGAGTATTTAACTTCTTCAGCACCCATCACCCACAGGTACAGGACACAAAGAAACAAGTATTTAACTTCTTCAGCACCCATCAACCACAGGTACAGTACACCAACAAACAAGTATTTAACTCCTTCAGCACCCATCACCCACAGGTACAGGACACCAGGAAACAAGTATTTAACTTCTTCAGCACCCATCACCCACAGGTACAGGACACCAAGAAACAAGTATTTAACTTCTTCAGCACCCATCACCCACAGGTACAGGACACCAAGAAACAAGTATTTAACTTCTTCAGCACCCATCACCCACAGGTACAGGACACCAAGAAACAAGTATTTAACTTCTTCAGCACCGATCACCCACTGGTACAGTACACCAAGAAACGAATATTTAACTTCTTCAGCACCCATCACCCACAGGTACAGAACACCAAGAAACAAGTATTTAACTTCTTCAGCACCCATCACCCACAGGTACAGGACACCAAGAGACAAGTATTTAACTTCTTCAGCACCCATCACCCACAGGTACAGGACACCAGGAAACATGTATTTAACTTCTTCAGCACCCATCACCCACAGGTACAGGACACCAAGAAACAAGTATTTAACTTCTTCAGCACCCATCACCCACAGGTACAGGACACCAAGAAACAAGTATTTAACTTCTTCAGCACCCATCACCCACAGGTACAGGACACCAATAAACAAGTATTTAACTTCTTCAGCACCCATCAACCACAGGTACAGTACACCAAGAAACAAGTATTTAACTTCTTCAGCACCCATCACCCACAGGTACAGGACACCAAGAAACAAGTATTTAACTTCTTCAGCACCCATCACCCACAGGTACAGGACACCAAGAAACAAGTATTTAACTTCTTCAGTACCCATCACCCACAGGTACAGAACACCAACAGACAAGTATTTAACTCCTTCAGCACCCATCACCCACAGGTACAGGACACCAAGAAACAAGTATTTAACTTCTTCAGCACCCATCACCCACAGGTACAGGACACCAAGAAACAAGTATTTAACTTCTTCAGCACCCATCAACCACAGGTACAGTACACCAACAAACAAGTATTTAACTCCTTCAGCACACATCACCCACAGGGACAGGACACCAAGAAACGAATATTTAACTTCTTCAGCACCCATCACCCACAGGTACAGGACACCAAGAAACAAGTATTTAACTTCTTCAGCACCCATCACCCACAGGTACAGGACACCAAGAAACAAGTATTTAACTTCTTCAGCACCCATCACCCACAGGTACAGGACACCAAGAAACAAGTATTTAACTTCTTCAGCACCCATCACCCACAGGTACAGGACACCAAGAAACAAGTATTTAACTTCTTCAGCACCCATCACCCACAATGTACAGTACACCAAGAAACGAATATTTAACTTCTTCAGCACCCATCACCCACAGGTACAGAACACCAAGAAACAAGTATTTAACTTCTTCAGCACCCATCACCCACAGGTACAGGACACCAAGAGACAAGTATTTAACTTCTTCAGCACCCATCACCCACAGGTACAGGACACCAGGAAACATGTATTTAACTTCTTCAGCACCCATCACCCACAGGTACAGGACACCAAGAAACAAGTATTTAACTTCTTCAGCACCCATCACCCACAGGTACAGGACACCAAGAAACAAGTATTTAACTTCTTCAGCACCCATCACCCACAGGTACAGGACACCAATAAACAAGTATTTAACTTCTTCAGCACCCATCAACCACAGGTACAGTACACCAAGAAACAAGTATTTAACTTCTTCAGCACCCATCACCCACAGGTACAGGACACCAAGAAACAAGTATTTAACTTCTTCAGCACCAATCACCCACAGGTACAGGACACCAAGAAACAAGTATTTAACTTCTTCAGTACCCATCACCCACAGGTACAGAACACCAACAGACAAGTATTTAACTCCTTCAGCACCCATCACCCACAGGTACAGGACACCAAGAAACAAGTATTTAACTTCTTCAGCACCCATCACCCACAGGTACAGGACACCAAGAAACAAGTATTTAACTTCTTCAGCACCCATCAACCACAGGTACAGTACACCAACAAACAAGTATTTAACTCCTTCAGCACACATCACCCACAGGGACAGGACACCAAGAAACGAATATTTAACTTCTTCAGCACCCATCACCCACAGGTACAGGACACCAAGAAACAAGTATTTAACTTCTTCAGCACCCATCACCCACAGGTACAGGACACCAAGAAACAAGTATTTAACTTCTTCAGCACCCATCACCCACAGGTACAGGACACCAAGAAACAAGTATTTAACTTCTTCAGCACCCATCACCCACAATGTACAGTACACCAAGAAACGAATATTTAACTTCTTCAGCACTCATCACCCACAATGTACAGTACACCAAGAAACGAATATTTAACTTCTTCAGCACCCATCACCCACATGTACAGTACACCAAGATACAAGTTTTTAACTTCTTCACCACCCATCACCCACAGGTACAGAACAACAAGAAACAAGTATTTAACTTCTTCAGCACCCATCACCCACAGTTACAGGACACCAAGAAACAAGTATTTAACTTCTTCAGCACCCATCACCCACAGGTACAGGACACCAAGAAACGAGTATTTAACTTCTTCAGCACCCATCACCCACAGGTACAGTACACCAAGAAACAAGTATTTAACTTCTTCAGCAGCCATCACCCACAGGTACAGGACACCAAGAAACAAGTATTTAACTTCTTCAGCACCCATCACCCACAGGTACAGAACACAAAGAAACAAGTATTTAACTTCTTCAGCACCCATCACCCACAGGTACAGGACACCAAGAAACAAGTATTTAACTTCTTCTGCACCCATCACCCACAGGTACAGGACACCAAGAAACAAGTATTTAACTTCTTCAGCACCCATCACCCACAGGTACAGTACACCAAGAAACGAGTATTTAACTTCTTCCGCACCCATCACCCACAGGTACAGGACACAAAGAAACAAGTATTTAACTTCTTCAGCACCCATCAACCACAGGTACAGTACACCAACAAACAAGTATTTAACTCCTTCAGCACACATCAACCACAGGTAAAGGACATCAGGAAACAAGTATTTAACTTCTTCAGCACCCATCACCCACAGGTACAGGACACCAAGAAACAAGTATTTAACTTCTTCAGCACCCATCACCCACAGGTACAGGACACCAAGAAACAAGTATTTAACTTCTTCAGCACCCATCACCCACAGGTACAGGACACCAAGAAACAAGTATTTAACTTCTTCAGCACCCATCACCCACAGGTACAGTACACCAAGAAACAAGTATTTAACTTCTTCAGCACCCATCACCCACAGGTACAGGACACCAAGAAACAAGTATTTAACTTCTTCAGCACCCATCACCCACAGGTACAGGACACCAAGAAACAAGTATTTAACTTCTTCAGCACCCATCATCCACAGGTACAGTACACCAAGAAACAAGAATTTAACTTCTTCAGCACCCATCACCCACTGGTACAGTACACCAAGAAACAAGTATTTAACTTCTTCAGTACCCATCACCCACAGGTACAGGACACCAAGAAACAAGTATATAACTTCTTCAGCACCCATCACCCACAGGTACAGTACACCAACAAACATGTATTTAACTTCTTCAGCACCCATCACCCACAGGTACAGTACACCAAGAAACGAATATTTAACTTCTTCAGCACCCATCACCCACAGGTCCAGTACACCAACAAACATGTATTTAACTTCTTCAGCACCCATCACCCACAGGTACAGGACACCAAGAAACAAGTATTTAACTTCTTCAGCACCCATCACCCACAGGTACAGGACACCAAGAAACAAGTATTTAACTTCTTCAGCACCCATCACCCACAGGTACAGTACACCAAGAAACAAGAATTTAACTTCTTCAGCACCCATCACCCACTGGTACAGTACACCAAGAAACAAGTATTTAACTTCTTCAGTACCCATCACCCACAGGTACAGGACACCAAGAAACAAGCATTTAACTTCTTCAGCACCCATCACCCACAGGTACAGTACACCAAGGAACAAGTATTTAACTTCTTCAGTACCCATCACCCACAGGTACAGGACACTTAGAAACAAGTATTTAACTTCTTCAGCACCCATCACCCACAGGTACAGTACACCAAGAAACAAGTATTTAACTTCTTCAGCACCCATCACCCACAGGTACAGTACACCAACAAACATGTATTTAACTTCTTCAGCACCCATCACCCACAGGTACAGTACACCAAGAAACGAATATTTAACTTCTTCAGCACCCATCACCCACAGGTCCAGTACACCAACAAACATGTATTTAACTTCTTCAGCACCCATCACCCACAGGTACAGTACACCAAGACACAAGTGTTTAACTTCTTCAGCACCCATCACCCACAGGTACAGAACACCAAGAAACGAGTATTTAACTTCTTCAGCACCCATCACCCACAGGTACAGAACACCAAGAAACAAGTATTTAACTTCTTCAGCACCCATCACCCACAGGTACAGTACACCAAGAAACAAGTATTTAACTTCTTCAGTACCCATCACCCACAGGTACAGGACACTTAGAAACAAGTATTTAACTTCTTCAGCACCCATCACCCACAGGTACAGTACACCAAGAAACAAGTATTTAACTTCTTCAGCACCCATCACCCACAGGTACAGTACACCAACAAACATGTATTTAACTTTTTCAGCACCCATCACCCACAGGTACAGTACACCAAGAAACGAATATTTAACTTCTTCAGCACCCATCACCCACAGGTCCAGTACACCAACAAACATGTATTTAACTTCCTCAGCACCCATCACCCACAGGTACAGGACACCAAGAAACGAGTATTTAACTTCTTCAGCACTCATCACCCACAGGTACAGAACACCAAGAAACAAGTATTTAACTTCTTCAGCACCCATCACCCACAGGTACAGTACACCAAGACACAAGTGTTTAACTTCTTCAGCACCCATCACCCACAGGTACAGAACACCAAGAAACGAGTATTTAACTTCTTCAGCACCCATCACCCACAGGTACAGAACACCAAGAAACAAGTATTTAACTTCTTCAGCACCCATCACCCACAGGTACAGAACACCAACAAACATGTATTTAACTTCTTCAGCACCCATCACCCACAGGTACAGTACACGAAGAAACAAATATTTAACTTCTTCAGCACCCATCACCCACAGGTACAGTACACCAAGAAACGAATATTTAACTTCTTCAGCACCAATCACCCACAGGTACAGTACACCAAGAAACGAATATTTAACTTCTTCAGCACCCATCACCCACTGGTACAGTACACCAAGAAACAAATATTTAACTTCTTCAGCACCCATCACCCACAATGTACAGTACACCAAGAAACGAATATTTAACTTCTTCAGCACCCATCACCCACATGTACAGTACACCAAGATACAAGTTTTTAACTTCTTCACCACCCATCACCCACAGGTACAGTACACCAAGAAACGAGTATTTAACTTCTTCAGCACCCATCACCCACAATGTACAGTACACCAAGAAACGAGTATTTAACTTCTTCAGCACCCATCACCCACAATGTACAGTACACCAAGAAACGAATATTTAACTTCTTCAGCACCCATCACCCACATGTACAGTACACCAAGATACAAGTTTTTAACTTCTTCACCACCCATCACCCACTGGTACAGTACACCAAGAAACAAATATTTAACTTCTTCAGCACCCATCACCCACAGGTACAGTACACCAAGAAATGAGTATTTAACTTCTTCAGCACCCATCACCCACAGATACAGTACACCAAGAAACAAATATTTAACTTCTTAACCACCCATCACCCTCTGGTACAGTACACCAAGAAACAAATATTTAACTTCTTCAGCACCCATCACCCACAGGTACAGTACACCAAGAAACGAGTATTTAACTTCTTCAGCACCCATCACCCACAGATACAGTACACCAAGAAACGAATATTTAACTTCTTCAGCACCCATCACCCACAGGTACAGTACACCAAGAAATGAGTATTTAACTTCTTCAGCACCATTCACCCACAGATACAGTACACCAAGAAACGAATATTTAACTTCTTCAGCACCCATCACCCACAGATACAGTACACCAAGAAACGAGTATTTAACTTCTTCAGCACCCATCACCCACAGGTACAGGACACCAAGAAACAAGTATTTAACTTCTTCAGCACCCATCACCCACAGGTACAGGACACCAAGAAACATGTATTTAACTTCTTCAGCACCCATCACCCACAGGTACAGTACACCAAGAAACGAATATTTAACTTCTTCAGCACCCATCACCCACAGGTACAGTACACCAAGAAACGAATATTTAACTTCTTCAGCACCCATCACCCACAGGTACAGTACACCAAGAAACGAATATTTAACTTCTTCAGCACCCATCACCCACTGGTACAGTACACCAAGAAATGAATAATTAACTTCTTCAGCACCCCTCACCCACAATGTACAGTATACCAAGAAACGAATATTTAACTTCTTCAGCACCCATCACCCACATGTACAGTACACCAAGATACAAGTTTTTAACTTCTTCACCACCCATCACCCACAGGGACAGGACACCAAGAAACGAATAATTAACTTCTTCAGCACCCATCACCCACAGGTACAGGACACCAAGAAACAAGTATTTAACTTCTTTAGCACCCATCACCCACAAGTACAGGACACCAAGAAACGAGTATTTAACTTCTTCAGCACCCATCACCCACAGGTACAGGACACCAAGAAACAAGTATTTAACTTCTTCAGCACCCATCACCCACAAGTACAGGACACCAAGAAACGAGTATTTAACTTCTTCAGCACCCATCACCCACAGGGACAGTACACCAACAAACATGTATTTAACTTTTTCAGCACCGATCACCCACAGGTACAGTACACCAAGAAACGAATATTTAACTTCTTCAGCACCCATCACCCACAGGTACAGTACACCAAGAAACAAGTATTTAACTTCTTCAGCACCCATCACCCACAGGTACAGTATACCAACAAACAAGTATTTAACTCCTTCAGCACCCATCTCCCACAGGTACAGGACACCAAGAAACAAGTATTTAACTTCTTCAGCACCCATCACCCACAGGTACAGGACACCAAGAAACAAGTATTTAACTTCTTCAGTACTCATCATCCACAGGTACAGGACACCAACAAACAAGTAGTTAACTCCTTCAGCACCCATCACCCACAGGTACAGGACACCAAGAAACAAGTATTTAACTTCTTCAGCACCCATCAACCACAGGTACAGTACACCAACAAACAAGTATTTAACTCCTTCAGCACCCAACACCCACAGGGACAGGACACCAAGAAACAAGTATTTAACTTCGTCAGTACCCATCACCCACAGGTACAGGACACCAATAAACAAGTATTTAACTTCTTCAGCATCCATCACCCACAGGTACAGGACACCAAGAAACAAGTATTTAACTTCTTCAGCACCCATCACCCACAGGTACAGGACACCAAGAAACAAGTATTTAACTTCTTCAGCACCCATCACCCACAGGTACAGGACACCAAGAAACAAGTATTTAACGTCTTCAGTACCCATCACCCACAGGTACAGGACACCAACAAACAAATATTTAACTCCTTCAGCACCCATCACCCACAGGTACAGTACACCAAGAAACAAGTTTTTAACTTCTTCTGCACCCATCACCCACAGGTACAGTACATCAACAAACAAGTATTTAACATCTTCTGCACCCACCACAAACAGGTTCAGTATACCAAGAAATGAGTTTTTAACTTCTTCAGCACCCATCACCCACAGCTACAGTACACCAAAAAACAAGTTTTTAACTTCTTCTGCACCCATCACCCACAGGTACAGTACATCAACAAACAAGTATTTAACATCTTCTGCACCCACCACAAACAGGTTCAGTATACCAAGAAATGAGTTTTTAACTTCTTCAGCACCCATCACCCACTGGTACAGTACACCAAGAAACGAGTTTTTAACTTCTTCAGCACCCATCACCCACAGGTACAGTACACCAAGAAATGAGTATTTAACTTCTTCAGCACCCATCACCCACAGATACAGTACACCAAGAAACGAATATTTAACTTCTTCAGCACCCATCACCCACTGGTACAGTATACCAAGAAACAAGCATTTAACTTCTTCAGCACCCATCACCCACAGATACCGTACACCAAGAAACGAGTATTTAACTTATTCAGCACCCATCACCCACAGATACAGTACACCAAGAAACGAATATTTAACTTCTTCAACACCCATCACCCACAGGTACAGTACACCAAGAAATGAGTATTTAACTTCTTCAGCACCCATCACCCACAGATACAGTACACCAAGAAACGAATATTTAACTTCTTCAGCACCCATCACCCACAGATAGAGTACACCAAGAAACGAGTATTTAACTTCGTCAGCACCCATCACCCACAGGTACAGTACACCAAGAAACAAGTATTTAACTCCTTCAGCACCCATCACCCACAGGTACAGAACACCAAGAAACAAGTATTTAACTTCTTCAGCACCCATCACCCACAGGTACAGGACACCAAGAAACAAGAATTTAACTTCTTCAGTACCCATCACCCACAGGTACTGTACACCAAGAAACGAATATTTAACTTCTTCAGCACCCATCACCCACAGATACAGTACACCAAGAAACGAGTATTTAACTTCTTCAGCACCCATCACCCACAGATACAGTACACCAAGAAACGAATATTTAACTTCTTCAGCACCCATCACCCACTGGTACAGTATACCAACAAACAAGCATTTAACTTCTTCAGCACCCATCACCCACAGATACAGTACACCAAGAAACGAGTATTTAACTTCTTCAGCACCCATCACCCACAGATACAGGACACCAAGAAACGAATATTTAACTTCTTCAGCACCCATCACCCACAGGTACAGTACACCAAGAAACAAGCATTTAACTTCTTCAGCACCCATCACCCACTGGTACAGTACACCAAGCAACGAATATTTAACTTCTTCAGCACCCATCACCCACAGATACAGGACACCAAGAAACAAATATTTAACTTCTTCAGCACCCACCACCCACTGGTACAGTACTCCAAGAAACAAGCATTTAACTTCTTCAGCACCCATCACCCACAGATACAGTACACCAAGAAACGAGTATTTAACTTCTTCAGCACCCATCACCCACAGATACTGTACACCAAGAAACGAATATTTAACTTCTTCAGCACCCATCACCCACAGATACAGTACACCAAGAAACGAGTATTTAACTTCTTCAGCACCCATCACACACAGATACAGTACACCAAGAAACGAATATTTAACTTCTTCAGCACCCATCACCCACTGGTACAGTATACCAAGAAACAAGCATTTAACTTCTTCAGCACCCATCACCCACAGATACAGTACACCAAGAAACGAGTATTTAACTTCTTCAGCACCCATCAGCCACAGATACAGTACACCAAGAAACGAATATTTATCTTCTTCAGCACCCATCACCCACAGGTACAGTACACCAAGAAATGAGTATTTAACTTCTTCAGCACCCATCACCCACAGATACAGTACACCAAGAAACGAATATTTAACTTCTTCAGCACCCATCACCCACAGATACAGTACACCAAGAAACGAGTATTTAACTACTTCAGCACCCATCACCCACAGGTACAGTACACCAAGAAACGAATATTTAACTTCTTCAGCACCCATCACCCACAGGTACAGTATACCAAGAAACAAATATTTAACTTCTTCAGCACCCATCACCCACAGGTACAGTATACCAATAAACAAATATTCAACTTCTTCAGCACCCACCACCCACAGGTACAGCACACCAAGAAACAAATATTTAACTTCTTCAGCACCCACCACCCACAGGTACGCTATACCAAGAAATGAGTATTTAACTTCTTCAGCACCCACCACACACTGGTACGGTACACCAAGAAACGAGCATTTAACTTCTTCACCACCAACCACCAACAGGCATGGTATACCAAGAAACACGTATTTAACTTCTTCAGCCCCCACCACCCACAGGTACAGTATACCAAGAAACAAGTATTTAACTTCTCCAGCCCCCACCACCCACAGATACGGTATTCCAAGAAACGAGTATTTAACTTCTTTAGCACCCATCACCCACAGGTACGATATACCAAGAAACGAGTATTTAACTTCTTCAGCACCCACCACTCACAGGCACGGTATACCAAGAAACGAGTATTTCTTTTTAAGCACCCACCACCCACAGGCATGGTATACCAAGAAACAAGTATTTAACATCTTCTGCACCCACCACAAACAGGTTCAGTATACCAAGAAATGAGTTTTTAACTTCTTCAGCATCAACCACCCAGAGATAAAGTACACTAAGAAACAAGTATTTAACTTCTTCAGCACACATCACCCACAGGTACAGGACACCAAGAAACAAGTATTTAACTCCTTCAGCACCCATCACCCACAGGTACAGAACACCAAGAAACAAGTATTTAACTTCTTCAGCACCCATCACCCACAGGTACAGGACACCAAGAAACAAGTATTTAACTTTTTCAGTACCCATCACCCACAGGTACAGTACATCAAGAAACGAAAATTTAACTTCTTCAGCACACATCACCCACAAGTAGAGTACACCAACAAACATGTATTTAACATCATCTGCACCCACCAACCACAGACACAGAGCATCAACAAACAAGTATTTAACTTCTTCAACACCCACCACACACAGGTACAGTATACCAAGAAATTAGTATTTAACTTCTTAAGCACCCACCACCCAGAGGTACCGTATACCAAGAAATGAGTATTTAACTCCTTCAGCACACATCAACCACAGCTACAGTACACCAAAAAACAAGTTTTTAACTTCTTCTGCCCCCATCACCCACAGGTACAGTACACCAACAAATAAGTATTTAACTTCTTCAGCACCCATCACCCACAGGTACAGTACACCAAGAAACAAGCATTTAACTTCTTCAGCACCCATCAACCACAGTTACAGTACACCAACAAACAAGTATTTAACTTCTTCAGCACCCATCACCCACAGGTACAGTACACCAAGAAACAAGTATTTAACTTCTTCAGCACCCATCACCCACAGGTACAGGACACCAAGAAACAAGTATTTAACTTCTTCAGCACCCATCACCCACAGGTACAGGACACCAAGAAACAAGTATTTAACGTCTTCAGTACCCATCACCCACAGGTACAGGACACCAACAAACAAATATTTAACTCCTTCAGCACCCATCACCCACAGGTACAGTACACCAAGAAACAAGTTTTTAACTTCTTCTGCACCCATCACCCACAGGTACAGTACATAAACAAACAAGTATTTAACATCTTCTGCACCCACCACAAACAGGTTCAGTATACCAAGAAATGAGTTTTTAACTTCTTCAGCACCCATCACCCACAGCTACAGTACACCAAAAAACAAGTTTTTAACTTCTTCTGCACCCATCACCCACAGGTACAGTACATCAACAAACAAGTATTTAACATCTTCTGCACCCACCACAAACAGGTTCAGTATACCAAGAAATGAGTTTTTAACTTCTTCAGCACCCATCACCCACTGGTACAGTACACCAAGAAACGAGTTTTTAACTTCTTCAGCACCCATCACCCACAGGTACAGTACACCAAGAAACGAGTATTTAACTTCTTCAGCACCCATCACCCACAGATACAGTACACCAAGAAACGAATATTTAACTTCTTCAGCACCCATCACCCACTGGTACAGTATACCAAGAAACAAGCATTTAACTTCTTCAGCACCCATCACCCACAGATACCGTACACCAAGAAACGAGTATTTAACTTATTCAGCACCCATCACCCACAGATACAGTACACCAAGAAACGAATATTTAACTTCTTCAGCACCCATCACCCACAGGTACAGTACACCAAGAAATGAGTATTTAACTTCTTCAGCACCCATTACCCACAGATACAGTACACCAAGAAACGAATATTTAACTTCTTCAGCACCCATCACCCACAGATAGAGTACACCAAGAAACGAGTATTTAACTTCGTCAGCACCCATCACCCACAGGTACAGTACACCAAGAAACAAGTATTTAACTCCTTCAGCACCCATCACCCACAGGTACAGAACACCAAGAAACAAGTATTTAACTTCTTCAGCACCCATCACCCACAGGTACAGGACACCAAGAAACAAGAATTTAACTTCTTCAGTACCCATCACCCACAGGTACAGTACACCAAGAAACGAAAATTTAACTTCTTCAGCACACATCACCCACAAGTAGAGTACACCAACAAACATGTATTTAACATCATCTGCACCCACCAACCACAGATACAGAGCATCAACAAACAAGTATTTAACTTCTTCAACACCCACCACACACAGGTACAGTATACCAAGAAATTAGTATTTAACTTCTTAAGCACCCACCACCCAGAGGTACCGTATACCAAGAAATGAGTATTTAACTCCTTCAGCACACATCAACCACAGCTACAGTACACCAAAAAACAAGTTTTTAACTTCTTCTGCACCCATCACCCACAGGTACAGTACACCAACAAATAAGTATTTAACTTCTTCAGCACCCATCACCCACAGGTACAGTACACCAAGAAACAAGCATTTAACTTCTTCAGCACCCATCAACCACAGGTACAGTACACCAACAAACAAGTATTTAACTTCTTCAGCACCCATCACCCACAGGTACAGTACACCAAGAAACGAGTATTTAACTTATTCAGCACCCATCACCCACAGGTACAGTACACCAAGAAACGAATATTTAACTTCTTCAGCACCCATCACCCACTGGTACAGTACACCAAGCAACGAATATTTAACTTCTTCAGCACCCATCACCCACAGGTACAGTCACCAACAAACAAGTATTTAACTTCTTCAGCACCCATCACCCACTGGTACAGTACACCAAGCAACGAATATTTAACTTCTTCAGCACCCATCACCCACAATACAGGACACCAAGAAACGAGTATTTAACTTCTTCAGCACCCATCACCCACAGCTACAGTCCACCAAGAAACAAGCATTTAACTTCTTCAGCACCCATCAACCACAGGTACAGTACACCAACAAACAAGTATTTAACTTCTTCAGCACCCATCACCCACAGGTACAGTACACCAACAAACAAGCATTTAACTTCTTCACCATCAAGCTTTGTTGGGACCAAGGTAAACTGCCTCAGGATCTTCGTGATGCCACCATCATCACCCTGTACAACAACAAAGGCGAGAAATCAGACTGCTCAAACTACAGGGGAATCACGTTGCTCTCCATTGCAGGCAAAATCTTCGCTAGGATTCTACTAAATAGAATAATACCTAGTGTCGCTGAGAATATTCTCCCAGAATCACAGTGCGGCTTTCGCGCTAACAGAGGAACCACTGACATGGTCTTTGCCCTCAGACAGCTCCAAGAAAAGTGTAGAGAACAAAACAAAGGACTCTACATCACCTTTGTTGACCTCACCAAAGCCTTCGACACCGTGAGCAGGAAAGGGCTTTGGCAAATACTAGAGCGCATCGGATGTCCCCCAAAGTTCCTCAACATGATTATCCAACTGCACGAAAACCAACAAGGTCGGGTCAGATACAGCAATGAGCTCTCTGAACCCTTCTCCATTAACAATGGCGTGAAGCAAGGCTGTGTTCTCGCACCAACCCTCTTTTCAATCTTCTTCAGCATGATGCTGAACCAAGCCATGAAAGACCCCAACAATGAAGACGCTGTTTACATCCGGTACCGCACGGATGGCAGTCTCTTCAATCTGAGGCGCCTGCAAGCTCACACCAAGACACAAGAGAAACTTGTCCGTGAACTACTCTTTGCAGATGATGCCGCTTTAGTTGCCCATTCAGAGCCAGCTCTTCAGCGCTTGACGTCCTGCTTTGCGGAAACTGCCAAAATGTTTGGCCTGGAAGTCAGCCTGAAGAAAACTGAGGTCCTCCATCAGCCAGCTCCCCACCATGACTACCAGCCCCCCCACATCTCCATCGGGCACACAAAACTCAAAACGGTCAACCAGTTTACCTATCTCGGCTGCACCATTTCATCAGATGCAAGGATCGACAATGAGATAGACAACAGACTCGCCAAGGCAAATAGCGCCTTTGGAAGACTACACAAAAGAGTCTGGAAAAACAACCAACTGAAAAACCTCACAAAGATAAGCGTATACAGAGCCGTTGTCATACCCACACTCCTGTTCGGCTCCGAATCATGGGTCCTCTACCGGCACCACCTACGGCTCCTAGAACGCTTCCACCAGCGTTGTCTCCGCTCCATCCTCAACATCCATTGGAGCGCTCACACCCCTAACGTCGAGGTACTCGAGATGGCAGAGGTCGACAGCATCGAGTCCACGCTGCTGAAGATCCAGCTGCGCTGGATGGGTCACGTCTCCAGAATGGAGGACCATCGCCTTCCCAAGATCGTATTATATGGCGAGCTCTCCACTGGCCACCGTGACAGAGGTGCACCAAAGAAAAGGTACAAGGACTGCCTAAAGAAATCTCTTGGTGCCTGCCACATTGACCACCGCCAGTGGGCTGATAACGCCTCAAACCGTGCATCTTGGCGCCTCACAGTTTGGCGGGCAGCAGCCTCCTTTGAAGAAGACCGCAGAGCCCACCTCACTGACAAAAGGCAAAGGAGGAAAAACCCAACACCCAACCCCAACCAACCAATTTTCCCTTGCAACCGCTGCAATCGTGTCTGCCTGTCCCGAATCGGACTGGTCAGCCACAAACGAGCCTGCAGCTGACGTGGACTTTTTACCCCCTCCATAAATCTTCGTCCGCGAAGCCAAGCCAAAGAAAGACCCATCACCCACTGGTACAGTACACCAAGCAACGAATATTTAACTTCTTCAGCACCCATCACCCACAGATACAGGACACCAAGAAACGAATATTTAACTTCTTCAGCACCCATCACCCACAGGTACAGTACACCAAGAAACAAGCATTTAACTTCTTCAGCACCCATCACCCACTGGTACAGTACACCAAGCAACGAATATTTAACTTCTTCAGCACCCATCACCCACAGATACAGGACACCAAGAAACAAATATTTAACTTCTTCAGCACCCACCACCCACTGGTACAGTACTCCAAGAAACAAGCATTTAACTTCTTCAGCACCCATCACCCACAGATACAGTACACCAAGAAACGAGTATTTAACTTCTTCAGCACCCATCACCCACAGATACTGTACACCAAGAAACGAATATTTAACTTCTTCAGCACCCATCACCCACAGATACAGTACACCAAGAAACGAGTATTTAACTTCTTCAGCACCCATCACCCACAGATACAGTACACCAAGAAACGAATATTTAACTTCTTCAGCACCCATCACCCACTGGTACAGAATACCAACAAACAAGCATTTAACTTCTTCAGCACCCATCACCCACAGATACAGTACACCAAGAAACGAGTATTTAACTTCTTCAGCACCCATCACCCACAGATACAGGACACCAAGAAACGAATATTTAACTTCTTCAGCACCCATCACCCACAGGTACAGTACACCAAGAAACAAGCATTTAACTTCTTCAGCACCCATCACCCACTGGTACAGTACACCAAGCAACGAATATTTAACTTCTTCAGCACCCATCACCCACAGATACAGGACACCAAGAAACAAATATTTAACTTCTTCAGCACCCACCACCCACTGGTACAGTACTCCAAGAAACAAGCATTTAACTTCTTCAGCACCCATCACCCACAGATACAGTACACCAAGAAACGAGTATTTAACTTCTTCAGCACCCATCACCCACAGATACTGTACACCAAGAAACGAATATTTAACTTCTTCAGCACCCATCACCCACAGATACAGTACACCAAGAAACGAGTATTTAACTTCTTCAGCACCCATCACACACAGATACAGTACACCAAGAAACGAATATTTAACTTCTTCAGCACCCATCACCCACTGGTACAGTATACCAAGAAACAAGCATTTAACTTCTTCAGCACCCATCACCCACAGATACAGTACACCAAGAAACGAGTATTTAACTTCTTCAGCACCCATCAGCCACAGATACAGTACACCAAGAAACGAATATTTATCTTCTTCAGCACCCATCACCCACAGGTACAGTACACCAAGAAATGAGTATTTAACTTCTTCAGCACCCATCACCCACAGATACAGTACACCAAGAAACGAATATTTAACTTCTTCAGCACCCATCACCCACAGATACAGTACACCAAGAAACGAGTATTTAACTACTTCAGCACCCATCACCCACAGGTACAGTACACCAAGAAACGAATATTTAACTTCTTCAGCACCCATCACCCACAGGTACAGTATACCAAGAAACAAATATTTAACTTCTTCAGCACCCATCACCCACAGGTACAGTATACCAAGAAACAAATATTCAACTTCTTCAGCACCCACCACCCACAGGTACAGCACACCAAGAAACAAATATTTAACTTCTTCAGCACCCACCACCCACAGGTACGCTATACCAAGAAATGAGTATTTAACTTCTTCAGCACCCACCACACACTGGTACGGTACACCAAGAAACGAGCATTTAACTTCTTCACCACCAACCACCAACAGGCATGGTATACCAAGAAACACGTATTTAACTTCTTCAGCCCCCACCACCCACAGGTACAGTATACCAAGAAACAAGTATTTAACTTCTCCAGCCCCCACCACCCACAGATACGGTATTCCAAGAAACGAGTATTTAACTTCTTTAGCACCCATCACCCACAGGTACGATATACCAAGAAACGAGTATTTAACTTCTTCAGCACCCACCACTCACAGGCACGGTATACCAAGAAACGAGTATTTCTTTTTAAGCACCCACCACCCACAGGCATGGTATACCAAGAAACAAGTATTTAACATCTTCTGCACCCACCACAAACAGGTTCAGTATACCAAGAAATGAGTTTTTAACTTCTTCAGCATCAACCACCCAGAGATAAAGTACACTAAGAAACAAGTATTTAACTTCTTCAGCACACATCACCCACAGGTACAGGACACCAAGAAACAAGTATTTAACTCCTTCAGCACCCATCACCCACAGGTACAGAACACCAAGAAACAAGTATTTAACTTCTTCAGCACCCATCACCCACAGGTACAGGACACCAAGAAACAAGTATTTAACTTTTTCAGTACCCATCACCCACAGGTACAGTACATCAAGAAACGAAAATTTAACTTCTTCAGCACACATCACCCACAAGTAGAGTACACCAACAAACATGTATTTAACATCATCTGCACCCACCAACCACAGACACAGAGCATCAACAAACAAGTATTTAACTTCTTCAACACCCACCACACACAGGTACAGTATACCAAGAAATTAGTATTTAACTTCTTAAGCACCCACCACCCAGAGGTACCGTATACCAAGAAATGAGTATTTAACTCCTTCAGCACACATCAACCACAGCTACAGTACACCAAAAAACAAGTTTTTAACTTCTTCTGCACCCATCACCCACAGGTACAGTACACCAACAAATAAGTATTTAACTTCTTCAGCACCCATCACCCACAGGTACAGTACACCAAGAAACAAGCATTTAACTTCTTCAGCACCCATCAACCACAGTTACAGTACACCAACAAACATGTATTTAACTTCTTCAGCACCCATCACCCACAGGTACAGTACACCAAGAAACAAGTATTTAACTTCTTCAGCACCCATCAACCACAGGTACAGTACAACAACAGACAATTATTTAACTTCTTCAGCACCCATCACCCACTGGTACAGTACACCAAGCAACGAATATATAACTACTTCAGCACCCATCATCCACAGATACAGGACACCAAGAAACGAGTATTTAACTTATTCAGCACCCATCACCCACAGGTACAGTACACCAAGAAACGAATATTTAACTTCTTCAGCACCCATCACCCACTGGTACAGTACACCAAGCAACGAATATTTAACTTCTTCAGCACCCATCACCCACAGGTACAGTCACCAACAAACAAGTATTTAACTTCTTCAGCACCCATCACCCACTGGTACAGTACACCAAGCAACGAATATTTAACTTCTTCAGCACCCATCACCCACAATACAGGACACCAAGAAACGAGTATTTAACTTCTTCAGCACCCATCACCCACAGCTACAGTCCACCAAGAAACAAGCATTTAACTTCTTCAGCACCCATCAACCACAGGTACAGTACACCAACAAACAAGTATTTAACTTCTTCAGCACCCATCACCCACAGGTACAGTATACCAAGAAACAAGCATTTAACTTCTTCACCACCCATCACCCACTGGTACAGTACACCAAGCAACGAATATTTAACTTCTTCAGCACCCATCACCCACAGATACAGGACACCAAGAAACGAATATTTAACTTCTTCAGCACCCATCACCCACAGGTACAGTACTGCAAGAAACAAGCATTTAACTTCTTCAGCACCCATCACCCACTGGTACAGTACACCAAGCAACGAATATTTAACTTCTTCAGCACCCATCACCCACAGATACAGGACACCAAGAAACAAATATTTAACTTCTTCAGCACCCACCACCCACTGGTACAGTACTGCAAGAAACAAGCATTTAACTTCTTCAGCACCCATCACCCACAGATACAGTACACCAAGAAACGAGTATTTAACTTCTTCAGCACCCATCACCCACAGATACTGTACACCAAGAAACGAATATTTAACTTCTTCAGCACCCATCACCCACAGATACAGTACACCAAGAAACGAGTATTTAACTTCTTCAGCACCCATCACCCACAGATACAGGACACCAAGAAACGAATATTTAACTTCTTCAGCACCCATCACCCACAGGTACAGTACACCAAGAAACAAGCATTTAACTTCTTCAGCACCCATCACCCACTGGTACAGTACACCAAGCAACGAATATTTAACTTCTTCAGCACCCATCACCCACAGATACAGGACACCAAGAAACAAATATTTAACTTCTTCAGCACCCACCACCCACTGGTACAGTGCTCCAAGAAACAAGCATTTAACTTCTTCAGCACCCATCACCCACAGATACAGTACACCAAGAAACGAGTATTTAACTTCTTCAGCACCCATCACCCACAGATACAGTACACCAAGCAACGAATATTTAACTTCTTCAGCACCCATCACCCACAGATACAGTACACCAAGAAACGAGTATTTAACTTCTTCAGCACCCATCACCCACAGATACAGTACACCAAGAAACGAGTATTTAACTTCTTCAGCACCCATCAGCCACAGATACAGTACACCAAGAAACGAATATTTATCTTCTTCAGCACCCATCACCCACAGGTACAGTACACCAAGAAATGAGTATTTAACTTCTTCAGCACCCATCACCCACAGATACAGTACACCAAGAAACGAATATTTAACTTCTTCAGCACCCATCACCCACAGATACAGTACACCAAGAAACGAGTATTTAACTACTTCAGCACCCATCACCCACAGGTACAGTACACCAAGAAACGAATATTTAACTTCTTCAGCACCCATCACCCACAGGTACAGTATACCAAGAAACAAATATTTAACTTCTTCAGCACCCATCACCCACAGGTACAGTATACCAAGAAACAAATATTCAACTTCTTCAGCACCCACCACCCACAGGTACAGCACACCAAGAAACAAATATTTAACTTCTTCAGCACCCACCACCCACAGGTACGCTATACCAAGAAATGAGTATTTAACTTCTTCAGCACCCACCACACACTGGCACGGTACACCAAGAAACGAGCATTTAACTTCTTCACCACCAACCACCCACAGGCATGGTATACCAAGAAACACGTATTTAACTTCTTCAGCCCCCACCACCCACAGGTACAGTATACCAAGAAACAAGTATTTAACTTCTCCAGCCCCCACCACCCACAGATACGGTATTCCAAGAAACGAGTATTTAACTTCTTTAGCACCCATCACCCACAGGTACGATATACCAAGAAACGAGTATTAAACTTCTTCAGCACCCACCACTCACAGGCACGGTATACCAAGAAACGAGTATTTCTTTTTAAGCACACACCACCCACAGGCATGGTATACCAAGAAACAAGTATTTAACATCTTCTGCACCCACCACAAACAGGTTCAGTATACCAAGAAATGAGTTTTTAACTTCTTCAGCATCAACCACCCAGAGGTAAAGTACACTAAGAAACAAGTATTTAACTTCTTCAGCACACATCACCCACAGGTACAGGACACCAAGAAACAAGTATTTAACTCCTTCAGCACCCATCACCCACAGGTACAGAACACCAAGAAACAAGTATTTAACTTCTTCAGCACCCATCACCCACAGGTACAGGACACCAAGAAACAAGTATTTAACTTTTTCAATACCCATCACCCACAGGTACAGTACACCAAGAAACGAAAATTTAACTTCTTCAGCACACATCACCCACAAGTAGAGTACACCAACAAACATGTATTTAACATCATCTGCACCCACCAACCACAGACACAGAGCATCAACAAACAAGTATTTAACTTCTTCAACACCCACCACACACAGGTACAGTATACCAAGAAATTAGTATTTAACTTCTTAAGCACCCACCACCCAGAGGTACCGTATACCAAGAAATGAGTATTTAACTCCTTCAGCACACATCAACCACAGCTACAGTACACCAAAAAACAAGTTTTTAACTTCTTCTGCACCCATCACCCACAGGTACAGTACACCAACAAATAAGTATTTAACTTCTTCAGCACCCATCACCCACAGGTACAGTACACCAAGAAACAAGTATTTAACTTCTTCAGCACCCATCAACCACAGGTACAGTATACCAACAAACAAGTATTTAACTTCTTCAGCACCCATCACCCACAGGTACAGTACACCAAGAAACAAGTATTTAACTTCTTCAGCACCCATCAACCACAGGTACAGTACAACAACAAACAATTATTTAACTTCTTCAGCACCCATCACCCACTGGTACAGTATACCAAGCAACGAATATATAACTACTTCAGCACCCATCATCCACAGATACAGGACACCAAGAAACGAGTATTTAACTTATTCAGCACCCATCACCCACAGGTACAGTACACCAAGAAACAAATATTTAACTTCTTCAGCACCCATCACCCACTGGTACAGTACACCAAGCAATGAATATTTAACTTCTTCAGCACCCATCACCCACAATACAGGACACCAAGAAACGAGTATTTAACTTCTTCAGCACCCATCACCCACAGCTACAGTCCACCAAGAAACAAGCATTTAACTTCTTCAGCACCCATCAACCACAGGTACAGTACACCAAGAAACAAATATTCAATTTCTTCAGCACCCACCACCCACAGGTACAGCACACCAAGAAACAAATATTTAACTTCTTCAGCACCCACCACCCACAGGTACGCTATACCAAGAAATGAGTATTTAACTTCTTCAGCACCCACCACACACTGGCACGGTACACCAAGAAACGAGCATTTAACTTCTTCACCACCAACCACCCACAGGTACGATATACCAAGAAACGAGTATTTAACTTCTTCAGCACCCACCACTCACAGGCACGGTATACCAAGAAACAAGTATTTAACTTCTTCTGCACCTACCACACACAATGCAGTACACCAAGAAACGAGTATTTAACTTCTTCAGCACCCATCACCCACAGGTACAGGACACCAAGAAACAAGTATTTAACTCCTTCAGCACCCATCACCCACAGGTACAGAACACCAAGAAACAAGTATTTAACTTCTTCAGCACCCATCACCCACAGGTACAGGACACCAAGAAACAAGTATTTAACTTCTTCAGCACCCATCACCCACAGGTACAGTACACCAAGAAACGAATATTTAACTTCTTCAGCACCCATCACCCACTGGTACAGTACACCAAGCAACGAATATTTAACTTCTTCAGCACCCATCACCCACAGATACAGGACACCAAGAAACGAATATTTAACTTCTTCAGCACCCATCACCCACAGGTATAGTACACCAAGAAACAAGCATTTAACTTCTTCAGCACCCATCACCCACTGGTACAGTACACCAAGCAACGAATATTTAACTTCTTCAGCACCCATCACCCACAGATACAGGACACCAAGAAACAAATATTTAACTTCTTCAGCACCCACCACCCACTGGTACAGTACTCCAAGAAACAAGCATTTAACTTCTTCAGCACCCATCACCCACAGATACAGTACACCAAGAAACGAGTATTTAACTTCTTCAGCACCCATCACCCACAGATACTGTACACCAAGAAACGAATATTTAACTTCTTCAGCACCCATCACCCACAGATACAGTACACCAAGAAACGAGTATTTAACTTCTTCAGCACCCATCACCCACAGATACAGTACACCAAGAAACGAATATTTAACTTCTTCAGCACCCATCACCCACTGGTACAGTATACCAAGAAACAAGCATTTAACTTCTTCAGCACCCATCACCCACAGATACAGTACACCAAGAAACGAATATTTATCTTCTTCAGCACCCATCACCCACAGGTACAGTACACCAAGAAATGAGTATTTAACTTCTTCAGCACCCATCACCCACAGGTACAGTACACCAAGAAACGAATATTTAACTTCTTCAGCACCCATCACCCACAGATACAGTACACCAAGAAACGAGTATTTAACTTCTTCAGCACCCATCACCCACAGGTACAGTACACCAAGAAACAAGTATTTAACTTCTTCAGCACCCATCAACCACAGGTACAGTACAACAACAAACAATTATTTAACTTCTTCAGCACCCATCACCCACTGGTACAGTATACCAAGCAACGAATATATAACTACTTCAGCACCCATCATCCACAGATACAGGACACCAAGAAACGAGTATTTAACTTATTCAGCACCCATCACCCACAGGTACAGTACACCAAGAAACAAATATTTAACTTCTTCAGCACCCATCACCCACTGGTACAGTACACCAAGCAATGAATATTTAACTTCTTCAGCACCCATCACCCACAATACAGGACACCAAGAAACGAGTATTTAACTTCTTCAGCACCCATCACCCACAGCTACAGTCCACCAAGAAACAAGCATTTAACTTCTTCAGCACCCATCAACCACAGGTACAGTACACCAAGAAACAAATATTCAATTTCTTCAGCACCCACCACCCACAGGTACAGCACACCAAGAAACAAATATTTAACTTCTTCAGCACCCACCACCCACAGGTACGCTATACCAAGAAATGAGTATTTAACTTCTTCAGCACCCACCACACACTGGCACGGTACACCAAGAAACGAGCATTTAACTTCTTCACCACCAACCACCCACAGGTACGATATACCAAGAAACGAGTATTTAACTTCTTCAGCACCCACCACTCACAGGCACGGTATACCAAGAAACAAGTATTTAACTTCTTCTGCACCTACCACACACAATGCAGTACACCAAGAAACGAGTATTTAACTTCTTCAGCACCCATCACCCACAGGTACAGGACACCAAGAAACAAGTATTTAACTCCTTCAGCACCCATCACCCACAGGTACAGAACACCAAGAAACAAGTATTTAACTTCTTCAGCACCCATCACCCACAGGTACAGGACACCAAGAAACAAGTATTTAACTTCTTCAGCACCCATCACCCACAGGTACAGTACACCAAGAAACGAATATTTAACTTCTTCAGCACCCATCACCCACTGGTACAGTACACCAAGCAACGAATATTTAACTTCTTCAGCACCCATCACCCACAGATACAGGACACCAAGAAACGAATATTTAACTTCTTCAGCACCCATCACCCACAGGTATAGTACACCAAGAAACAAGCATTTAACTTCTTCAGCACCCATCACCCACTGGTACAGTACACCAAGCAACGAATATTTAACTTCTTCAGCACCCATCACCCACAGATACAGGACACCAAGAAACAAATATTTAACTTCTTCAGCACCCACCACCCACTGGTACAGTACTCCAAGAAACAAGCATTTAACTTCTTCAGCACCCATCACCCACAGATACAGTACACCAAGAAACGAGTATTTAACTTCTTCAGCACCCATCACCCACAGATACTGTACACCAAGAAACGAATATTTAACTTCTTCAGCACCCATCACCCACAGATACAGTACACCAAGAAACGAGTATTTAACTTCTTCAGCACCCATCACCCACAGATACAGTACACCAAGAAACGAATATTTAACTTCTTCAGCACCCATCACCCACTGGTACAGTATACCAAGAAACAAGCATTTAACTTCTTCAGCACCCATCACCCACAGATACAGTACACCAAGAAACGAATATTTATCTTCTTCAGCACCCATCACCCACAGGTACAGTACACCAAGAAATGAGTATTTAACTTCTTCAGCACCCATCACCCACAGGTACAGTACACCAAGAAACGAATATTTAACTTCTTCAGCACCCATCACCCACAGATACAGTACACCAAGAAACGAGTATTTAACTTCTTCAGCACCCATCAGCCACAGATACAGTACACCAAGAAACAAATATTTATCTTCTTCAGCACCCATCACCCACAGGTACAGTACACCAAGAAATGAGTATTTAACTTCTTCAGCACCCATCACCCACAGATACAGTACACCAAGAAACGAATATTTAACTTCTTCAGCACCCATCACCCACAGATACAGTACACCAAGAAACGAGTATTTAACTTCTTCAGCACCCATCACACACAGGTACAGTACACCAAGAAACGAATATTTAACTTCTTCAGCACCCATCACCCACAGGTACAGTATACCAAGAAACAAATATTCAATTTCTTCAGCACCCATCACCCACAGGTACAGCACACCAAGAAACAAATATTTAACTTCTTCAGCACCCACCACACACTGGCACGGTACACCAAGAAACGAGCATTTAACTTCTTCACCACCAACCACCCACAGGCATGGTATACCAAGAAACACGTATTTAACTTCTTCAGCCCCCACCACCCACAGGTACAGTATACCAAGAAACAAGTATTTAACTTCTCCAGCACCCACCACCCACAAGTACAGAACACCAAGAAACCAATATTTAACTTCTTCAGCACCCACCACCCACAGATACGGTATACCAAGAAACAAGTATTTAACTTCTCCAGCCCCCACCACCCACAGATACGGTATTCCAAGAAACGAGTATTTAACTTCTTTAGCACCCATCACCCACAGGTACGATATACCAAGAAACGAGTATTTAACTTCTTCAGCACCCACCACTCACAGGCACGGTATACCAAGAAACGAGTATTTCTTTTTAAGCACCCACCACCCACAGGCATGGTATACCAAGAAACAAGTATTTAACATCTTCTGCACCCACCACAAACAGGTTCAGTATACCAAGAAATGAGTTTTTAACTTCTTCAGCATCAACCACCCAGAGGTAAAGTACACTAAGAAACAAGTATTTAACTTCTTCAGCACCCATCAACCACAGGTACAGTACAACAACAAACAAGTATTTAACTTCTTCAGCACACATCACCCACAGGTACAGGACACCAAGAAACAAGTATTTAACTCCTTCAGCACCCATCACCCACAGGTACAGAACACCAAGAAACAAGTATTTAACTTCTTCAGCACCCATCACCCACAGGTACAGGACACCAAGAAACAAGTATTTAACTTTTTCAGAACCCATCACCCACAGGTACAGTACACCAAGAAACGAAAATTTAACTTCTTCAGCACACATCACCCACAAGTAGAGTACACCAACAAACATGTATTTAACATCATCTGCACCCACCAACCACAGATACAGAGCATCAACAAACAAGTATTTAACTTCTTCAACACCCACCACACACAGGTACAGTATACCAAGAAATGAGTATTTAACTCCTTCAGCACACATCAACCACAGCTACAGTACACCAAAAAACAAGCATTTAACTTCTTCAGCACCCATCAACCACAGGTACAGTACACCAACAAACAAGTATTTAACTTCTTCAGCACCCATCACCCACAGGTACAGTACACCAAGAAACAAGTATTTAACTTCTTCAGCACCCATCAACCACAGGTACAGTACAACAACAAACAATTATTTAACTTCTTCAGCACCCATCACCCACTGGTACAGGACACCAAGAAACGAATATATAACTACTTCAGCACTCATCATCCACAGATACAGGACACCAAGAAACGAGTATTTAACTTATTCAGCACCCATCACCCACAGGTACAGTACACCAAGAAACGAATATTTAACTTCTTCAGCACCCATCACCCACTGGTACAGTACACCAAGCAACGAATATTTAACTTCTTCAGCACCCATCACCCACAGGTACAGTACACCAACAAACAAGGATTTAACTTCTTCAGCACCCATCACCCACTGGTACAGTACACCAAGCAACGAATATTTAACTTCTTCAGCACCCATCACCCACAATACAGGACACCAAGAAACGAGTATTTAACTTCTTCAGCACCCATCACCCACAGCTACAGTCCACCAAGAAACAAGCATTTAACTTCTTCAGCACCCATCAACCACAGGTACAGTACACCAACAAACAAGTATTTAACTTCTTCAGCACCCATCACCCACAGGTACAGTATACCAAGAAACAAGCATTTAACTTCTTCAGCACCCATCACCCACTGGTACAGTACACCAAGCAACGAATATTTAACTTCTTCAGCACCCATCACCCACAGATACAGGACACCAAGAAACGAATATTTAACTTCTTCAGCACCCATCACCCACATGTACAGTACACCAAGAAACAAGCATTTAACTTCTTCAGCACCCATCACCCACTGGTACAGTACACCAAGCAACGAATATTTAACTTCTTCAGCACCCATCACCCACAGATACAGGACACCAAGAAACAAATATTTAACTTCTTCAGCACCCATCACCCACAGATACAGTACACCAAGAAACGAGTATTTAACTTCTTCAGCACCCATCACCCACAGATACTGTACACCAAGAAACGAATATTTAACTTCTTCAGCACCCATCACCCACAGATACAGTACACCAAGAAACGAGTATTTAACTTCTTCAGCACCCATCACCCACTGGTACAGTATACCAAGAAACAAGCATTTAACTTCTTCAGCACCCATCACCCACTGGTACAGTATACCAAGAAACAAGCATTTAACTTCTTCAGCACCCATCACCCACAGATACAGTACACCAAGAAACGAGTATTTAACTTCTTCAGCACCCATCACCCACAGATACAGTACACCAAGAAACGAATATTTAACTTCTTCAGCACCCATCACCCACAGGTACAGTACACCAAGAAATGAGTATTTAACTTCTTCAGCACCTATCACCCACAGATACAGTACACCAAGAAACGAATATTTAACTTCTTCAGCACCCATCACCCACAGATACTGTACACCAAGAAACGAATATTTAACTTCTTCAGCACCCATCACCCACAGATACAGTACACCAAGAAACGAGTATTTAACTTCTTCAGCACCCATCACCCACAGATACAGTACACCAAGAAACGAATATTTAACTTCTTCAGCACCCATCACCCACTGATATAGTATACCAAGAAACAAGCATTTAACTTCTTCAGCACCCATCACCCACAGATACAGTACACCAAGAAACGAGTATTTAACTTCTTCAGCACCCATCACCCACAGATACAGTACACCAAGAAACGAATATTTAACTTCTTCAGCACCCATCACCCACAGGTACAGTACACCAAGAAATGAGTATTTAACTTCTTCAGCACCTATCACCCACAGATACAGTACACCAAGAAACGAATATTTAACTTCTTCAGCACCCATCACCCACAGATACTGTACACCAAGAAACGAATATTTAACTTCTTCAGCACCCATCACCCACAGATACAGTACACCAAGAAACGAGTATTTAACTTCTTCAGCACCCATCACCCACAGATACAGTACACCAAGAAACGAGTATTTAACTTCTTCAGCACCCATCAGCCACAGATACAGTACACCAAGAAACGAATATTTATCTTCATCAGCACCCATCACCCACAGGTACAGTACACCAAGAAATGAGTATTTAACTTCTTCAGCACCTATCACCCACAGATACAGTACACCAAGAAACGAATATTTAACTTCTTCAGCACCCATCACCCACAGATACTGTACACCAAGAAACGAATATTTAACTTCTTCAGCACCCATCACCCACAGATACAGTACACCAAGAAACGAGTATTTAACTTCTTCAGCACCCAGCACCCACAGATACAGTACACCAAGAAACGAGTAATTAACTTCTTCAGCACCCATCAGCCACAGATACAGTACACCAAGAAACGAATATTTATCTTCATCAGCACCCATCACCCACAGATACAGTACACCAAGAAACGAGTATTTAACTTCTTCAGCACCCATCAGCCACAGATACAGTACACCAAGAAACGAATATTTATCTTCATCAGCACCCATCACCCACAGGTACAGTACACCAAGAAATGAGTATTTAACTTCTTCAGCACCCATCACCCACAGATACAGTACACCAAGAAACGAATATTTAACTTCTTCAGCACCCATCACCCACAGATACAGTACACCAAGAAACGAGTATTTAACTTCTTCAGCACCCATCACCCACAGGTACAGTACACCAAGAAACGAATATTTAACTTCTTCAGCACCCATCACCCACAGGTACAGTACACCAAGAAACGAATATTTAACTTCTTCAGCACCCATCACCCACTGGTACAGTATACCAAGAAACAAGCATTTAACTTCTTCAGCACCCATCACCCACTGGTACAGTACACCAAGAAACGAATATTTAACTTCTTCAGCACCCATCACCCACTGGTACAGTATACCAAGAAACAAGCATTTAACTTCTTCAGCACCCATCACCCACAGATACAGTACACCAAGAAACGAGTATTTAACTTCTTCAGCACCCATCAGCCACAGATACAGTACACCAAGAAACGAATATTTATCTTCTTCAGCACCCATCACCCACAGGTACAGTACACCAAGAAATGAGTATTTAACTTCTTCAGCACCCATCACCCACAGATACAGTACACCAAGAAACGAATATTTAACTTCTTCAGCACCCATCACCCACAGATACAGTACACCAAGAAACGAATATTTAACTTCTTCAGCACCCATCACCCACAGATACAGTACACCAAGAAACGAGTATTTAACTTCTTCAGCACCCATCACCCACAGGTACAGTACACCAAGAAACAAATATTCAACTTCTTCAGCACCCATCACCCACAGATACAGTACACCAAGAAACGAATATTTAACTTCTTCAGCACCCATCACCCACAGGTACAGTACACCAAGAAACAAATATTTAACTTTTTCAGCACCCACCACCCACAGGTACGCTATACCAAGAAATGAGTATTTAACTTCTTCAGCACCCACCACCCACAGGCATGGTATACCAAGAAACACGTATTTAACTTCTTCAGCCCCCACCACCCACAGGTACAGTATACCAAGAAACAAGTATTTAACTTCTCCAGCACCCACCACCCACAGGTACAGAACACCAAGAAACCAATATTTAACTTCTTCAGCACCCACCACCCACAGATACGGTATACCAAGAAACAAGTATTTAACTTCTCCAGCCCCCACCACCCACAGATACGGTATTCCAAGAAACGAGTATTTAACTTCTTTCGCACCCATCACCCACAGGTACGATATACCAAGAAACGAGTATTTAACTTCTTCAGCACCCACCACTCACAGGCACGGTATACCAAGAAACGAGTATTTCTTTTTAAGCACCCACCACCCACAGGCATGGTATACCAAGAAACAAGTATTTAACTTCTTCTGCACCTACCACACACAATGCAGTACACCAAGAAACGAGTATTTAACTTCTTCAGCACCCATCACCCACAGGTACAGGACACCAAGAAACAAGTATTTAACTCCTTCAGCACCCATCACCCACAGGTACAGAACACCAAGAAACAAGTATTTAACTTCTTCAGCACCCATCACCCACAGGTACAAGACACCAAGAAACAAGTATTTAACTTCTTCAGCACCCATCACCCACAGGTACAGGACACCAAGAAACAAGTATTTAACTTCTTCAGCACCCATCACCCACAGATACAGTACACCAAGAAACGAATATTTAACTTCTTCAGCACCCATCATCCACAGGTACAGTACACCAAGAAACAAATATTCAACTTCTTCAGCACCCACCACCCACAGGTACAGCACACCAAGAAACAAATATTTAACTTCTTCAGCACCCACCACCCACAGGTACGCTATACCAAGAAATGAGTATTTAACTTCTTCAGCACCCACCACACACTGGCACGGTACACCAAGAAACGAGCATTTAACTTCTTCACCACCAACCACCCACAGGCATGGTATACCAAGAAACACGTATTTAACTTCTTCAGCCCCCACCACCCACAGGTACAGTATACCAAGAAACAAGTATTTAACTTCTCCAGCACCCACCACCCACAGGTACAGAACACCAAGAAACCAATATTTAACTTCTTCAGCACCCACCACCCACAGATACGGTATACCAAGAAACAAGTATTTAACTTCTCCAGCCCCCACCACCCACAGATACGGTATTCCAAGAAACGAGTATTTAACTTCTTTAGCACCCATCACCCACAGGTACGATATACCAAGAAACGAGTATTTAACTTCTTCAGCACCCACCACTCACAGGCACGCTATACCAAGAAATGAGTATTTAACTTCTTCAGCACCCATCACCCACAGGTACAGTACACCAACAAACAAGTATTTAACTTCTTCAGCACCCATCACCCACTGGTACAGTACACCAAGCAACGAATATTTAACTTCTTCAGCACCCATCACCCACAATACAGGACACCAAGAAACGAGTATTTAACTTCTTCAGCACCCATCACCCACAGCTACAGTCCACCAAGAAACAAGCATTTAACTTCTTCAGCACCCATCAACCACAGGTACAGTACACCAACAAACAAGTATTTAACTTCTTCAGCACCCATCACCCACAGGTACAGTATACCAAGAAACAAGCATTTAACTTCTTCAGCACCCATCACCCACTGGTACAGTACACCAAGCAACGAATATTTAACTTCTTCAGCACCCATCACCCACAGATACAGGACACCAAGAAACGAATATTTAACTTCTTCAGCACCCATCACCCACATGTACAGTACACCAAGAAACAAGCATTTAACTTCTTCAGCACCCATCACCCACTGGTACAGTACACCAAGCAACGAATATTTAACTTCTTCAGCACCCATCACCCACAGATACAGGACACCAAGAAACAAATATTTAACTTCTTCAGCACCCACCACCCACTGGTACAGTACTCCAAGAAACAAGCATTTAACTTCTTCAGCACCCATCACCCACAGATACAGTACACCAAGAAACGAGTATTTAACTTCTTCAGCACCCATCACCCACAGATACTGTACACCAAGAAACGAGTATTTAACTTCTTCAGCACCCATCACCCACAGATACTGTACACCAAGAAACGAGTATTTAACTTCTTCAGCACCCATCACCCACTGGTACAGTATACCAAGAAACAAGCATTTAACTTCTTCAGCACCCATCACCCACTGGTACAGTATACCAAGAAACAAGCATTTAACTTCTTCAGCACCCATCACCCACAGATACAGTACACCAAGAAACGAGTATTTAACTTCTTCAGCACCCATCACCCACAGATACAGTACACCAAGAAACGAATATTTAACTTCTTCAGCACCCATCACCCACAGGTACAGTACACCAAGAAATGAGTATTTAACTTCTTCAGCACCTATCACCCACAGATACAGTACACCAAGAAACGAATATTTAACTTCTTCAGCACCCATCACCCACAGATACAGTACACCAAGAAACGAGTATTTAACTTCTTCAGCACCCATCACCCACAGATACAGTACACCAAGAAACGAGTATTTAACTTCTTCAGCACCCATCACCCACAGATACAGTACACCAAGAAACGAATATTTAACTTCTTCAGCACCCATCACCCACTGATACAGTATACCAAGAAACAAGCATTTAACTTCTTCAGCACCCATCACCCACAGATACAGTACACCAAGAAACGAGTATTTAACTTCTTCAGCACCCATCACCCACAGATACAGTACACCAAGAAACGAATATTTAACTTCTTCAGCACCCATCACCCACAGGTACAGTACACCAAGAAATGAGTATTTAACTTCTTCAGCACCTATCACCCACAGATACAGTACACCAAGAAACGAATATTTAACTTCTTCAGCACCCATCACCAACAGATACTGTACACCAAGAAACGAATATTTAACTTCTTCAGCACCCATCACCCACAGATACAGTACACCAAGAAACGAGTATTTAACTTCTTCAGCACCCATCACCCACAGATACAGTACACCAAGAAACGAATATTTAACTTCTTCAGCACCCATCACCCACTGATACAGTATACCATGAAACAAGCATTTAACTTCTTCAGCACCCATCACCCACAGATACAGTACACCAAGAAACGAGTATTTAACTTCTTCAGCACCCATCAGCCACAGATACAGTACACCAAGAAACGAATATTTATCTTCATCAGCACCCATCACCCACAGGTACAGTACACCAAGAAATGAGTATTTAACTTCTTCAGCACCCATCACCCACAGATACAGTACACCAAGAAACGAATATTTAACTTCTTCAGCACCCATCACCCACAGATACAGTACACCAAGAAACGAGTATTTAACTTCTTCAGCACCCATCACCCACAGGTACAGTATACCAAGAAACGAATATTTAACTTCTTCAGCACCCATCACCCACAGGTACAGTACACCAAGAAATGAGTATTTAACTTCTTCAGCACCCATCACCCACAGATACAGTACACCAAGAAACGAATATTTAACTTCTTCAGCACCCATCACCCACAGATACAGTACACCAAGAAACGAATATTTAACTTCTTCAGCACCCATCACCCACTGGTACAGTATACCAAGAAACAAGCATTTAACTTCTTCAGCACCCATCACCCACAGATACAGTACACCAAGAAACGAGTATTTAACTTCTTCAGCACCCATCAGCCACAGATACACTACACCAAGAAACGAATATTTATCTTCTTCAGCACCCATCACCCACAGGTACAGTACACCAAGAAATGAGTATTTAACTTCTTCAGCACCCATCACCCACAGATACAGTACACCAAGAAACGAATATTTAACTTCTTCAGCACCCATCACCCACAGATACAGTACACCAAGAAACGAATATTTAACTTCTTCAGCACCCATCACCCACAGATACAGTACACCAAGAAACGAGTATTTAACTTCTTCAGCACCCATCACCCACAGGTACAGTACACCAAGAAACAAATATTCAACTTCTTCAGCACCCATCACCCACAGGTACAGTACACCAAGAAACGAATATTTAACTTCTTCAGCACCCATCACCCACAGGTACAGTACACCAAGAAACAAATATTTAACTTTTTCAGCACCCACCACCCACAGGTACAGTATACCAAGAAACACGTATTTAACTTCTTCAGCCCCCACCACCCACAGGTACAGTACACCAAGAAACAAATATTCAACTTCTTCAGCACCCATCACCCACAGGTACAGTACACCAAGAAACGAATATTTAACTTCTTCAGCACCCATCACCCACAGGTACAGTACACCAAGAAACAAATATTTAACTTCTTCAGCACCCACCACCCACAGGCATGGAATACCAAGAAACACGTATTTAACTTCTTCAGCCCCCACCACCCACAGGTACAGTATACCAAGAAACAAGTATTTAACTTCTCCAGCACCCACCACCCACAGGTACAGAACACCAAGAAACCAATATTTAACTTCTTCAGCACCCACCACCCACAGATACGGTATACCAAGAAACAAGTATTTAACTTCTCCAGCCCCCACCACCCACAGATACGGTATTCCAAGAAACGAGTATTTAACTTCTTCAGCACCCACCACTCACAGGCACGGTATACCAAGAAACGAGTATTTCTTTTTAAGCACCCACCACCCACAGGCATGGTATACCAAGAAACAAGTATTTAACTTCTTCTGCACCTACCACACACAATGCAGTACACCAAGAAACGAGTATTTAACTTCTTCAGCACCCATCACCCACAGGTACAGGACACCAAGAAACAAGTATTTAACTCCTTCAGCACCCATCACCCACAGGTACAGAACACCAAGAAACAAGTATTTACCTTCTTCAGCACCCATCACCCACAGGTACAGGACACCAAGAAACAAGTATTTAACTTCTTCAGCACCCATCACCCACAGGTACAGGACACCAAGAAACAAGTATTTAACTTCTTCAGCACCCATCACCCACAGATACAGTACACCAAGAAACGAATATTTAACTTCTTCAGCACCCATCATCCACAGGTACAGTACACCAAGAAACAAATATTCAACTTCTTCAGCACCCACCACCCACAGGTACAGCACACCAAGAAACAAATATTTAACTTCTTCAGCACCCACCACCCACAGGTACGCTATACCAAGAAATGAGTATTTAACTTCTTCAGCACCCACCACACACTGGCACGGTACACCAAGAAACGAGCATTTAACTTCTTCACCACCAACCACCCACAGGCATGGTATAGCAAGAAACACGTATTTAACTTCTTCAGCCCCCACCACCCACAGGTACAGTATACCAAGAAACAAGTATTTAACTTCTCCAGCACCCACCACCCACAGGTACAGAACACCAAGAAACCAATATTTAACTTCTTCAGCACCCACCACCCACAGATACGGTATACCAAGAAACAAGTATTTAACTTCTCCAGCCCCCACCACCCACAGATACGGTATTCCAAGAAACGAGTATTTAACTTCTTTAGCACCCATCACCCACAGGTACGATATACCAAGAAACGAGTATTTAACTTCTTCAGCACCCACCACTCACAGGCACGGTATACCAAGAAACGAGTATTTCTTTTTAAGCACCCACCACCCACAGGCATGGTATACCAAGAAACAAGTATTTAACATCTTCTGCACCCACCACAAACAGGTTCAGTATACCAAGAAATGAGTTTTTAACTTCTTCAGCATCAACCACCCAGAGGTAAAGTACACTAAGAAACAAGTATTTAACTTCTTCAGCACACATCGCCCACAGGTACAGGACACCAAGAAACAAGTATTTAACTCCTTCAGCACCCATCACCCACAGGTACAGAACACCAAGAAACAAGTATTTAACTTCTTCAGCACCCATCACCCACAGGTACAGGACACCAAGAAACAAGTATTTAACTTTTTCAGTACCCATCACCCACAGGTACAGTACACCAAGAAACGAAAATTTAACTTCTTCAGCACACATCACCCACAAGTAGAGTACACCAACAAACATGTATTTAACATCATCTGCACCCACCAACCACAGATACAGAGCATCAACAAACAAGTATTTAACTTCTTCAACACCCACCACACACAGGTACAGTATACCAAGAAATTAGTATTTAACTTCTTAAGCACCCACCACCCAGAGGTACCGTATACCAAGAAATGAGTATTTAACTCCTTCAGCACACATCAACCACAGCTACAGTACACCAAAAAACAAGTTTTTAACTTCTTCTGCACCCATCACCCACAGGTACAGTACACCAACAAATAAGTATTTAACTTCTTCAGCACCCATCACCCACAGGTACAGTACACCAAGAAACAAGCATTTAACTTCTTCAGCACCCATCAACCACAGGTACAGTACACCAACAAACAAGTATTTAACTTCTTCAGCACCCATCACCCACAGGTACAGTACACCAAGAAACAAGTATTTAACTTCTTCAGCACCCATCAACCACAGGTACAGTACAACAACAAACAATTATTTAACTTCTTCAGCACCCATCACCCACTGGTACAGTATACCAAGCAACGAATATATAACTACTTCAGCACCCATCATCCACAGATACAGGACACCAAGAAACGAGTATTTAACTTATTCAGCACCCATCACCCACAGGTACAGTACACCAAGAAAAGAATATTTACCTTCTTCAGCACCCATCACCCACTGGTACAGTACACCAAGCAACGAATATTTAACTTCTTCAGCACCCATCACCCACAGGTACAGTACACCAACAAACAAGTATTTAACTTCTTCAGCACCCATCACCCACTGGTACAGTACACCAAGCAACGAATATTTAACTTCTTCAGCACCCATCACCCACAATACAGGACACCAAGAAACGAGTATTTAACTTCTTCAGCACCCATCACCCACAGCTACAGTCCACCAAGAAACAAGCATTTAACTTCTTCAGCACCCATCAACCACAGGTACAGTACACCAACAAACAAGTATTTAACTTCTTCAGCACCCATCACCCACAGGTACAGTATACCAAGAAACAAGCATTTAACTTCTTCAGCACCCATCACCCACTGGTACAGTACACCAAGCAACGAATATTTAACTTCTTCAGCACCCATCACCCACAGATACAGGACACCAAGAAACGAATATTTAACTTCTTCAGCACCCATCACCCACATGTACAGTACACCAAGAAACAAGCATTTAACTTCTTCAGCACCCATCACCCACAGATACAGTACACCAAGAAACGAGTATTTAACTTCTTCAGCACCCATCACCCACAGATACAGTACACCAAGAAACGAGTATTTAACTTCTTCAGCACCCATCACCCACATATACTGTACACCAAGAAACGAATATTTAACTTCTTCAGCACCCATCACCCACAGATACAGTACACCAAGAAACGAGTATTTAACTTCTTCAGCACCCATCACCCACAGATACAGTACACCAAGAAACGAATATTTAACTTCTTCAGCACCCATCACCCACAGGTGCAATACACCAAGAAACGAGTATTTAACTTCTTCAGCACCCATCACCCACAGATACAGTACACCAAGAAACGAGTATTTAACTTCTTCAGCACCCATCACCCACAGGTACAGTACACCAAGAAACGAATATTTAACTTCTTCAGCACCCATCACCCACAGGTACAGTATACCAAGAAACAAATATTCAACTTCTTCAGCACCCACCACCCACAGGTACAGTACACCAAGAAACAAATATTTAACTTCTTCAGCACCCACCACCCACAGGTACGCTATACCAAGAAATGAGTATTTAACTTCTTCAGCACCCACCACACACTGGCACGGTACACCAAGAAACGAGCATTTAACTTCTTCACCACCAACCACCCACAGGCATGGTATACCAAGAAACACGTATTTAACTTCTTCAGCCCCCACCACCCACAGGTACAGAACACCAAGAAACCAATATTTAACTTCTTCAGCACCCACCACCCACAGATACGGTATACCAAGAAACAAGTATTTAACTTCTCCAGCCCCCACCACCCACAGATACGGTATTCCAAGAAACGAGTATTTAACTTCTTTACCACCCATCACCCACAGGTACGATATACCAAGAAACGAGTATTTAACTTCTTCAGCACACACCACTCACAGGCACGGTATACCAAGAAACGAGTATTTCTTTTTAAGCACCCACCACCCACAGGCATGGTATACCAAGAAACAAGTATTTAACTTCTTCTGCACCTACCACACACAATGCAGTACACCAAGAAACGAGTATTTAACTTCTTCAGCACCCATCACCCACAGGTACAGGACACCAAGAAACAAGTATTTAACTCCTTCAGCACCCATCACCCACAGGTACAGAACACCAAGAAACAAGTATTTAACTTCTTCAGCACCCATCACCCACAGGTACAGGACACCAAGAAACAAGTATTTAACTTCTTCAGCACCCATCACCCACAGGTACAGTACACCAAGAAACGAATAATTAACTTCTTCAGCACCCATCACCCACTGGTACAGTACACCAAGCAACGAATATTTAACTTCTTCAGCACCCATCACCCACAGATACAGGACACCAAGAAACAAATATTTAACTTCTTCAGCACCCACCACCCACTGGTACAGTACTCCAAGAAACAAGCATTTAACTTCTTCAGCACCCATCACCCACAGATACAGTACACCAAGCAACGAATATATAACTACTTCAGCACCCATCATCCACAGATACAGGACACCAAGAAACGAGTATTTAACTTATTCAGCACCCATCACCCACAGGTACAGTACACCAAGAAACGAATATTTAACTTCTTCAGCACCCATCACCCACTGGTACAGTACACCAAGCAACGAATATTTAACTTCTTCAGCACCCATCACCCACAGATACAGTACACCAAGCAACGAATATATAACTACTTCAGCACCAATCATCCACAGATACAGGACACCAACAAACAAGTATTTAACTTCTTCAGCACCCATCACCCACTGGTACAGTACACCAAGCAACGAATATTTAACTTCTTCAGCACCCATCACCCACAATACAGGACACCAAGAAACGAGTATTTAACTTCTTCAGCACCCATCACCCACAGCTACAGTCCACCAAGAAACAAGCATTTAACTTCTTCAGCACCCATCAACCACAGGTACAGTACACCAACAAACAAGTATTTAACTTCTTCAGCACCCATCACCCACAGGTACAGTATACCAAGAAACAAGCATTTAACTTCTTCACCACCCATCACCCACTGGTACAGTACACCAAGCAACGAATATTTAACTTCTTCAGCACCCATCACCCACAGATACAGGACACCAAGAAACGAATATTTAACTTCTTCAGCACCCATCACCCACAGGTACAGTACACCAAGAAACAAGCATTTAACTTCTTCAGCACCCATCACCCACTGGTACAGTACACCAAGCAACGAATATTTAACTTCTTCAGCACCCATCACCCACAGATACAGGACACCAAGAAACAAATATTTAACTTCTTCAGCACCCACCACCCACTGGTACAGTACTCCAAGAAACAAGCATTTAACTTCTTCAGCACCCATCACTCACAGATACTGTACACCAAGAAACGAATATTTAACTTCTTCAGCACCCACCACCCACTGGTACAGTACTCCAAGAAACAAGCATTTAACTTCTTCAGCACCCATCACCCACAGATACTGTACACCAAGAAACGAATATTTAACTTCTTAAGCACCCATCACCCACAGATACAGTACACCAAGAAACGAGTATTTAACTTCTTCAGCACCCATCACCCACAGATACAGTACACCAAGAAACGAGTATTTAACTTCTTCAGCACCCATCACCCACAGATACAGTACACCAAGAAACGAGTATTTAACTTCTTCAGCACCCATCACCCACAGATACTGTACACCAAAAAACGAATATTTAACTTCTTCAGCACCCATCACCCACAGATACAGTACACCAAGAAACGAGTATTTAACTTCTTCAGCACCCATCACCCACAGATACAGTACACCAAGAAACGAATATTTAACTTCTTCAGCACCCATCACCCACTGGTACAGTATACCAAGAAACAAGCATTTAACTTCTTCAGCACCCATCACCCACAGATACAGTACACCAAGAAACGAGTATTTAACTTCTTCAGCACCCATCACCCACAGATACAGGACACCAAGAAACGAATATTTAACTTCTTCAGCACCCATCACCCACAGGTACAGTACACCAAGCAACAAGCATTTAACTTCTTCAGCACCCATCACCCACTGGTACAGTACACCAAGCAACGAATATTTAACTTCTTCAGAACCCATCACCCACAGATACAGGACACCAAGAAACAAATATTTAACTTCTTCAGCACCCACCACCCACTGGTACAGTACTCCAAGAAACAAGCATTTAACTTCTTCAGCACCCATCACCCACAGATACAGTACACCAAGAAACGAGTATTTAACTTCTTCAGCACCCATCACCCACAGATACTGTACACCAAGAAACGAATATTTAACTTCTTCAGCACCCATCACCCACAGATACAGTACACCAAGAAACGAGTATTTAACTTCTCCAGCCCCCACCACCCACAGATACGGTATTCCAAGAAACGAGTATTTAACTTCTTCAGCACCCACCACTCACAGGCACGGAATACCAAGAAACGAGTATTTCTTTTTAAGCACCCACCACCCACAGGCATGGTATACCAAGAAACAAGTATTTAACTTCTTCTGCACCTACCACACACAATGCAGTACACCAAGAAACGAGTATTTAACTTCTTCAGCACCCATCACCCACAGGTACAGGACACCAAGAAACAAGTATTTAACTCCTTCAGCACCCATCACCCACAGGTACAGAACACCAAGAAACAAGTATTTAACTTCTTCAGCACCCATCACCCACAGGTACAGGACACCAAGAAACAAGTATTTAACTTCTTCAGCACCCATCACCCACAGGTACAGGACACCAAGAAACAAGTATTTAACTTCTTCAGCACCCATCACCCACAGATACAGTACACCAAGAAACGAATATTTAACTTCTTCAGCACCCATCATCCACAGGTACAGTACACCAAGAAACAAATATTCAACTTCTTCAGCACCCACCACCCACAGGTACAGCACACCAAGAAACAAATATTTAACTTCTTCAGCACCCACCACCCACAGGTACGCTATACCAAGAAATGAGTATTTAACTTCTTCAGCACCCACCACACACTGGCACGGTACACCAAGAAACGAGCATTTAACTTCTTCACCACCAACCACCCACAGGCATGGTATACCAAGAAACACGTATTTAACTTCTTCAGCCCCCACCACCCACAGGTACAGTATACCAAGAAACAAGTATTTAACTTCTCCAGCACCCACCACCCACAGATACGGTATTCCAAGAAACGAGTATTTAACTTCTTTAGCACCCATCACCCACAGGTACGATATACCAAGAAACGAGTATTTAACTTCTTCAGCGCCCACCACTCACAGGCACGGTATACCAAGAAACGAGTATTTCTTTTTAAGCACCCACCACCCACAGGCATGGTATACCAAGAAACAAGTATTTAACATCTTCTGCACCCACCACAAACAGGTTCAGTATACCAAGAAATGAGTTTTTAACTTCTTCAGCATCAACCACCCAGAGGTAAAGTACACTAAGAAACAAGTATTTAACTTCTTCAGCACACATCACCCACAGGTACAGGACACCAAGAAACAAGTATTTAACTCCTTCAGCACCCATCACCCACAGGTACAGAACACCAAGAAACAAGTATTTAACTTCTTCAGCACCCATCACCCACAGGTACAGGACACCAAGAAACAAGTATTTAACTTTTTCAGTACCCATCACCCACAGGTACAGTACACCAAGAAACGAAAATTTAACTTCTTCAGCACACATCACCCACAAGTAGAGTACACCAACAAACATGTATTTAACATCATCTGCACCCACCAACCACAGATACAGAGCATCAACAAACAAGTATTTAACTTCTTCAACACCCACCACACACAGGTACAGTATACCAAGAAATTAGTATTTAACTTCTTAAGCACCCACCACCCAGAGGTACCGTATACCAAGAAATGAGTATTTAACTCCTTCAGCACACATCAACCACAGCTACAGTACACCAAAAAACAAGTTTTTAACTTCTTCTGCACCCATCACCCACAGGTACAGTACACCAACAAATAAGTATTTAACTTCTTCAGCACCCATCACCCACAGGTACAGTACACCAAGAAACAAGCATTTAACTTCTTCAGCACCCATCAACCACAGGTACAGTACACCAACAAACAAGTATTTAACTTCTTCAGCACCCATCACCCACAGGTACAGTACACCAAGAAACAAGTATTTAACTTCTTCAGCACCCATCAACCACAGGTACAGTACAACAACAAACAATTATTTAACTTCTTCAGCACCCATCACCCACTGGTACAGTATACCAAGCAACGAATATATAACTACTTCAGCACCCATCATCCACAGATACAGGACACCAAGAAACGAGTATTTAACTTATTCAGCACCCATCACCCACAGGTACAGTACACCAAGAAACGAATATTTAACTTCTTCAGCACCCATCACCCACTGGTACAGTACACCAAGCAACGAATATTTAACTTCTTCAGCACCCATCACCCACAGGTACAGTACACCAACAAACAAGTATTTAACTTCTTCAGCACCCATCACCCACTGGTACAGTACACCAAGCAACGAATATTTAACTTCTTCAGCACCCATCACCCACAATACAGGACACCAAGAAACGAGTATTTAACTTCTTCAGCACCCATCACCCACAGCTACAGTCCACCAAGAAACAAGCATTTAACTTCTTCAGCACCCATCAACCACAGGTACAGTACACCAACAAACAAGTATTTAACTTCTTCAGCACCCATCACCCACAGGTACAGTATACCAAGAAACAAGCATTTAACTTCTTCAGCACCCATCACCCACTGGTACAGTACACCAAGCAACGAATATTTAACTTCTTCAGCACCCATCACCCACAGATACAGGACACCAAGAAACGAATATTTAACTTCTTCAGCACCCATCACCCACATGTACAGTACACCAAGAAACAAGCATTTAACTTCTTCAGCACCCATCACCCACAGATACAGTACACCAAGAAACGAGTATTTAACTTCTTCAGCACCCATCACCCACAGATACAGTACACCAAGAAACGAGTATTTAACTTCTTCAGCACCCATCACCCACAGATACTGTACACCAAGAAACGAATATTTAACTTCTTCAGCACCCATCACCCACAGATACAGTACACCAAGAAACGAGTATTTAACTTCTTCAGCACCCATCACCCACAGATACAGTACACCAAGAAACGAATATTTAACTTCTTCAGCACCCATCACCCACAGGTGCAGTACACCAAGAAATGAGTATTTAACTTCTTCAGCACCCATCACCCACAGATACAGTACACCAACAAACGAGTATTTAACTTCTTCAGCACCCATCACCCACAGGTACAGTACACCAAGAAACGAATATTTAACTTCTTCAGCACCCATCACCCACAGGTACAGTATACCAAGAAACAAATATTCAACTTCTTCAGCACCCACCACCCACAGGTACAGTACACCAAGAAACAAATATTTAACTTCTTCAGCACCCACCACCCACAGGTACGCTATACCAAGAAATGAGTATTTAACTTCTTCAGCACCCACCACACACTGGCACGGTACACCAAGAAACGAGCATTTAACTTCTTCACCACCAACCACCCACAGGCATGGTATACCAAGAAACACGTATTTAACTTCTTCAGCCCCCACCACCCACAGGTACAGTATACCAAGAAACAAGTATTTAACTTCTCCAGCACCCACCACCCACAGGTACAGAACACCAAGAAACCAATATTTAACTTCTTCAGCACCCACCACCCACAGATACGGTATACCAAGAAACAAGTATTTAACTTCTCCAGCCCCCACCACCCACAGATACGGTATTCCAAGAAACGAGTATTTAACTTCTTTACCACCCATCACCCACAGGTACGATATACCAAGAAACGAGTATTTAACTTCTTCAGCACCCACCACTCACAGGCACGGTATACCAAGAAACGAGTATTTCTTTTTAAGCACCCACCACCCACAGGCATGGTATACCAAGAAACAAGTATTTAACTTCTTCTGCACCTACCACACACAATGCAGTACACCAAGAAACGAGTATTTAACTTCTTCAGCACCCATCACCCACAGGTACAGGACACCAAGAAACAAGTATTTAACTCCTTCAGCACCCATCACCCACAGGTACAGAACACCAAGAAACAAGTATTTAACTTCTTCAGCACCCATCACCCACAGGTACAGGACACCAAGAAACAAGTATTTAACTTCTTCAGCACCCATCACCCACAGGTACAGTACACCAAGAAACGAATATTTAACTTCTTCAGCACCCATCACCCACTGGTACAGTACACCAAGCAACGAATATTTAACTTCTTCAGCACCCATCACCCACAGATACAGGACACCAAGAAACAAATATTTAACTTCTTCAGCACCCACCACCCACTGGTACAGTACTCCAAGAAACAAGCATTTAACTTCTTCAGCACCCATCACCCACAGATACAGTACACCAAGCAACGAATATATAACTACTTCAGCACCCATCATCCACAGATACAGGACACCAAGAAACGAGTATTTAACTTATTCAGCACCCATCACCCACAGGTACAGTACACCAAGAAACGAATATTTAACTTCTTCAGCACCCATCACCCACTGGTACAGTACACCAAGCAACGAATATTTAACTTCTTCAGCACCCATCACCCACTGGTACAGTACACCAAGCAACGAATATTTAACTTCTTCAGCACCCATCACCCACAATACAGGACACCAAGAAACGAGTATTTAACTTCTTCAGCACCCATCACCCACAGCTACAGTCCACCAAGAAACAAGCATTTAACTTCTTCAGCACCCATCAACCACAGGTACAGTACACCAACAAACAAGTATTTAACTTCTTCAGCACCCATCACCCACAGGTACAGTATACCAAGAAACAAGCATTTAACTTCTTCACCACCCATCACCCACTGGTACAGTACACCAAGCAACGAATATTTAACTTCTTCAGCACCCATCACCCACAGATACAGGACACCAAGAAACGAATATTTAACTTCTTCAGCACCCATCACCCACAGGTACAGTACACCAAGAAACAAGCATTTAACTTCTTCAGCACCCATCACCCACTGGTACAGTACACCAAGCAACGAATATTTAACTTCTTCAGCACCCATCACCCACAGATACAGGACACCAAGAAACAAATATTTAACTTCTTCAGCACCCACCACCCACTGGTACAGTACTCCAAGAAACAAGCATTTAACTTCTTCAGCACCCATCACTCACAGATACTGTACACCAAGAAACGAATATTTAACTTCTTCAGCACCCATCACCCACAGATACAGTACACCAAGAAACGAGTATTTAACTTCTTCAGCACCCATCACCCACAGATACAGTACACCAAGAAACGAATATTTAACTTCTTCAGCACCCACCACCCACTGGTACAGTACTCCAAGAAACAAGCATTTAACTTCTTCAGCACCCATCACCCACAGATACTGTGCACCAAGAAACGAATATTTAACTTCTTCAGCACCCATCACCCACAGATACAGTACACCAAGAAACGAGTATTTAACTTCTTCAGCACCCATCACCCACAGATATAGTACACCAAGAAACGAGTATTTAACTTCTTCAGCACCCATCACCCACAGATACAGTACACCAAGAAACGAGTATTTAACTTCTTCAGCACCCATCACCCACAGATACTGTACACCAAAAAATGAATATTTAACTTCTTCAGCACCTATCACCCACAGATACAGTACACCAAGAAACGAGTATTTAACTTCTTCAGCACCCATCACCCACAGATACAGTACACCAAGAAACGAATATTTAACTTCTTCAGCACCCATCACCCACTGGTACAGTATACCAAGAAACAAGCATTTAACTTCTTCAGCACCCATCACCCACAGATACAGTACACCAAGAAACGAGTATTTAACTTCTTCAGCACCCATCACCCACAGATACAGGACACCAAGAAACGAATATTTAACTTCTTCAGCACCCATCACCCACAGGTACAGTACACCAAGCAACAAGCATTTAACTTCTTCAGCACCCATCACCCACTGGTACAGTACACCAAGCAACGAATATTTAACTTCTTCAGCACCCATCACCCACAGATACAGGACACCAAGAAACAAATATTTAACTTCTTCAGCACCCACCACCCACTGGTACAGTACTCCAAGAAACAAGCATTTAACTTCTTCAGCACCCATCACCCACAGATACAGTACACCAAGAAACGAGTATTTAACTTCTTCAGCACCCATCACCCACAGATACTGTACACCAAGAAACGAATATTTAACTTCTTCAGCACCCATCACCCACAGATACAGTACACCAAGAAACGAGTATTTAACTTCTTCAGCACCCATCACACACAGATACAGTACACCAAGAAACGAATATTTAACTTCTTCAGCACCCATCACCCACTGGTACAGTACACCAAGAAACGAGTATTTAACTTCTTCAGCACCCATCAGCCACAGATACAGTACACCAAGAAACGAATATTTATCTTCTTCAGCACCCACCACCCACAGGTACAGCACACCAAGAAACAAATATTTAACTTTTTCAGCACCCACCACCCACAGGTACGCTATACCAAGAAATGAGTATTTAACTTCTTCAGCACCCACCACACACTGGCACGGTACACCAAGAAACGAGCATTTAACTTCTTCACCACCAACCACCCACAGGCATGGTATACCAAGAAACACGTATTTAACTTCTTCAGCCCCCACCACCCACAGGTACAGTATACCAAGAAACAAGTATTTAACTTCTCCAGCACCCACCACCCACAGGTACAGAACACCAAGAAACCAATATTTAACTTCTTCAGCACCCACCACCCACAGATACGGTATACCAAGAAACAAGTATTTAACTTCTCCAGCCCCCACCACCCACAGATACGGTATTCCAAGAAACGAGTATTTAACTTCTTTAGCACCCATCACCCACAGGTACGATATACCAAGAAACGAGTATTTAACTTCTTCAGCACCCACCACTCACAGGCACGGTATACCAAGAAACGAGTATTTCTTTTTAAGCACCCACCACCCACAGGCATGGTATACCAAGAAACAAGTATTTAACTTCTTCTGCACCTACCACACACAATGCAGTACACCAAGAAACGAGTATTTAACTTCTTCAGCACCCATCACCCACAGGTACAGGACACCAAGAAACAAGTATTTAACTCCTTCAGCACCCATCACCCACAGGTACAGAACACCAAGAAACAAGTATTTAACTTCTTCAGCACCCATCACCCACTGGTACAGGACACCAAGAAACAAGTATTTAACTTCTTCAGCACCCATCACCCACAGGTACAGGACACCAAGAAACAAGTATTTAACTTCTTCAGCACCCATCACCCACAGATACAGTACACCAAGAAACGAATATTTAACTTCTTCAGCACCCATCATCCACAGGTACAGTATACCAAGAAACAAATATTCAACTTCTTCAGCACCCACCACCCACAGGTACAGCACACCAAGAAACAAATATTTAACTTCTTCAGCACCCACCACCCACAGGTACGCTATACCAAGAAATGAGTATTTAACTTCTTCAGCACCCACCACACACTGGCACGGTACACCAAGAAACGAGCATTTAACTTCTTCACCACCAACCACCCACAGGCATGGTATACCAAGAAACACGTATTTAACTTCTTCAGCCCCCACCACCCACAGGTACAGTATACCAAGAAACAAGTATTTAACTTCTCCAGCACCCACCACCCACAGGTACAGAACATCAAGAAACCAATATTTAACTTCTTCAGCACCCACCACCCACAGATACGGTATACCAAGAAACAAGTATTTAACTTCTCCAGCCCCCACCACCCACAGATACGGTATTCCAAGAAACGAGTATTTAACTTCTTTAGCACCCATCACCCACAGGTACGATATACCAAGAAACGAGTATTTAACTTCTTCAGCACCCACCACTCACAGGCACGGTATACCAAGAAACGAGTATTTCTTTTTAAGCACCCACCACCCACAGGCATGGTATACCAAGAAACAAGTATTTAACATCTTCTGCACCCACCACAAACAGGTTCAGTATACCAAGAAATGAGTTTTTAACTTCTTCAGCATCAACCACCCAGAGGTAAAGTACACTAAGAAACAAGTATTTAACTTCTTCAGCACACATCACCCACAGGTACAGGACACCAAGAAACAAGCATTTAACTCCTTCAGCACCCATCACCCACAGGTACAGAACACCAAGAAACAAGTATTTAACTTCTTCAGCACCCATCACCCACAGGTACAGGACACCAAGAAACAAGTATTTAACTTTTTCAATACCCATCACCCACAGGTACAGTACACCAAGAAACGAAAATTTAACTTCTTCAGCACACATCACCCACAAGTAGAGTACACCAACAAACATGTATTTAACATCATCTGCACCCACCAACCACAGACACAGAGCATCAACAAACAAGTATTTAACTTCTTCAACACCCACCACACACAGGTACAGTATACCAAGAAATTAGTATTTAACTTCTTAAGCACCCACCACCCAGAGGTACCGTATACCAAGAAATGAGTATTTAACTCCTTCAGCACACATCAACCACAGCTACAGTACACCAAAAAACAAGTTTTTAACTTCTTCTGCACCCATCACCCACAGGTACAGTACACCAACAAATAAGTATTTAACTTCTTCAGCACCCATCACCCACAGGTACAGTACACCAAGAAACAAGCATTTAACTTCTTCAGCACCCATCAACCACAGGTACAGTACACCAACAAACAAGTATTTAACTTCTTCAGCACCCATCACCCACAGGTACAGTACACCAAGAAACAAGTATTTAACTTCTTCAGCACCCATCACCCACTGGTACAGTATACCAAGCAACGAATATATAACTACTTCAGCACCCATCATCCACAGATACAGGACACCAAGAAACGAGTATTTAACTTATTCAGCACCCATAACCCACAGGTACAGTACACCAAGAAACGAATATTTAACTTCTTCAGCACCCATCACCCACTGGTACAGTACACCAAGCAACGAATATTTAACTTCTTCAGCACCCATCACCCACAGGTACAGTACACCAACAAACAAGTATTTAACTTCTTCAGCACCCATCACCCACTGGTACAGTACACCAAGCAACGAATATTTAACTTCTTCAGCACCCATCACCCACAGGTACAGTACACCAAGCAACAAGCATTTAACTTCTTCAGCACCCATCACCCACTGGTACAGTACACCAAGCAACGAATATTTAACTTCTTCAGCACCCATCACCCACAGATACAGGACACCAAGAAACAAATATTTAACTTCTTCAGCACCCACCACCCACTGGTACAGTACTCCAAGAAACAAGCATTTAACTTCTTCAGCACCCATCACCCACAGATACAGTACACCAAGAAACGAGTATTTAACTTCTTCAGCACCCATCACCCACAGATACTGTACACCAAGAAACGAATATTTAACTTCTTCAGCACCCATCACCCACAGATACAGTACACCAAGAAACGAGTATTTAACTTCTTCAGCACCCATCACACACAGATACAGTACACCAAGAAACGAATATTTAACTTCTTCAGCACCCATCACCCACTGGTACAGTACACCAAGAAACGAGTATTTAACTTCTTCAGCACCCATCAGCCACAGATACAGTACACCAAGAAACGAATATTTATCTTCTTCAGCACCCACCACCCACAGGTACAGCACACCAAGAAACAAATATTTAACTTTTTCAGCACCCACCACCCACAGGTACGCTATACCAAGAAATGAGTATTTAACTTCTTCAGCACCCACCACACACTGGCACGGTACACCAAGAAACGAGCATTTAACTTCTTCACCACCAACCACCCACAGGCATGGTATACCAAGAAACACGTATTTAACTTCTTCAGCCCCCACCACCCACAGGTACAGTATACCAAGAAACAAGTATTTAACTTCTCCAGCACCCACCACCCACAGGTACAGAACACCAAGAAACCAATATTTAACTTCTTCAGCACCCACCACCCACAGATACGGTATACCAAGAAACAAGTATTTAACTTCTCCAGCCCCCACCACCCACAGATACGGTATTCCAAGAAACGAGTATTTAACTTCTTTAGCACCCATCACCCACAGGTACGATATACCAAGAAACGAGTATTTAACTTCTTCAGCACCCACCACTCACAGGCACGGTATACCAAGAAACGAGTATTTCTTTTTAAGCACCCACCACCCACAGGCATGGTATACCAAGAAACAAGTATTTAACTTCTTCTGCACCTACCACACACAATGCAGTACACCAAGAAACGAGTATTTAACTTCTTCAGCACCCATCACCCACAGGTACAGGACACCAAGAAACAAGTATTTAACTCCTTCAGCACCCATCACCCACAGGTACAGAACACCAAGAAACAAGTATTTAACTTCTTCAGCACCCATTACCCACTGGTACAGGACACCAAGAAACAAGTATTTAACTTCTTCAGCACCCATCACCCACAGGTACAGGACACCAAGAAACAAGTATTTAACTTCTTCAGCACCCATCACCCACAGATACAGTACACCAAGAAACGAATATTTAACTTCTTCAGCACCCATCATCCACAGGTACAGTATACCAAGAAACAAATATTCAACTTCTTCAGCACCCACCACCCACAGGTACAGCACACCAAGAAACAAATATTTAACTTCTTCAGCACCCACCACCCACAGGTACGCTATACCAAGAAATGAGTATTTAACTTCTTCAGCACCCACCACACACTGGCACGGTACACCAAGAAACGAGCATTTAACTTCTTCACCACCAACCACCCACAGGCATGGTATACCAAGAAACACGTATTTAACTTCTTCAGCCCCCACCACCCACAGGTACAGTATACCAAGAAACAAGTATTTAACTTCTCCAGCACCCACCACCCACAGGTACAGAACATCAAGAAACCAATATTTAACTTCTTCAGCACCCACCACCCACAGATACGGTATACCAAGAAACAAGTATTTAACTTCTCCAGCCCCCACCACCCACAGATACGGTATTCCAAGAAACGAGTATTTAACTTCTTTAGCACCCATCACCCACAGGTACGATATACCAAGAAACGAGTATTTAACTTCTTCAGCACCCACCACTCACAGGCACGGTATACCAAGAAACGAGTATTTCTTTTTAAGCACCCACCACCCACAGGCATGGTATACCAAGAAACAAGTATTTAACATCTTCTGCACCCACCACAAACAGGTTCAGTATACCAAGAAATGAGTTTTTAACTTCTTCAGCATCAACCACCCAGAGGTAAAGTACACTAAGAAACAAGTATTTAACTTCTTCAGCACACATCACCCACAGGTACAGGACACCAAGAAACAAGCATTTAACTCCTTCAGCACCCATCACCCACAGGTACAGAACACCAAGAAACAAGTATTTAACTTCTTCAGCACCCATCACCCACAGGTACAGGACACCAAGAAACAAGTATTTAACTTTTTCAGTACCCATCACCCACAGGTACAGTACACCAAGAAACGAAAATTTAACTTCTTCAGCACACATCACCCACAAGTAGAGTACACCAACAAACATGTATTTAACATCATCTGCACCCACCAACCACAGACACAGAGCATCAACAAACAAGTATTTAACTTCTTCAACACCCACCACACACAGGTACAGTATACCAAGAAATTAGTATTTAACTTCTTAAGCACCCACCACCCAGAGGTACCGTATACCAAGAAATGAGTATTTAACTCCTTCAGCACACATCAACCACAGCTACAGTACACCAAAAAACAAGTTTTTAACTTCTTCTGCACCCATCACCCACAGGTACAGTACACCAACAAATAAGTATTTAACTTCTTCAGCACCCATCACCCACAGGTACAGTACACCAAGAAACAAGCATTTAACTTCTTCAGCACCCATCAACCACAGGTACAGTACACCAACAAACAAGTATTTAACTTCTTCAGCACCCATCACCCACAGGTACAGTACACCAAGAAACAAGTATTTAACTTCTTCAGCACCCATCACCCACTGGTACAGTATACCAAGCAACGAATATATAACTACTTCAGCACCCATCATCCACAGATACAGGACACCAAGAAACGAGTATTTAACTTATTCAGCACCCATCACCCACAGGTACAGTACACCAAGAAACGAATATTTAACTTCTTCAGCACCCATCACCCACTGGTACAGTACACCAAGCAACGAATATTTAACTTCTTCAGCACCCATCACCCACAGGTACAGTACACCAACAAACAAGTATTTAACTTCTTCAGCACCCATCACCCACTGGTACAGTACACCAAGCAACGAATATTTAACTTCTTCAGCACCCATCACCCACAATACAGGACACCAAGAAACGAGTATTTAACTTCTTCAGCACCCATCACCCACAGCTACAGTCCACCAAGAAACAAGCATTTAACTTCTTCAGCACCCATCAACCACAGGTACAGTACACCAACAAACAAGTATTTAACTTCTTCAGCACCCATCACCCACAGGTACAGTATACCAAGAAACAAGCATTTAACTTCTTCAGCACCCATCACCCACTGGTACAGTACACCAAGCAACGAATATTTAACTTCTTCAGCACCCATCACCCACAGATACAGGACACCAAGAAACGAATATTCAACTTCTTCAGCACCCACCACCCACAGGTACAGCACACCAAGAAACAAATATTTAACTTCTTCAGCACCCACCACCCACAGGTACGCTATACCAAGAAATGAGTATTTAACTTCTTCAGCACCCACCACACACTGGCACGGTACACCAAGAAACGAGCATTTAACTTCTTCACCACCAACCACCCACAGGCATGGTATACCAAGAAACACGTATTTAACTTCTTCAGCCCCCACCACCCACAGGTACAGTATACCAAGAAACAAGTATTTAACTTCTCCAGCACCCACCACCCACAGGTACAGAACACCAAGAAACCAATATTTAACTTCTTCAGCACCCACCACCCACAGATACGGTATACCAAGAAACAAGTATTTAACTTCTCCAGCCCCCACCACCCACAGATACGGTATTCCAAGAAACGAGTATTTAACTTCTTTAGCACCCATCACCCACAGGTACGATATACCAAGAAACGAGTATTTAACTTCTTCAGCACCCACCACTCACAGGCACGGTATACCAAGAAACGAGTATTTCTTTTTAGGCACCCACCACCCACAGGCATGGTATACCAAGAAACAAGTATTTAACTTCTTCTGCATCTACCACACACAATGCAGTACACCAAGAAACGAGTATTTAACTTCTTCAGTACCCATCACCCACAGGTACAGGACACCAAGAAACAAGTATTTAACTCCTTCAGCACCCATCACCCACAGGTACAGAACACCAAGAAACAAGTATTTAACTTCTTCAGCACCCATCACCCACAGGTACAGGACACCAAGAAACAAGTATTTAACTTCTTCAGCACCCATCACCCACAGGTACAGTACACCAAGAAACGAATATTTAACTTCTTCAGCACCCATCACCCACTGGTACAGTACACCAAGCAACGAATATTTAACTTCTTCAGCACCCATCACCCACAGATACAGGACACCAAGAAACGAATATTTAACTTCTTCAGCACCCATCACCCACAGGTACAGTACACCAAGAAACAAGCATTTAACTTCTTCAGCACCCATCACCCACTGGTACAGTACACCAAGCAACGAATATTTAACTTCTTCAGCACCCATCACCCACAGATACAGGACACCAAGAAACAAATATTTAACTTCTTCAGCACCCACCACCCACTGGTACAGTACTCCAAGAAACAAGCATTTAACTTCTTCAGCACCCATCACCCACAGATACAGTACACCAAGAAACGAGTATTTAACTTCTTCAGCACCCATCACCCACAGATACTGTACACCAAGAAACGAATATTTAACTTCTTCAGCACCCATCACCCACAGATACAGTACACCAAGAAACAAGTATTTAACTTCTTCAGCACCCATCACCCACAGATACAGTACACCAAGAAACGAATATTTAACTTCTTCAGCACCCATCACCCACTGGTACAGTATACCAAGAAACAAGCATTTAACTTCTTCAGCACCCATCACCCACAGATACAGGACACCAAGAAACGAATATTTAACTTCTTCAGCACCCATCACCCACAGGTACAGTACACCAAGAAACGAGTATTTAACTTCTTCAGCACCCATCAGCCACAGATACAGTACACCAAGAAACGAATATTTATCTTCTTCAGCACCCATCACCCACAGGTACAGTACACCAAGAAATGAGTATTTAACTTCTTCAGCACCCATCACCCACAGATACAGTACACCAAGAAACGAATATTTAACTTCTTCAGCACCCATCACCCACAGATACAGTACACCAAGAAACGAGTATTTAACTTCTTCAGCACCCATCACCCACAGGTACAGTACACCAAGAAACGAATATTTAACTTCTTCAGCACCCATCACCCACAGGTACAGTATACCAAGAAACAAATATTCAATTTCTTCAGCACCCACCACCCACAGGTACAGCACACCAAGAAACAAATATTTAACTTCTTCACCACCAACCACCCACAGGCATGGTATACCAAGAAACACGTATTTAACTTCTTCAGCCCCCACCACCCACAGGTACAGTATACCAAGAAACAAGTATTTAACTTCTCCAGCACCCACCACCCACAGGTACAGAACACCAAGAAACCAATATTTAACTTCTTCAGCACCCACCACCCACAGATACGGTATACCAAGAAACAAGTATTTAACTTCTCCAGCCCCCACCACCCACAGATACGGTATTCCAAGAAACGAGTATTTAACTTCTTTAGCACCCATCACCCACAGGTACGATATACCAAGAAACGAGTATTTAACTTCTTCAGCACCCACCACTCACAGGCACGGTATACCAAGAAACGAGTATTTCTTTTTAAGCACCCACCACCCACAGGCATGGTATACCAAGAAACAAGTATTTAACTTCTTCTGCACCTACCACACACAATGCAGTACACCAAGAAACGAGTATTTAACTTCTTCAGCACCCATCACCCACAGGTACAGGACACCAAGAAACAAGTATTTAACTCCTTCAGCACCCATCACCCACAGGTACAGAACACCAAGAAACAAGTATTTAACTTCTTCAGCACCCATCACCCACAGGTACAGGACACCAAGAAACAAGTATTTAACTTCTTCAGCACCCATCACCCACAGGTACAGGACACCAAGAAACAAGTATTTAACTTCTTCAGCACCCATCACCCACAGATACAGTACACCAAGAAACGAATATTTAACTTCTTCAGCACCCATCATCCACAGGTACAGTATACCAAGAAACAAATATTCAACTTCTTCAGCACCCACCACCCACAGGTACGCTATACCAAGAAATGAGTATTTAACTTCTTCAGCACCCACCACACACTGGCACGGTACACCAAGAAACGAGCATTTAACTTCTTCACCACCAACCACCCACAGGCATGGTATACCAAGAAACACGTATTTAACTTCTTCAGCCCCCACCACCCACAGGTACAGTATACCAAGAAACAAGTATTTAACTTCTCCAGCACCCACCACCCACAGGTACAGAACACCAAGAAACCAATATTTAACTTCTTCAGCACCCACCACCCACAGATACGGTATACCAAGAAACAAGTATTTAACTTCTCCAGCCCCCACCACCCACAGATACGGTATTCCAAGAAACGAGTATTTAACTTCTTTAGCACCCATCACCCACAGGTACGATATACCAAGAAACGAGTATTTAACTTCTTCAGCACCCACCACTCACAGGCACGGTATACCAAGAAACGAGTATTTCTTTTTAAGCACCCACCACCCACAGGCATGGTATACCAAGAAACAAGTATTTAACATCTTCTGCACCCACCACAAACAGGTTCAGTATACCAAGAAATGAGTTTTTAACTTCTTCAGCATCAACCACCCAGAGGTAAAGTACACTAAGAAACAAGTATTTAACTTCTTCAGCACTCATCACCCACAGGTACAGGACACCAAGAAACAAGTATTTAACTCCTTCAGCACCCATCACCCACAGGTACAGAACACCAAGAAACAAGTATTTAACTTCTTCAGCACCCATCACCCACAGGTACAGGACACCAAGAAACAAATATTTAACTTTTTCAGTACCCATCACCCACAGGTACAGTACACCAAGAAACGAAAATTTAACTTCTTCAGCACACATCACCCACAAGTAGAGTACACCAACAAACATGTATTTAACATCATCTGCACCCACCAACCACAGATACAGAGCATCAACAAACAAGTATTTAACTTCTTCAACACCCACCACACACAGGTACAGTATACCAAGAAATTAGTATTTAACTTCTTAAGCACCCACCACCCAGAGGTACCGTATACCAAGAAATGAGTATTTAACTCCTTCAGCACACATCAATCACAGCTACAGTACACCAAAAAACAAGTTTTTAACTTCTTCTGCACCCATCACCCACAGGTACAGTACACCAACAAATAAGTATTTAACTTCTTCAGCACCCATCACCCACAGGTACAGTACACCAAGAAACAAGCATTTAACTTCTTCAGCACCCATCACCCACAGGTACAGTACACCAAGAAACAAGTATTTAACTTCTTCAACACCCACCACACACTGGTACAGTATACCAAGCAACGAATATATAACTACTTCAGCACCCATCATCCACAGATACAGGACACCAAGAAACGAGTATTTAACTTATTCAGCACCCATCACCCACAGGTACAGTACACCAAGAAACGAATATTTAACTTCTTCAGCACCCATCACCCACTGGTACAGTACACCAAGCAACGAATATTTAACTTCTTCAGCACCCATCACCCACAGGTACAGTACACCAACAAACAAGTATTTAACTTCTTCAGCACCCATCACCCACTGGTACAGTACACCAAGCAACGAATATTTAACTTCTTCAGCACCCATCACCCACAATACAGGACACCAAGAAACGAGTATTTAACTTCTTCAGCACCCATCACCCACAGCTACAGTCCACCAAGAAACAAGCATTTAACTTCTTCAGCACCCATCAACCACAGGTACAGTACACCAACAAACAAGTATTTAACTTCTTCAGCACCCATCACCCACAGGTACAGTATACCAAGAAACAAGCATTTAACTTCTTCAGCACCCATCACCCACTGGTACAGTACACCAAGCAACGAATATTTAACTTCTTCAGCACCCATCACCCACAGATACAGGACACTAAGAAACGAATATTTAACTTCTTCAGCACCCATCACCCACATGTACAGTACACCAAGAAACAAGCATTTAACTTCTTCAGCACCCATCACCCACTGGTACAGTACACCAAGCAACGAATATTTAACTTCTTCAGCACCCATCACCCACAGATACAGGACACCAAGAAACAAATATTTAACTTCTTCAGCACCCACCACCCACTGGTACAGTACTCCAAGAAACAAGCATTTAACTTCTTCAGCACCCATCACCCACAGATACAGTACACCAAGAAACGAGTATTTAACTTCTTCAGCACCCATCACCCACAGATACTGTACACCAAGAAACGAATATTTAACTTCTTCAGCACCCATCACCCACAGATACAGTACACCAAGAAACGAGTATTTAACTTCTTCAGCACCCATCACCCACAGATACAGTACACCAAGAAACGAATATTTAACTTCTTCAGCACCCATCACCCACTGGTACAGTATACCAAGAAACAAGCATTTAACTTCTTCAGCACCCATCACCCACAGATACAGTACACCAAGAAACGAGTATTTAACTTCTTCAGCACCCATCACCCACAGATACAGTACACCAAGAAACGAATATTTAACTTCTTCAGCACCCATCACCCACAGGTACAGTACACCAAGAAATGAGTATTTAACTTCTTCAGCACCCATCACCCACAGATACAGTACACCAAGAAACGAATATTTAACTTCTTCAGCACCCATCACCCACAGATACTGTACACCAAGAAACGAATATTTAACTTCTTCAGCACCCATCACCCACAGATACAGTACACCAAGAAACGAGTATTTAACTTCTTCAGCACCCATCACCCACAGATACAGTACACCAAGAAACGAATATTTAACTTCTTCAGCACCCATCACCCACTGGTACAGTATACCAAGAAACAAGCATTTAACTTCTTCAGCACCCATCACCCACAGATACAGTACACCAAGAAACGAGTATTTAACTTCTTCAGCACCCATCAGCCACAGATACAGTACACCAAGAAACGAATATTTATCTTCTTCAGCACCCATCACCCACAGGTACAGTACACCAAGGAATGAGTATTTAACTTCTTCAGCACCCATCACCCACAGATACAGTACACCAAGAAACGAGTATTTAACTTCTTCAGCACCCATCACCCACAGGTACAGTACACCAAGAAACGAATATTTAACTTCTTCAGCACCCATCACCCACAGATACAGTACACCAAGAAACGAGTATTTAACTTCTTCAGCACCCATCACCCACAGGTACAGTACACCAAGAAACGAATATTTAACTTCTTCAGCACCCATCACCCACAGGTACAGTACACCAAGAAACAAATATTTAACTTCTTCAGCACCCACCACCCACAGGTACGCTATACCAAGAAATGAGTATTTAACTTCTTCAGCACCCACCACACACTGGCACGGTACACCAAGAAACGAGCATTTAACTTCTTCACCACCAACCACCCACAGGCATGGTATACCAAGAAACACGTATTTAACTTCTTCAGCCCCCACCACCCACAGGTACAGTATACCAAGAAACAAGTATTTAACTTCTCCAGCACCCACCACCCACAGGTACAGAACACCAAGAAACCAATATTTAACTTCTTCAGCACCCACCACCCACAGATACGGTATACCAAGAAACAAGTATTTAACTTCTCCAGCCCCCACCACCCACAGATACGGTATTCCAAGAAACGAGTATTTAACTTCTTTAGCACCCATCACCCACAGGTACGATATACCAAGAAACGAGTATTTAACTTCTTCAGCACCCACCACTCACAGGCACGGTATACCAAGAAACGAGTATTTCTTTTTAAGCACCCACCACCCACAGGCATGGTATACCAAGAAACAAGTATTTAACTTCTTCTGCACCTACCACACACAATGCAGTACACCAAGAAACGAGTATTTAACTTCTTCAGCACCCATCACCCACAGGTACAGGACACCAAGAAACAAGTATTTAACTCCTTCAGCACCCATCACCCACAGGCACAGAACACCAAGAAACAAGTATTTAACTTCTTCAGCACCCATCACCCACAGGTACAGGACACCAAGAAACAAGTATTTAACTTCTTCAGCACCCATCACCCACAGGTACAGGACACCAAGAAACAAGTATTTAACTTCTTCAGCACCCATCACCCACAGATACAGTACACCAAGAAACGAATATTTAACTTCTTCAGCACCCATCATCCACAGGTACAGTATACCAAGAAACAAATATTCAACTTCTTCAGCACCCACCACCCACAGGTACAGCACACCAAGAAACAAATATTTAACTTCTTCAGCACCCACCACCCACAGGTACGCTATACCAAGAAATGAGTATTTAACTTCTTCAGCACCCACCACACACTGGCACGGTACACCAAGAAACGAGCATTTAACTTCTTCACCACCAACCACCCACAGGCATGGTATACCAAGAAACACGTATTTAACTTCTTCAGCCCCCACCACCCACAGGTACAGTATACCAAGAAACAAGTATTTAACTTCTCCAGCACCCACCACCCACAGGTACAGAACACCAAGAAACCAATATTTAACTTCTTCAGCACCCACCACCCACAGATACGGTATACCAAGAAACAAGTATTTAACTTCTCCAGCCCCCACCACCCACAGATACGGTATTCCAAGAAACGAGTATTTAACTTCTTTAGCACCCATCACCCACAGGTACGATATACCAAGAAACGAGTATTTAACTTCTTCAGCACCCACCACTCACAGGCACGGTATACCAAGAAACGAGTATTTCTTTTTAAGCACCCACCACCCACAGGCATGGTATACCAAGAAACAAGTATTTAACTTCTTCTGCACCCACCACAAACAGGTTCAGTATACCAAGAAATGAGTTTTTAACTTCTTCAGCATCAACCACCCAGAGGTAAAGTACACTAAGAAACAAGTATTTAACTTCTTCAGCACACATCACCCACAGGTACAGGACACCAAGAAACAAGTATTTAACTCCTTCAGCACCCATCACCCACAGGTACAGAACACCAAGAAACAAGTATTTAACTTCTTCAGCACCCATCACCCACAGGTACAGGACACCAAGAAACAAGTATTTAACTTTTTCAGTACCCATCACCCACAGGTACTGTACACCAAGAAACGAAAATTTAACTTCTTCAGCACACATCACCCACAAGTAGAGTACACCAACAAACATGTATTTAACATCATCTGCACCCACCAACCACAGACACAGAGCATCAACAAACAAGTATTTAACTTCTTCAACACCCACCACACACAGGTACAGTATACCAAGAAATTAGTATTTAACTTCTTAAGCACCCACCACCCAGAGGTACCGTATACCAACAAATAAGTATTTAACTTCTTCAGCACCCATCACCCACAGGTACAGTACACCAAGAAACAAGCATTTAACTTCTTCAGCACCCATCAACCACAGGTACAGTACAACAACAAACAATTATTTAACTTCTTCAGCACCCATCACCCACTGGTACAGTATACCAAGCAACGAATATATAACTACTTCAGCACCCATCATCCACAGATACAGGACACCAAGAAACGAGTATTTAACTTATTCAGCACCCATCACCCACAGGTACAGTACACCAAGAAACGAATATTTAACTTCTTCAGCACCCATCACCCACTGGTACAGTACACCAAGCAACGAATATTTAACTTCTTCAGCACCCATCACCCACAGGTACAGTACACCAACAAACAAGTATTTAACTTCTTCAGCACCCATCACCCACTGGTACAGTACACCAAGCAACGAATATTTAACTTCTTCAGCACCCATCACCCACAATACAGGACACCAAGAAACGAGTATTTAACTTCTTCAGCACCCATCACCCACAGGTACAGTCCATCAAGAAACAAGCATTTAACTTCTTCAGCACCCATCAACCACAGGTACAGTACACCAACAAACAAGTATTTAACTTCTTCAGCACCCATCACCCACAGATACAGGACACCAAGAAACGAATATTTAACTTCTTCAGCACCCATCACCCACATGTACAGTACACCAAGAAACAAGCATTTAACTTCTTCAGCACCCATCACCCACTGGTACAGTACACCAAGCAACGAATATTTAACTTCTTCAGCACCCATCACCCACAGATACAGGACACCAAGAAACAAATATTTAACTTCTTCAGCACCCACCACCCACAGATACAGTACACCAAGAAACGAGTATTTAACTTCTTCAGCACCCATCACCCACAGATACAGTAAACCAAGAAACGAGTATTTAACTTCTTCAGCACCCATCACCCACAGATACTGTACACCAAGAAACGAATATTTAACTTCTTCAGCACCCATCACCCACAGATACAGTACACCAAGAAACGAGTATTTAACTTCTTCAGCACCCATCACCCACAGATACATTACACCAAGAAACGAATATTTAACTTCTTCAGCACCCATCACCCACTGGTACAGTATACCAAGAAAGAAGCATTTAACTTCTTCAGCACCCATCACCCACAGATACAGTACACCAAGAAACGAGTATTTAACTTCTTCAGCACCCATCACCCACAGATACAGTACACCAAGAAACGAATATTTAACTTCTTCAGCACCCATCACCCACAGGTAGAGTACACCAAGAAATGAGTATTTAACTTCTTCAGCACCCATCACCCACAGATACAGTACACCAAGAAACGAATATTTAACTTCTTCAGCACCCATCACCCACAGATACAGTACACCAAGAAACGAGTATTTAACTTCTTCAGCACCCATCACCCACAGGTACAGTACACCAAGAAACGAATATTTAACTTCTTCAGCACCCATCACCCACAGGTACAGTACACCAAGAAACAAATATTTAACTTCTTCAGCACCCACCACCCACAGGTACGCTATACCAAGAAATGAGTATTTAACTTCTTCAGCACCCACCACACACTGGCACGGTACACCAAGAAACGAGCATTTAACTTCTTCACCACCAACCACCCACAGGCATGGTATACCAAGAAACACGTATTTAACTTCTTCAGCCCCCACCACCCACAGGTACAGTATACCAAGAAACAAGTATTTAACTTCTCCAGCACCCACCACCCACAGGTACAGAACACCAAGAAACCAATATTTAACTTCTTCAGCACCCACCACCCACAGATACGGTATACCAAGAAACAAGTATTTAACTTCTCCAGCCCCCACCACCCACAGATACGGTATTCCAAGAAACGAGTATTTAACTTCTTTAGCACCCATCACCCACAGGTACGATATACCAAGAAACGAGTATTTAACTTCTTCAGCACCCACCACTCACAGGCACGGTATACCAAGAAACGAGTATTTCTTTTTAAGCACCCACCACCCACAGGCATGGTATACCAAGAAACAAGTATTTAACTTCTTCTGCACCTACCACACACAATGCAGTACACCAAGAAACGAGTATTTAACTTCTTCAGCACCCATCACCCACAGGTACAGGACACCAAGAAACAAGTATTTAACTCCTTCAGCACCCATCACCCACAGGCACAGAACACCAAGAAACAAGTATTTAACTTCTTCAGCACCCATCACCCACAGGTACAGGACACCAAGAAACAAGTATTTAACTTCTTCAGCACCCATCACCCACAGGTACAGGACACCAAGAAACAAGTATTTAACTTCTTCAGCACCCATCACCCACAGATACAGTACACCAAGAAACGAATATTTAACTTCTTCAGCACCCATCATCCACAGGTACAGTATACCAAGAAACAAATATTCAACTTCTTCAGCACCCACCACCCACAGGTACAGCACACCAAGAAACAAATATTTAACTTCTTCAGCACCCACCACCCACAGGTACGCTATACCAAGAAATGAGTATTTAACTTCTTCAGCACCCACCACACACTGGCACGGTACACCAAGAAACGAGCATTTAACTTCTTCACCACCAACCACCCACAGGCATGGTATACCAAGAAACACGTATTTAACTTCTTCAGCCCCCACCACCCACAGGTACAGTATACCAAGAAACAAGTATTTAACTTCTCCAGCACCCACCACCCACAGGTACAGAACACCAAGAAACCAATATTTAACTTCTTCAGCACCCACCACCCACAGATACGGTATACCAAGAAACAAGTATTTAACTTCTCCAGCCCCCACCACCCACAGATACGGTATTCCAAGAAACGAGTATTTAACTTCTTTAGCACCCATCACCCACAGGTACGATATACCAAGAAACGAGTATTTAACTTCTTCAGCACCCACCACTCACAGGCACGGTATACCAAGAAACGAGTATTTCTTTTTAAGCACCCACCACCCACAGGCATGGTATACCAAGAAACAAGTATTTAACTTCTTCTGCACCCACCACAAACAGGTTCAGTATACCAAGAAATGAGTTTTTAACTTCTTCAGCATCAACCACCCAGAGGTAAAGTACACTAAGAAACAAGTATTTAACTTCTTCAGCACACATCACCCACAGGTACAGGACACCAAGAAACAAGTATTTAACTCCTTCAGCACCCATCACCCACAGGTACAGAACACCAAGAAACAAGTATTTAACTTCTTCAGCACCCATCACCCACAGGTACAGGACACCAAGAAACAAGTATTTAACTTTTTCAGTACCCATCACCCACAGGTACTGTACACCAAGAAACGAAAATTTAACTTCTTCAGCACACATCACCCACAAGTAGAGTACACCAACAAACATGTATTTAACATCATCTGCACCCACCAACCACAGACACAGAGCATCAACAAACAAGTATTTAACTTCTTCAACACCCACCACACACAGGTACAGTATACCAAGAAATTAGTATTTAACTTCTTAAGCACCCACCACCCAGAGGTACCGTATACCAACAAATAAGTATTTAACTTCTTCAGCACCCATCACCCACAGGTACAGTACACCAAGAAACAAGCATTTAACTTCTTCAGCACCCATCAACCACAGGTACAGTACAACAACAAACAATTATTTAACTTCTTCAGCACCCATCACCCACTGGTACAGTATACCAAGCAACGAATATATAACTACTTCAGCACCCATCATCCACAGATACAGGACACCAAGAAACGAGTATTTAACTTATTCAGCACCCATCACCCACAGGTACAGTACACCAAGAAACGAATATTTAACTTCTTCAGCACCCATCACCCACTGGTACAGTACACCAAGCAACGAATATTTAACTTCTTCAGCACCCATCACCCACAGGTACAGTACACCAACAAACAAGTATTTAACTTCTTCAGCACCCATCACCCACTGGTACAGTACACCAAGCAACGAATATTTAACTTCTTCAGCACCCATCACCCACAATACAGGACACCAAGAAACGAGTATTTAACTTCTTCAGCACCCATCACCCACAGGTACAGTCCATCAAGAAACAAGCATTTAACTTCTTCAGCACCCATCAACCACAGGTACAGTACACCAACAAACAAGTATTTAACTTCTTCAGCACCCATCACCCACAGATACAGGACACCAAGAAACGAATATTTAACTTCTTCAGCACCCATCACCCACATGTACAGTACACCAAGAAACAAGCATTTAACTTCTTCAGCACCCATCACCCACTGGTACAGTACACCAAGCAACGAATATTTAACTTCTTCAGCACCCATCACCCACAGATACAGGACACCAAGAAACAAATATTTAACTTCTTCAGCACCCACCACCCACAGATACAGTACACCAAGAAACGAGTATTTAACTTCTTCAGCACCCATCACCCACAGATACAGTAAACCAAGAAACGAGTATTTAACTTCTTCAGCACCCATCACCCACAGATACTGTACACCAAGAAACGAATATTTAACTTCTTCAGCACCCATCACCCACAGATACAGTACACCAAGAAACGAGTATTTAACTTCTTCAGCACCCATCACCCACAGATACATTACACCAAGAAACGAATATTTAACTTCTTCAGCACCCATCACCCACTGGTACAGTATACCAAGAAAGAAGCATTTAACTTCTTCAGCACCCATCACCCACAGATACAGTACACCAAGAAACGAGTATTTAACTTCTTCAGCACCCATCACCCACAGATACAGTACACCAAGAAACGAATATTTAACTTCTTCAGCACCCATCACCCACAGGTAGAGTACACCAAGAAATGAGTATTTAACTTCTTCAGCACCCATCACCCACAGATACAGTACACCAAGAAACGAATATTTAACTTCTTCAGCACCCATCACCCACAGATACAGTACACCAAGAAACGAGTATTTAACTTCTTCAGCACCCATCACCCACAGGTACAGTACACCAAGAAACGAATATTTAACTTCTTCAGCACCCATCACCCACAGGTACAGTATACCAAGAAACAAATATTCAACTTCTTCAGCACCCACCACCCACAGGTACAGCACACCAAGAAACCAATATTTAACTTCTTCAGCACCCACCACCCACAGGTACGCTATACCAAGAAATGAGTATTTAACTTCTTCAGCACCCACCACACACTGGCACGGTACACCAAGAAACGAGCATTTAACTTCTTCACCACCAACCACCCACAGGCATGGTATACCAAGAAACACGTATTTAACATCTTCAGCCCCCACCACCCACAGGTACAGTGTACCAAGAAACAAGTATTTAACTTCTCCAGCACCCACCACCCACAGGTACAGAACACCAAGAAACCAATATTTAACTTCTTCAGCACCCACCACCCACAGATACGGTATACCAAGAAACAAGTATTTAACTTCTCCAGCCCCCACCACCCACAGATACGGTATTCCAAGAAACGAGTATTTAACTTCTTTAGCACCCATCACCCACAGGTACGATATACCAAGAAACGAGTATTTAACTTCTTCAGCACCCACCACTCACAGGCACGGTATACCAAGAAACGAGTATTTCTTTTTAAGCACCCACCACCCACAGGCATGGTATACCAAGAAACAAGTATTTAACTTCTTCTGCACCTACCACACACAATGCAGTACACCAAGAAACGAGTATTTAACTTCTTCAGCACCCATCACCCACAGGTACAGGACACCAAGAAACAAGTATTTAACTCCTTCAGCACCCATCACCCACAGGTACAGGACACCAAGAAACAAGTATTTAACTTCTTCAGCACCCATCACCCACAGGTACAGTACACCAAGAAACGAATATTTAACTTCTTCAGCACCCATCACCCACTGGTACAGTACACCAAGCAACGAATATTTAACTTCTTCAGCACTCATCACCCACAGATACAGGACACCAAGAAACGAATATTTAACTTCTTCAGCACCCATCACCCACAGGTACAGTACACCAAGAAACAAGCATTTAACTTCTTCAGCACCCATCACCCACTGGTACAGCACACCAAGCAACGAATATTTAACTTCTTCAGCACCCATCACCCACAGATACAGGACACCAAGAAACAAATATTTAACTTCTTCAGCACCCACCACCCACTGGTACAGTACTCCAAGAAACAAGCATTTAACTTCTTCAGCACCCATCACCCACAGATACAGTACACCAAGAAACGAGTATTTAACTTCTTCAGCACCCATCACCCACAGATACTGTACACCAAGAAACGAATATTTAACTTCTTCAGCACCCATCACCCACAGATACAGTACACCAAGAAACGAGTATTTAACTTCTTCAGCACCCATCACCCACAGATACAGTACACCAAGAAACGAGTATTTAACTTCTTCAGCACCCATCACCCACAGATACAGTACACCAAGAAACGAATATTTAACTTCTTCAGCACCCATCACCCACAGGTACAGTACACCAAGAAATGAGTATTTAACTTCTTCAGCACCCATCACCCACAGATACAGTACACCAAGAAACGAATATTTAACTTCTTCAGCACCCATCACCCACAGATACAGTACACCAAGAAACGAGTATTTAACTTCTTCAGCACCCATCACCCACAGGTACAGTTCACCAAGAAACGAATATTTAACTTCTTCAGCACCCATCACCCACAGGTACAGTATACCAAGAAACAAATATTCAACTTCTTCAGCACCCACCACCCACAGGTACAGCACACCAAGAAACAAATATTTAACTTCTTCAGCACCCACCACCCACAGGTACGCTATACCAAGAAATGAGTATTTAACTTCTTCAGCACCCACCACACACTGGCACGGTACACCAAGAAACGAGCATTTAACTTCTTCACCACCAACCACCCACAGGCATGGTATACAATGAAACACGTATTTAACTTCTTCAGCCCCCACCACCCACAGGTACAGTATACCAAGAAACAAGTATTTAACTTCTCCAGCACCCACCACCCACAGGTACAGAACACCAAGAAACCAATATTTAACTTCTTCAGCACCCACCACCCACAGGCATGGTATACCAAGAAACACGTATTTAACTTCTTCAGCCCCCACCACCCACAGGTACAGTATACCAAGAAACAAGTATTTAACTTCTCCAGCACCCACCACCCACAGGTACAGAACACCAAGAAACCAATATTTAACTTCTTCAGCACCCACCACCCACAGATACGGTATACCAAGAAACAAGTATTTAACTTCTCCAGCCCCCACCACCCACAGATACGGTATTCCAAGAAACGAGTATTTAACTTCTTTAGCACCCATCACCCACAGGTACGATATACCAAGAAACGAGTATTTAACTTCTTCAGCACCCACCACTCACAGGCACGGTATACCAAGAAACGAGTATTTCTTTTTAAGCACCCACCACCCACAGGCATGGTATACCAAGAAACAAGTATTTAACTTCTTCTGCACCTACCACACACAATGCAGTACACCAAGAAACGAGTATTTAACTTCTTCAGCACCCATCACCCACAGGTACAGGACACCAAGAAACAAGTATTTAACTCCTTCAGCACCCATCACCCACAGGTACAGAACACCAAGAAACAAGTATTTAACTTCTTCAGCACCCATCACCCACTGGTACAGGACACCAAGAAACAAGTATTTAACTTCTTCAGCACCCATCACCCACAGGTACAGGACACCAAGAAACAAGTATTTAACTTCTTCAGCACCCATCACCCACAGATACAGTACACCAAGAAACGAATATTTAACTTCTTCAGCACCCATCATCCACAGGTACAGTATACCAAGAAACAAATATTCAACTTCTTCAGCACCCACCACCCACAGGTACAGCACACCAAGAAACAAATATTTAACTTCTTCAGCACCCACCACCCACAGGTACGCTATACCAAGAAATGAGTATTTAACTTCTTCAGCACCCACCACACACTGGCACGGTACACCAAGAAACGAGCATTTAACTTCTTCACCACCAACCACCCACAGGCATGGTATACCAAGAAACACGTATTTAACTTCTTCAGCCCCCACCACCCACAGGTACAGTATACCAAGAAACAAGTATTTAACTTCTCCAGCACCCACCACCCACAGGTACAGAACATCAAGAAACCAATATTTAACTTCTTCAGCACCCACCACCCACAGATACGGTATACCAAGAAACAAGTATTTAACTTCTCCAGCCCCCACCACCCACAGATACGGTATTCCAAGAAACGAGTATTTAACTTCTTTAGCACCCATCACCCACAGGTACGATATACCAAGAAACGAGTATTTAACTTCTTCAGCACCCACCACTCACAGGCACGGTATACCAAGAACGAGTATTTCTTTTTAAGCACCCACCACCCAGAGGCATGGTATACCAAGAAACAAGTATTTAACATCTTCTGCACCCACCACAAACAGGTTCAGTATACCAAGAAATGAGTTTTTAACTTCTTCAGCATCAACCACCCAGAGGTAAAGTACACTAAGAAACAAGTATTTAACTTCTTCAGCACACATCACCCACAGGTACAGGACACCAAGAAACAAGCATTTAACTCCTTCAGCACCCATCACCCACAGGTACAGAACACCAAGAAACAAGTATTTAACTTCTTCAGCACCCATCACCCACAGGTACAGGACACCAAGAAACAAGTATTTAACTTTTTCAGTACCCATCACCCACAGGTACAGTACACCAAGAAACGAAAATTTAACTTCTTCAGCACACATCACCCACAAGTAGAGTACACCAACAAACATGTATTTAACATCATCTGCACCCACCAACCACAGACACAGAGCATCAACAAACAAGTATTTAACTTCTTCAACACCCACCACACACAGGTACAGTATACCAAGAAATTAGTATTTAACTTCTTAAGCACCCACCACCCAGAGGTACCGTATACCAAGAAATGAGTATTTAACTCCTTCAGCACACATCAACCACAGCTACAGTACACCAAAAAACAAGTTTTTAACTTCTTCTGCACCCATCACCCACAGGTACAGTACACCAACAAATAAGTATTTAACTTCTTCAGCACCCATCACCCACAGGTACAGTACACCAAGAAACAAGCATTTAACTTCTTCAGCACCCATCAACCACAGGTACAGTACACCAACAAACAAGTATTTAACTTCTTCAGCACCCATCACCCACAGGTACAGTACACCAAGAAACAAGTATTTAACTTCTTCAGCACCCATCACCCACTGGTACAGTATACCAAGCAACGAATATATAACTACTTCAGCACCCATCATCCACAGATACAGGACACCAAGAAACGAGTATTTAACTTATTCAGCACCCATCACCCACAGGTACAGTACACCAAGAAACGAATATTTAACTTCTTCAGCACCCATCACCCACTGGTACAGTACACCAAGCAACGAATATTTAACTTCTTCAGCACCCATCACCCACAGGTACAGTACACCAACAAACAAGTATTTAACTTCTTCAGCACCCATCACCCACTGGTACAGTACACCAAGCAACGAATATTTAACTTCTTCAGCACCCATCACCCACAATACAGGACACCAAGAAACGAGTATTTAACTTCTTCAGCACCCATCACCCACAGCTACAGTCCACCAAGAAACAAGCATTTAACTTCTTCAGCACCCATCAACCACAGGTACAGTACACCAACAAACAAGTATTTAACTTCTTCAGCACCCATCACCCACAGGTACAGTATACCAAGAAACAAGCATTTAACTTCTTCAGCACCCATCACCCACTGGTACAGTACACCAAGCAACGAATATTTAACTTCTTCAGCACCCATCACCCACAGATACAGGACACCAAGAAACGAATATTCAACTTCTTCAGCACCCACCACCCACAGGTACAGCACACCAAGAAACAAATATTTAACTTCTTCAGCACCCACCACCCACAGGTACGCTATACCAAGAAATGAGTATTTAACTTCTTCAGCACCCACCACACACTGGCACGGTACACCAAGAAACGAGCATTTAACTTCTTCACCACCAACCACCCACAGGCATGGTATACCAAGAAACACGTATTTAACTTCTTCAGCCCCCACCACCCACAGGTACAGTATACCAAGAAACAAGTATTTAACTTCTCCAGCACCCACCACCCACAGGTACAGAACACCAAGAAACCAATATTTAACTTCTTCAGCACCCACCACCCACAGATACGGTATACCAAGAAACAAGTATTTAACTTCTCCAGCCCCCACCACCCACAGATACGGTATTCCAAGAAACGAGTATTTAACTTCTTTAGCACCCATCACCCACAGGTACGATATACCAAGAAACGAGTATTTAACTTCTTCAGCACCCACCACTCACAGGCACGGTATACCAAGAAACGAGTATTTCTTTTTAGGCACCCACCACCCACAGGCATGGTATACCAAGAAACAAGTATTTAACTTCTTCTGCATCTACCACACACAATGCAGTACACCAAGAAACGAGTATTTAACTTCTTCAGTACCCATCACCCACAGGTACAGGACACCAAGAAACAAGTATTTAACTCCTTCAGCACCCATCACCCACAGGTACAGAACACCAAGAAACAAGTATTTAACTTCTTCAGCACCCATCACCCACAGGTACAGGACACCAAGAAACAAGTATTTAACTTCTTCAGCACCCATCACCCACAGGTACAGTACACCAAGAAACGAATATTTAACTTCTTCAGCACCCATCACCCACTGGTACAGTACACCAAGCAACGAATATTTAACTTCTTCAGCACCCATCACCCACAGATACAGGACACCAAGAAACGAATATTTAACTTCTTCAGCACCCATCACCCACAGGTACAGTACACCAAGAAACAAGCATTTAACTTCTTCAGCACCCATCACCCACTGGTACAGTACACCAAGCAACGAATATTTAACTTCTTCAGCACCCATCACCCACAGATACAGGACACCAAGAAACAAATATTTAACTTCTTCAGCACCCACCACCCACTGGTACAGTACTCCAAGAAACAAGCATTTAACTTCTTCAGCACCCATCACCCACAGATACAGTACACCAAGAAACGAGTATTTAACTTCTTCAGCACCCATCACCCACAGATACTGTACACCAAGAAACGAATATTTAACTTCTTCAGCACCCATCACCCACAGATACAGTACACCAAGAAACAAGTATTTAACTTCTTCAGCACCCATCACCCACAGATACAGTACACCAAGAAACGAATATTTAACTTCTTCAGCACCCATCACCCACTGGTACAGTATACCAAGAAACAAGCATTTAACTTCTTCAGCACCCATCACCCACAGATACAGGACACCAAGAAACGAATATTTAACTTCTTCAGCACCCATCACCCACAGGTACAGTACACCAAGAAACGAGTATTTAACTTCTTCAGCACCCATCAGCCACAGATACAGTACACCAAGAAACGAATATTTATCTTCTTCAGCACCCATCACCCACAGGTACAGTACACCAAGAAATGAGTATTTAACTTCTTCAGCACCCATCACCCACAGATACAGTACACCAAGAAACGAATATTTAACTTCTTCAGCACCCATCACCCACAGATACAGTACACCAAGAAACGAGTATTTAACTTCTTCAGCACCCATCACCCACAGGTACAGTACACCAAGAAACGAATATTTAACTTCTTCAGCACCCATCACCCACAGGTACAGTATACCAAGAAACAAATATTCAATTTCTTAAGCACCCACCACCCACAGGTACAGCACACCAAGAAACAAATATTTAACTTCTTCACCACCAACCACCCACAGGCATGGTATACCAAGAAACACGTATTTAACTTCTTCAGCCCCCACCACCCACAGGTACAGTATACCAAGAAACAAGTATTTAACTTCTCCAGCACCCACCACCCACAGGTACAGAACACCAAGAAACCAATATTTAACTTCTTCAGCACCCACCACCCACAGATACGGTATACCAAGAAACAAGTATTTAACTTCTCCAGCCCCCACCACCCACAGATACGGTATTCCAAGAAACGAGTATTTAACTTCTTTAGCACCCATCACCCACAGGTACGATATACCAAGAAACGAGTATTTAACTTCTTCAGCACCCACCACTCACAGGCACGGTATACCAAGAAACGAGTATTTCTTTTTAAGCACCCACCACCCACAGGCATGGTATACCAAGAAACAAGTATTTAACTTCTTCTGCACCTACCACACACAATGCAGTACACCAAGAAACGAGTATTTAACTTCTTCAGCACCCATCACCCACAGGTACAGGACACCAAGAAACAAGTATTTAACTCCTTCAGCACCCATCACCCACAGGTACAGAACACCAAGAAACAAGTATTTAACTTCTTCAGCACCCATCACCCACAGGTACAGGACACCAAGAAACAAGTATTTAACTTCTTCAGCACCCATCACCCACAGGTACAGGACACCAAGAAACAAGTATTTAACTTCTTCAGCACCCATCACCCACAGATACAGTACACCAAGAAACGAATATTTAACTTCTTCAGCACCCATCATCCACAGGTACAGTATACCAAGAAACAAATATTCAACTTCTTCAGCACCCACCACCCACAGGTACGCTATACCAAGAAATGAGTATTTAACTTCTTCAGCACCCACCACACACTGGCACGGTACACCAAGAAACGAGCATTTAACTTCTTCACCACCAACCACCCACAGGCATGGTATACCAAGAAACACGTATTTAACTTCTTCAGCCCCCACCACCCACAGGTACAGTATACCAAGAAACAAGTATTTAACTTCTCCAGCACCCACCACCCACAGGTACAGAACACCAAGAAACCAATATTTAACTTCTTCAGCACCCACCACCCACAGATACGGTATACCAAGAAACAAGTATTTAACTTCTCCAGCCCCCACCACCCACAGATACGGTATTCCAAGAAACGAGTATTTAACTTCTTTAGCACCCATCACCCACAGGTACGATATACCAAGAAACGAGTATTTAACTTCTTCAGCACCCACCACTCACAGGCACGGTATACCAAGAAACGAGTATTTCTTTTTAAGCACCCACCACCCACAGGCATGGTATACCAAGAAACAAGTATTTAACATCTTCTGCACCCACCACAAACAGGTTCAGTATACCAAGAAATGAGTTTTTAACTTCTTCAGCATCAACCACCCAGAGGTAAAGTACACTAAGAAACAAGTATTTAACTTCTTCAGCACACATCACCCACAGGTACAGGACACCAAGAAACAAGTATTTAACTCCTTCAGCACCCATCACCCACAGGTACAGAACACCAAGAAACAAGTATTTAACTTCTTCAGCACCCATCACCCACAGGTACAGGACACCAAGAAACAAATATTTAACTTTTTCAGTACCCATCACCCACAGGTACAGTACACCAAGAAATGAAAATTTAACTTCTTCAGCACACATCACCCACAAGTAGAGTACACCAACAAACATGTATTTAACATCATCTGCACCCACCAACCACAGATACAGAGCATCAACAAACAAGTATTTAACTTCTTCAACACCCACCACACACAGGTACAGTATACCAAGAAATTAGTATTTAACTTCTTAAGCACCCACCACCCAGAGGTACCGTATACCAAGAAATGAGTATTTAACTCCTTCAGCACACATCAATCACAGCTACAGTACACCAAAAAACAAGTTTTTAACTTCTTCTGCACCCATCACCCACAGGTACAGTACACCAACAAATAAGTATTTAACTTCTTCAGCACCCATCACCCACAGGTACAGTACACCAAGAAACAAGCATTTAACTTCTTCAGCACCCATCACCCACAGGTACAGTACACCAAGAAACAAGTATTTAACTTCTTCAACACCCACCACACACTGGTACAGTATACCAAGCAACGAATATATAACTACTTCAGCACCCATCATCCACAGATACAGGACACCAAGAAACGAGTATTTAACTTATTCAGCACCCATCACCCACAGGTACAGTACACCAAGAAACGAATATTTAACTTCTTCAGCACCCATCACCCACTGGTACAGTACACCAAGCAACGAATATTTAACTTCTTCAGCACCCATCACCCACAGGTACAGTACACCAACAAACAAGTATTTAACTTCTTCAGCACCCATCACCCACTGGTACAGTACACCAAGCAACGAATATTTAACTTCTTCAGCACCCATCACCCACAATACAGGACACCAAGAAACGAGTATTTAACTTCTTCAGCACCCATCACCCACAGCTACAGTCCACCAAGAAACAAGCATTTAACTTCTTCAGCACCCATCAACCACAGGTACAGTACACCAACAAACAAGTATTTAACTTCTTCAGCACCCATCACCCACAGGTACAGTATACCAAGAAACAAGCATTTAACTTCTTCAGCACCCATCACCCACTGGTACAGTACACCAAGCAACGAATATTTAACTTCTTCAGCACCCATCACCCACAGATACAGGACACTAAGAAACGAATATTTAACTTCTTCAGCACCCATCACCCACATGTACAGTACACCAAGAAACAAGCATTTAACTTCTTCAGCACCCATCACCCACTGGTACAGTACACCAAGCAACGAATATTTAACTTCTTCAGCACCCATCACCCACAGATACAGGACACCAAGAAACAAATATTTAACTTCTTCAGCACCCACCACCCACTGGTACAGTACTCCAAGAAACAAGCATTTAACTTCTTCAGCACCCATCACCCACAGATACAGTACACCAAGAAACGAGTATTTAACTTCTTCAGCACCCATCACCCACAGATACTGTACACCAAGAAACGAATATTTAACTTCTTCAGCACCCATCACCCACAGATACAGTACACCAAGAAACGAGTATTTAACTTCTTCAGCACCCATCACCCACAGATACAGTACACCAAGAAACGAATATTTAACTTCTTCAGCACCCATCACCCACTGGTACAGTATACCAAGAAACAAGCATTTAACTTCTTCAGCACCCATCACCCACAGATACAGTACACCAAGAAACGAGTATTTAACTTCTTCAGCACCCATCACCCACAGATACAGTACACCAAGAAACGAATATTTAACTTCTTCAGCACCCATCACCCACAGGTACAGTACACCAAGAAATGAGTATTTAACTTCTTCAGCACCCATCACCCACAGATACAGTACACCAAGAAACGAATATTTAACTTCTTCAGCACCCATCACCCACAGATACTGTACACCAAGAAACGAATATTTAACTTCTTCAGCACCCATCACCCACAGATACAGTACACCAAGAAACGAGTATTTAACTTCTTCAGCACCCATCACCCACAGATACAGTACACCAAGAAACGAATATTTAACTTCTTCAGCACCCATCACCCACTGGTACAGTATACCAAGAAACAAGCATTTAACTTCTTCAGCACCCATCACCCACAGATACAGTACACCAAGAAACGAGTATTTAACTTCTTCAGCACCCATCAGCCACAGATACAGTACACCAAGAAACGAATATTTATCTTCTTCAGCACCCATCACCCACAGGTACAGTACACCAAGGAATGAGTATTTAACTTCTTCAGCACCCATCACCCACAGATACAGTACACCAAGAAACGAGTATTTAACTTCTTCAGCACCCATCACCCACAGGTACAGTACACCAAGAAACGAATATTTAACTTCTTCAGCACCCATCACCCACAGATACAGTACACCAAGAAACGAGTATTTAACTTCTTCAGCACCCATCACCCACAGGTACAGTACACCAAGAAACGAATATTTAACTTCTTCAGCACCCATCACCCACAGGTACAGTACACCAAGAAACAAATATTTAACTTCTTCAGCACCCACCACCCACAGGTACGCTATACCAAGAAATGAGTATTTAACTTCTTCAGCACCCACCACACACTGGCACGGTACACCAAGAAACGAGCATTTAACTTCTTCACCACCAACCACCCACAGGCATGGTATACCAAGAAACACGTATTTAACTTCTTCAGCCCCCACCACCCACAGGTACAGTATACCAAGAAACAAGTATTTAACTTCTCCAGCACCCACCACCCACAGGTACAGAACACCAAGAAACCAATATTTAACTTCTTCAGCACCCACCACCCACAGATACGGTATACCAAGAAACAAGTATTTAACTTCTCCAGCCCCCACCACCCACAGATACGGTATTCCAAGAAACGAGTATTTAACTTCTTTAGCACCCATCACCCACAGGTACGATATACCAAGAAACGAGTATTTAACTTCTTCAGCACCCACCACTCACAGGCACGGTATACCAAGAAACGAGTATTTCTTTTTAAGCACCCACCACCCACAGGCATGGTATACCAAGAAACAAGTATTTAACTTCTTCTGCACCTACCACACACAATGCAGTACACCAAGAAACGAGTATTTAACTTCTTCAGCACCCATCACCCACAGGTACAGGACACCAAGAAACAAGTATTTAACTCCTTCAGCACCCATCACCCACAGGCACAGAACACCAAGAAACAAGTATTTAACTTCTTCAGCACCCATCACCCACAGGTACAGGACACCAAGAAACAAGTATTTAACTTCTTCAGCACCCATCACCCACAGGTACAGGACACCAAGAAACAAGTATTTAACTTCTTCAGCACCCATCACCCACAGATACAGTACACCAAGAAACGAATATTTAACTTCTTCAGCACCCATCATCCACAGGTACAGTATACCAAGAAACAAATATTCAACTTCTTCAGCACCCACCACCCACAGGTACAGCACACCAAGAAACAAATATTTAACTTCTTCAGCACCCACCACCCACAGGTACGCTATACCAAGAAATGAGTATTTAACTTCTTCAGCACCCACCACACACTGGCACGGTACACCAAGAAACGAGCATTTAACTTCTTCACCACCAACCACCCACAGGCATGGTATACCAAGAAACACGTATTTAACTTCTTCAGCCCCCACCACCCACAGGTACAGTATACCAAGAAACAAGTATTTAACTTCTCCAGCACCCACCACCCACAGGTACAGAACACCAAGAAACCAATATTTAACTTCTTCAGCACCCACCACCCACAGATACGGTATACCAAGAAACAAGTATTTAACTTCTCCAGCCCCCACCACCCACAGATACGGTATTCCAAGAAACGAGTATTTAACTTCTTTAGCACCCATCACCCACAGGTACGATATACCAAGAAACGAGTATTTAACTTCTTCAGCACCCACCACTCACAGGCACGGTATACCAAGAAACGAGTATTTCTTTTTAAGCACCCACCACCCACAGGCATGGTATACCAAGAAACAAGTATTTAACTTCTTCTGCACCCACCACAAACAGGTTCAGTATACCAAGAAATGAGTTTTTAACTTCTTCAGCATCAACCACCCAGAGGTAAAGTACACTAAGAAACAAGTATTTAACTTCTTCAGCACACATCACCCACAGGTACAGGACACCAAGAAACAAGTATTTAACTCCTTCAGCACCCATCACCCACAGGTACAGAACACCAAGAAACAAGTATTTAACTTCTTCAGCACCCATCACCCACAGGTACAGGACACCAAGAAACAAGTATTTAACTTTTTCAGTACCCATCACCCACAGGTACTGTACACCAAGAAACGAAAATTTAACTTCTTCAGCACACATCACCCACAAGTAGAGTACACCAACAAACATGTATTTAACATCATCTGCACCCACCAACCACAGACACAGAGCATCAACAAACAAGTATTTAACTTCTTCAACACCCACCACACACAGGTACAGTATACCAAGAAATTAGTATTTAACTTCTTAAGCACCCACCACCCAGAGGTACCGTATACCAACAAATAAGTATTTAACTTCTTCAGCACCCATCACCCACAGGTACAGTACACCAAGAAACAAGCATTTAACTTCTTCAGCACCCATCAACCACAGGTACAGTACAACAACAAACAATTATTTAACTTCTTCAGCACCCATCACCCACTGGTACAGTATACCAAGCAACGAATATATAACTACTTCAGCACCCATCATCCACAGATACAGGACACCAAGAAACGAGTATTTAACTTATTCAGCACCCATCACCCACAGGTACAGTACACCAAGAAACGAATATTTAACTTCTTCAGCACCCATCACCCACTGGTACAGTACACCAAGCAACGAATATTTAACTTCTTCAGCACCCATCACCCACAGGTACAGTACACCAACAAACAAGTATTTAACTTCTTCAGCACCCATCACCCACTGGTACAGTACACCAAGCAACGAATATTTAACTTCTTCAGCACCCATCACCCACAATACAGGACACCAAGAAACGAGTATTTAACTTCTTCAGCACCCATCACCCACAGGTACAGTCCATCAAGAAACAAGCATTTAACTTCTTCAGCACCCATCAACCACAGGTACAGTACACCAACAAACAAGTATTTAACTTCTTCAGCACCCATCACCCACAGATACAGGACACCAAGAAACGAATATTTAACTTCTTCAGCACCCATCACCCACATGTACAGTACACCAAGAAACAAGCATTTAACTTCTTCAGCACCCATCACCCACTGGTACAGTACACCAAGCAACGAATATTTAACTTCTTCAGCACCCATCACCCACAGATACAGGACACCAAGAAACAAATATTTAACTTCTTCAGCACCCACCACCCACAGATACAGTACACCAAGAAACGAGTATTTAACTTCTTCAGCACCCATCACCCACAGATACAGTAAACCAAGAAACGAGTATTTAACTTCTTCAGCACCCATCACCCACAGATACTGTACACCAAGAAACGAATATTTAACTTCTTCAGCACCCATCACCCACAGATACAGTACACCAAGAAACGAGTATTTAACTTCTTCAGCACCCATCACCCACAGATACAGTACACCAAGAAACGAATATTTAACTTCTTCAGCACCCATCACCCACTGGTACAGTATACCAAGAAAGAAGCATTTAACTTCTTCAGCACCCATCACCCACAGATACAGTACACCAAGAAACGAGTATTTAACTTCTTCAGCACCCATCACCCACAGATACAGTACACCAAGAAACGAATATTTAACTTCTTCAGCACCCATCACCCACAGGTACAGTACACCAAGAAATGAGTATTTAACTTCTTCAGCACCCATCACCCACAGATACAGTACACCAAGAAACGAATATTTAACTTCTTCAGCACCCATCACCCACAGATACAGTACACCAAGAAACGAGTATTTAACTTCTTCAGCACCCATCACCCACAGGTACAGTACACCAAGAAACGAATATTTAACTTCTTCAGCACCCATCACCCACAGGTACAGTATACCAAGAAACAAATATTCAACTTCTTCAGCACCCACCACCCACAGGTACAGCACACCAAGAAACCAATATTTAACTTCTTCAGCACCCACCACCCACAGGTACGCTATACCAAGAAATGAGTATTTAACTTCTTCAGCACCCACCACACACTGGCACGGTACACCAAGAAACGAGCATTTAACTTCTTCACCACCAACCACCCACAGGCATGGTATACCAAGAAACACGTATTTAACATCTTCAGCCCCCACCACCCACAGGTACAGTGTACCAAGAAACAAGTATTTAACTTCTCCAGCACCCACCACCCACAGGTACAGAACACCAAGAAACCAATATTTAACTTCTTCAGCACCCACCACCCACAGATACGGTATACCAAGAAACAAGTATTTAACTTCTCCAGCCCCCACCACCCACAGATACGGTATTCCAAGAAACGAGTATTTAACTTCTTTAGCACCCATCACCCACAGGTACGATATACCAAGAAACGAGTATTTAACTTCTTCAGCACCCACCACTCACAGGCACGGTATACCAAGAAACGAGTATTTCTTTTTAAGCACCCACCACCCACAGGCATGGTATACCAAGAAACAAGTATTTAACTTCTTCTGCACCTACCACACACAATGCAGTACACCAAGAAACGAGTATTTAACTTCTTCAGCACCCATCACCCACAGGTACAGGACACCAAGAAACAAGTATTTAACTCCTTCAGCACCCATCACCCACAGGTACAGGACACCAAGAAACAAGTATTTAACTTCTTCAGCACCCATCACCCACAGGTACAGTACACCAAGAAACGAATATTTAACTTCTTCAGCACCCATCACCCACTGGTACAGTACACCAAGCAACGAATATTTAACTTCTTCAGCACCCATCACCCACAGATACAGGACACCAAGAAACGAATATTTAACTTCTTCAGCACCCATCACCCACAGGTACAGTACACCAAGAAACAAGCATTTAACTTCTTCAGCACCCATCACCCACTGGTACAGCACACCAAGCAACGAATATTTAACTTCTTCAGCACCCATCACCCACAGATACAGGACACCAAGAAACAAATATTTAACTTCTTCAGCACCCACCACCCACTGGTACAGTACTCCAAGCAACAAGCATTTAACTTCTTCAGCACCCATCACCCACAGATACAGTACACCAAGAAACGAGTATTTAACTTCTTCAGCACCCATCACCCACAGATACTGTACACCAAGAAACGAATATTTAACTTCTTCAGCACCCATCACCCACAGATACAGTACACCAAGAAACGAGTATTTAACTTCTTCAGCACCCATCACCCACAGATACAGTACACCAAGAAACGAGTATTTAACTTCTTCAGCACCCATCACCCACAGATACAGTACACCAAGAAACGAATATTTAACTTCTTCAGCACCCATCACTCACAGGTACAGTACACCAAGAAATGAGTATTTAACTTCTTCAGCACCCATCACCCACAGATACAGTACACCAAGAAACGAATATTTAACTTCTTCAGCACCCATCACCCACAGATACAGTACACCAAGAAACGAGTATTTAACTTCTTCAGCACCCATCACCCACAGGTACAGTACACCAAGAAACGAATATTTAACTTCTTCAGCACCCATCACCCACAGGTACAGTATACCAAGAAACAAATATTCAACTTCTTCAGCACCCACCACCCACAGGTACAGCACACCAAGAAACAAATATTTAACTTCTTCAGCACCCACCACCCACAGGTACGCTATACCAAGAAATGAGTATTTAACTTCTTCAGCACCCACCACACACTGGCACGGTACACCAAGAAACGAGCATTTAACTTCTTCACCACCAACCACCCACAGGCATGGTATACAATGAAACACGTATTTAACTTCTTCAGCCCCCACCACCCACAGGTACAGTATACCAAGAAACAAGTATTTAACTTCTCCAGCACCCACCACCCACAGGTACAGAACACCAAGAAACCAATATTTAACTTCTTCAGCACCCACCACCCACAGATACGGTATACCAAGAAACAAGAATTTAACTTCTTCAGCACCCATCACCCACTGGTACAGTACACCAAGAAACAAGTATTTAACTTCTTCAGTACCCATCACCCACAGGTACAGGACACCAAGAAACAAGCATTTAACTTCTTCAGCACCCATCACCCACAGGTACAGTACACCAAGAAGCAAGTATTTAACTTCTTCAGTACCCATCACCCACAGGTACAGGACACCAAGAAACAAGCATTTAACTTCTTCAGCACCCATCAACCACAGGTACAGTACACCAACAAACAAGTATTTAACTTCTTCAGCACCCATCACCCACAGGTACAGTATACCAAGAAACAAGCATTTAACTTCTTCAGCACCCATCACCCACTGGTACAGTACACCAAGAAACAAGTATTTAACTTTTTCAGTACCCATCACCCACAGGTACAGGACACCAAGAAACAAGCATTTAACTTCTTCAGCACCCATCACCCACAGGTACAGTACACCAAGAAACAAGTATTTAACTTCTTCAGTACCCATCACCCACAGGTACAGGACACTTAGAAACAAGTATTTAACTTCTTCAGCACCCATCACCCACAGGTACAGGACACCAAGAAACAAGCATTTAACTTCTTCAGCACCCATCACCCACAGGTACAGTACACCAAGAAACAAGTATTTAACTTCTTCAGTACCCATCACCCACAGGTACAGGACACTTAGAAACAAGTATTTAACTTCTTCAGCACCCATCACCCACAGGTACAGTACACCAAGAAACAAGTGTTTAACTTCTTCAGCACCCATCACCCACAGGTACAGTACACCAACAAACATGTATTTAACTTCTTCAGCACTCATCACCCACAGGTACAGTACACCAAGAAACGAATATTTAACTTCTTCAGCACCCATCACCCACAGGTCCAGTACACCAACAAACATGTATTTAACTTCTTCAGCACCCATCACCCACAGGTACAGGACACCAAGAAACGAGTATTTAACTTCTTCAGCACTCATCACCCACAGGTACAGAACACCAAGAAACAAGTATTTAACTTCTTCAGCACCCATCACCCACAGGTACAGAACACCAAGAAACAAGTATTTAACTTCTTCAGCACCCATCACCCACAGGTACACAACACCAACAAACATGTATTTAACTTCTTCAGCACCCATCACCCACAGGTACAGGACACCAACAAACATGTATTTAACTTCTTCAGCACCCATCACCCACAGGTACAGTACACCAAGAAACGAATATTTAACTTCTTCAGCACCCATCACCCACAGGTACAGTATACCAAGAAACGAATATTTAACTTCTTCAGCACCCATCACCCACAGGTACAGTACACCAAGAAACGAATATTTAACTTCTTCAGCACCCATCACCCACTGGTACAGTACACCAAGAAACAAATATTTAACTTCTTCAGCACCCATCACCCACAATGTACAGTACACCAAGAAACGAATATTTAACTTCTTCAGCACCCATCACCCACATGTACAGTACACCAAGATACAAGTTTTTAACTTCTTCACCACCCATCACCCACAGGGACAGGACACCAAGAAACAAGTATTTAACTTCTTCAGCACCCATCACCCACAGGTACAGGACACCAAGAAACAAGTATTTAACTTCTTCAGCACCCATCACCCACAGGTACAGGACACCAAGAAACATGTATTTAACTTCTTCAGCACCCATCACCCACAGGGACAGGACACCAAGAAACAAGTATTTAACTTCTTCAGCACCCATCACCCACAGGTACAGGACACCAAGAAACAAGTATTTAACTTCTTCAGCACCCATCACCCACAGGTACAGGACACCAAGAAACAAATATTTAACTTCTTCAGCACCCATCACCCACAGGTACAGTACACCAAGAAACGAATATTTAACTTCTTCAGCACCCATCACCCACAGGTACAGGACACCAAGAAACAAGTATTTAACTTCTTCACCACCCATCACCCACAGGGACAGGACACCAAGAAACAAGTATTTAACTTCTTCAGCACCCATCACCCACAGGTACAGGACACCAAGAAACAAGTATTTAACTTCTTCAGCACCCATCACCCACAGGTACAGGACACCAAGAAACATGTATTTAACTTCTTCAGCACCCATCACCCACAGGGACAGGACACCAAGAAACAAGTATTTAACTTCTTCAGCACCCATCACCCACAGGTACAGGACACCAAGAAACAAGTATTTAACTTCTTCAGCACCCATCACCCACAGGTACAGGACACCAAGAAACAAGTATTTAACTTCTTCAGCACCCATCACCCACAGGTACAGTACACCAAGAAACGAATATTTAACTTCTTCAGCACCCATCACCCACAGGTACAGTACACCAAGAAAAGAATATTTAACTTCTTCAGCACCCATCACCCACAGGTACAGGACACCAAGAAACAAATATTCAACTTCTTCAGCACCCACCACCCACAGGTACAGCACACCAAGAAACAAATATTTAACTTCTTCAGCACCCACCACCCACAGGTACGCTATACCAAGAAATGAGTATTTAACTTCTTCAGCACCCACCACACACTGGCACGGTACACCAAGAAACGAGCATTTAACTTCTTCACCACCAACCACCCACAGGCATGGTATACCAAGAAACACGTATTTAACTTCTTCAGCCCCCACCACCCACAGGTACAGTATACCAAGAAACAAGTATTTAACTTCTCCAGCACCCACCACCCACAGGTACAGAACACCAAGAAACCAATATTTAACTTCTTCAGCACCCACCACCCACAGATACGGTATTCCAAGAAACGAGTATTTAACTTCTTTAGCACCCATCACCCACAGGTACGATATACCAAGAAACGAGTATTTAACTTCTTCAGCACCCACCACTCACAGGCACGGTATACCAAGAAACGAGTATTTCTTTTTAAGCACCCACCACCCACAGGCATGGTATACCAAGAAACAAGTATTTAACTTCTTCTGCACCCACCACAAACAGGTTCAGTATACCAAGAAATGAGTTTTTAACTTCTTCAGCATCAACCACCCAGAGGTAAAGTACACTAAGAAACAAGTACTTAACTTCTTCAGCACACATCACCCACAGGTACAGGACACCAAGAAACAAGTATTTAACTCCTTCAGCACCCATCACCCACAGGTACAGAACACCAAGAAACAAGTATTTAACTTCTTCAGCACCCATCACCCACAGGTACAGGACACCAAGAAACAAGTATTTAACTTTTTCAGTACCCATCACCCACAGGTACAGTACACCAAGAAACGAAAATTTAACTTCTTCAGCACACATCACCCACAAGTAGAGTACACCAACAAACATGTATTTAACATCATCTGCACCCACCAACCACAGACACAGAGCATCAACAAACAAGTATTTAACTTCTTCAACACCCACCACACACAGGTACAGTATACCAAGAAATTAGTATTTAACTTCTTAAGCACCCACCACCCAGAGGTACCGTATACCAACAAATAAGTTTTTAACTTCTTCAGCACCCATCACCCACAGGTACAGTACACCAAGAAACAAGCATTTAACTTCTTCAGCACCCATCAACCACAGGTACAGTACAACAACAAACAATTATTTAACTTCTTCAGCACCCATCACCCACTGGTACAGTATACCAAGCAACGAATATATAACTACTTCAGCACCCATCATCCACAGATACAGGACACCAAGAAACGAGTATTTAACTTATTCAGCACCCATCACCCACAGGTACAGTACACCAAGAAACGAATATTTAACTTCTTCAGCACCCATCACCCACTGGTACAGTACACCAAGCAACGAATATTTAACTTCTTCAGCACCCATCACCCACAGGTACAGTACACCAACAAACAAGTATTTAACTTCTTCAGCACCCATCACCCACTGGTACAGTACACCAAGCAACGAATATTTAACTTCTTCAGCACCCATCACCCACAATACAGGACACCAAGAAACGAGTATTTAACTTCTTCAGCACCCATCACCCACAGGTACAGTCCATCAAGAAACAAGCATTTAACTTCTTCAGCACCCATCAACCACAGGTACAGTACACCAACAAACAAGTATTTAACTTCTTCAGCACCCATCACCCACAGATACAGGACACCAAGAAACGAATATTTAACTTCTTCAGCACCCATCACCCACATGTACAGTACACCAAGAAACAAGCATTTAACTTCTTCAGCACCCATCACCCACTGGTACAGTACACCAAGCAACGAATATTTAACTTCTTCAGCACCCATCACCCACAGATACAGGACACCAAGAAACAAATATTTAACTTCTTCAGCACCCACCACCCACAGATACAGTAAACCAAGAAACGAGTATTTAACTTCTTCAGCACCCATCACCCACAGATACTGTACACCAAGAAACGAATATTTAACTTCTTCAGCACCCATCACCCACAGATACAGTACACCAAGAAACGAGTATTTAACTTCTTCAGCACCCATCACCCACAGATACAGTACACCAAGAAACGAATATTTAACTTCTTCAGCACCCATCACCCACTGGTACAGTATACCAAGAAACAAGCATTTAACTTCTTCAGCACCCATCACCCACAGATACAGTACACCAAGAAACGAGTATTTAACTTCTTCAGCACCCATCACCCACAGATACAGTACACCAAGAAACGAATATTTAACTTCTTCAGCACCCATCACCCACAGGTACAGTACACCAAGAAATGAGTATTTAACTTCTTCAGCACCCATCACCCACAGATACAGTACACCAAGAAACGAATATTTAACTTCTTCAGCACCCATCACCCACAGATACAGTACACCAAGAAACGAGTATTTAACTTCTTCAGCACCCATCACCCACAGGTACAGTACACCAAGAAACGAATATTTAACTTCTTCAGCACCCATCACCCACAGGTACAGTATACCAAGAAACAAATATTCAACTTCTTCAGCACCCACCACCCACAGGCACAGCACACCAAGAAACCAATATTTAACTTCTTCAGCACCCACCACCCACAGGTACGCTATACCAAGAAATGAGTATTTAACTTCTTCAGCACCCACCACACACTGGCACGGTACACCAAGAAACGAGCATTTAACTTCTTCACCACCAACCACCCACAGGCATGGTATACCAAGAAACACGTATTTAACATCTTCAGCCCCCACCACCCACAGGTACAGTGTACCAAGAAACAAGTATTTAACTTCTCCAGCACCCACCACCCACAGGTACAGAACACCAAGAAACCAATATTTAACTTCTTCAGCACCCACCACCCACAGATACGGTATACCAAGAAACAAGTATTTAACTTCTCCAGCCCCCACCACCCACAGATACGGTATTCCAAGAAACGAGTATTTAACTTCTTTAGCACCCATCACCCACAGGTACGATATACCAAGAAACGAGTATTTAACTTCTTCAGCACCCACCACTCACAGGCACGGTATACCAAGAAACGAGTATTTCTTTTTAAGCACCCACCACCCACAGGCATGGTATACCAAGAAACAAGTATTTAACTTCTTCTGCACCTACCACACACAATGCAGTACACCAAGAAACGAGTATTTAACTTCTTCAGCACCCATCACCCACAGATACAGGACACCAAGAAACAAGTATTTAACTCCTTCAGCACCCATCACCCACAGGTACAGGACACCAAGAAACAAGTATTTAACTTCTTCAGCACCCATCACCCACAGGTACAGTACACCAAGAAACGAATATTTAACTTCTTCAGCACCCATCACCCACTGGTACAGTACACCAAGCAACGAATATTTAACTTCTTCAGCACCCATCACCCACAGATACAGGACACCAAGAAACGAATATTTAACTTCTTCAGCACCCATCACCCACAGGTACAGTACACCAAGAAACAAGCATTTAACTTCTTCAGCACCCATCACCCACTGGTACAGCACACCAAGCAACGAATATTTAACTTCTTCAGCACCCATCACCCACAGATACAGGACACCAAGAAACAAATATTTAACTTCTTCAGCACCCACCACCCACTGGTACAGTACTCCAAGAAACAAGCATTTAACTTCTTCAGCACCCATCACCCACAGATACAGTACACCAAGAAACGAGTATTTAACTTCTTCAGCACCCATCAACCACAGGTACAGTACACCAACAAACAAGTATTTAACTTCTTCAGCACCCATCACCCACAGATACAGGACACCAAGAAACGAATATTTAACTTCTTCAGCACCCATCACCCACATGTACAGTACACCAAGAAACAAGCATTTAACTTCTTCAGCACCCATCACCCACTGGTACAGTACACCAAGCAACGAATATTTAACTTCTTCAGCACCCATCACCCACAGATACAGGACACCAAGAAACAAATATTTAACTTCTTCAGCACCCACCACCCACAGATACAGTAAACCAAGAAACGAGTATTTAACTTCTTCAGCACCCATCACCCACAGATACTGTACACCAAGAAACGAATATTTAACTTCTTCAGCACCCATCACCCACAGATACAGTACACCAAGAAACGAGTATTTAACTTCTTCAGCACCCATCACCCACAGATACAGTACACCAAGAAACGAATATTTAACTTCTTCAGCACCCATCACCCACTGGTACAGTATACCAAGAAACAAGCATTTAACTTCTTCAGCACCCATCACCCACAGATACAGTACACCAAGAAACGAGTATTTAACTTCTTCAGCACCCATCACCCACAGATACAGTACACCAAGAAACGAATATTTAACTTCTTCAGCACCCATCACCCACAGGTACAGTACACCAAGAAATGAGTATTTAACTTCTTCAGCACCCATCACCCACAGATACAGTACACCAAGAAACGAATATTTAACTTCTTCAGCACCCATCACCCACAGATACAGTACACCAAGAAACGAGTATTTAACTTCTTCAGCACCCATCACCCACAGGTACAGTACACCAAGAAACGAATATTTAACTTCTTCAGCACCCATCACCCACAGGTACAGTATACCAAGAAACAAATATTCAACTTCTTCAGCACCCACCACCCACAGGCACAGCACACCAAGAAACCAATATTTAACTTCTTCAGCACCCACCACCCACAGGTACGCAATACCAAGAAATGAGTATTTAACTTCTTCAGCACCCACCACACACTGGCACGGTACACCAAGAAACGAGCATTTAACTTCTTCACCACCAACCACCCACAGGCATGGTATACCAAGAAACACGTATTTAACATCTTCAGCCCCCACCACCCACAGGTACAGTGTACCAAGAAACAAGTATTTAACTTCTCCAGCACCCACCACCCACAGGTACAGAACACCAAGAAACCAATATTTAACTTCTTCAGCACCCACCACCCACAGATACGGTATACCAAGAAACAAGTATTTAACTTCTCCAGCCCCCACCACCCACAGATACGGTATTCCAAGAAACGAGTATTTAACTTCTTTAGCACCCATCACCCACAGGTACGATATACCAAGAAACGAGTATTTAACTTCTTCAGCACCCACCACTCACAGGCACGGTATACCAAGAAACGAGTATTTCTTTTTAAGCACCCACCACCCACAGGCATGGTATACCAAGAAACAAGTATTTAACTTCTTCTGCACCTACCACACACAATGCAGTACACCAAGAAACGAGTATTTAACTTCTTCAGCACCCATCACCCACAGATACAGGACACCAAGAAACAAGTATTTAACTCCTTCAGCACCCATCACCCACAGGTACAGGACACCAAGAAACAAGTATTTAACTTCTTCAGCACCCATCACCCACAGGTACAGTACACCAAGAAACGAATATTTAACTTCTTCAGCACCCATCACCCACTGGTACAGTACACCAAGCAACGAATATTTAACTTCTTCAGCACCCATCACCCACAGATACAGGACACCAAGAAACGAATATTTAACTTCTTCAGCACCCATCACCCACAGGTACAGTACACCAAGAAACAAGCATTTAACTTCTTCAGCACCCATCACCCACTGGTACAGCACACCAAGCAACGAATATTTAACTTCTTCAGCACCCATCACCCACAGATACAGGACACCAAGAAACAAATATTTAACTTCTTCAGCACCCACCACCCACTGGTACAGTACTCCAAGAAACAAGCATTTAACTTCTTCAGCACCCATCACCCACAGATACAGTACACCAAGAAACGAGTATTTAACTTCTTCAGCACCCATCACCCACAGATTCTGTACACCAAGAAACGAATATTTAACTTCTTCAGCACCCATCACCCACAGATACAGTACACCAAGAAACGAGTATTTAACTTCTTCAGCACCCATCACCCACAGATACAGTACACCAAGAAACGAGTATTTAACTTCTTCAGCACCCATCACCCACAGATACAGTACACCAAGAAACGAATATTTAACTTCTTCAGCACCCATCACCCACAGGTACAGTACACCAAGAAATGAGTATTTAACTTCTTCAGCACCCATCACCCACAGATACAGTACACCAAGAAACGAATATTTAACTTCTTCAGCACCCATCACCCACAGATACAGTACACCAAGAAACGAGTATTTAACTTCTTCAGCACCCATCACCCACAGGTACAGTACACCAAGAAACGAATATTTAACTTCTTCAGCACCCATCACCCACAGGTACAGTATACCAAGAAACAAATATTCAACTTCTTCAGCACCCACCACCCACAGGTACAGCACACCAAGAAACAAATATTTAACTTCTTCAGCACCCACCACCCACAGGTACGCTATACCAAGAAATGAGTATTTAACTTCTTCAGCACCCACCACACACAGGTACAGGACACCAAGAAACAAGTATTTAACTTCTTCACCACCCATCACCCACAGGGACAGGACACCAAGAAACAAGTATTTAACTTCTTCAGCACCCATCACCCACAGGTACAGGACACCAAGAAACAAGTATTTAACTTCTTCAGCACCCATCACCCACAGGTACAGGACACCAAGAAACATGTATTTAACTTCTTCAGCACCCATCACCCACAGGGACAGGACACCAAGAAACAAGTATTTAACTTCTTCAGCACCCATCACCCACAGGTACAGGACACCAAGAAACAAGTATTTAACTTCTTCAGCACCCATCACCCACAGGTACAGGACACCAAGAAACAAGTATTTAACTTCTTCAGCACCCATCACCCACAGGTACAGTACACCAAGAAACGAATATTTAACTTCTTCAGCACCCATCACCCACAGGTACAGTACACCAAGAAAAGAATATTTAACTTCTTCAGCACCCATCACCCACAGGTACAGGACACCAAGAAACAAATATTCAACTTCTTCAGCACCCACCACCCACAGGTACAGCACACCAAGAAACAAATATTTAACTTCTTCAGCACCCACCACCCACAGGTACGCTATACCAAGAAATGAGTATTTAACTTCTTCAGCACCCACCACACACTGGCACGGTACACCAAGAAACGAGCATTTAACTTCTTCACCACCAACCACCCACAGGCATGGTATACCAAGAAACACGTATTTAACTTCTTCAGCCCCCACCACCCACAGGTACAGTATACCAAGAAACAAGTATTTAACTTCTCCAGCACCCACCACCCACAGGTACAGAACACCAAGAAACCAATATTTAACTTCTTCAGCACCCACCACCCACAGATACGGTATACCAAGAAACAAGTATTTAACTTCTCCAGCCCCCACCACCCACAGATACGGTATTCCAAGAAACGAGTATTTAACTTCTTTAGCACCCATCACCCACAGGTACGATATACCAAGAAACGAGTATTTAACTTCTTCAGCACCCACCACTCACAGGCACGGTATACCAAGAAACGAGTATTTCTTTTTAAGCACCCACCACCCACAGGCATGGTATACCAAGAAACAAGTATTTAACTTCTTCTGCACCCACCACAAACAGGTTCAGTATACCAAGAAATGAGTTTTTAACTTCTTCAGCATCAACCACCCAGAGGTAAAGTACACTAAGAAACAAGTATTTAACTTCTTCAGCACACATCACCCACAGGTACAGGACACCAAGAAACAAGTATTTAACTCCTTCAGCACCCATCACCCACAGGTACAGAACACCAAGAAACAAGTATTTAACTTCTTCAGCACCCATCACCCACAGGTACAGGACACCAAGAAACAAGTATTTAACTTTTTCAGTACCCATCACCCACAGGTACAGTACACCAAGAAACGAAAATTTAACTTCTTCAGCACACATCACCCACAAGTAGAGTACACCAACAAACATGTATTTAACATCATCTGCACCCACCAACCACAGACACAGAGCATCAACAAACAAGTATTTAACTTCTTCAACACCCACCACACACAGGTACAGTATACCAAGAAATTAGTATTTAACTTCTTAAGCACCCACCACCCAGAGGTACCGTATACCAACAAATAAGTATTTAACTTCTTCAGCACCCATCACCCACAGGTACAGTACACCAAGAAACAAGCATTTAACTTCTTCAGCACCCATCAACCACAGGTACAGTACAACAACAAACAATTATTTAACTTCTTCAGCACCCATCACCCACTGGTACAGTATACCAAGCAACGAATATATAACTACTTCAGCACCCATCATCCACAGATACAGGACACCAAGAAACGAGTATTTAACTTATTCAGCACCCATCACCCACAGGTACAGTACACCAAGAAACGAATATTTAACTTCTTCAGCACCCATCACCCACTGGTACAGTACACCAAGCAACGAATATTTAACTTCTTCAGCACCCATCACCCACAGGTACAGTACACCAACAAACAAGTATTTAACTTCTTCAGCACCCATCACCCACTGGTACAGTACACCAAGCAACGAATATTTAACTTCTTCAGCACCCATCACCCACAATACAGGACACCAAGAAACGAGTATTTAACTTCTTCAGCACCCATCACCCACAGGTACAGTCCATCAAGAAACAAGCATTTAACTTCTTCAGCACCCATCAACCACAGGTACAGTACACCAACAAACAAGTATTTAACTTCTTCAGCACCCATCACCCACAGATACAGGACACCAAGAAACGAATATTTAACTTCTTCAGCACCCATCACCCACATGTACAGTACACCAAGAAACAAGCATTTAACTTCTTCAGCACCCATCACCCACTGGTACAGTACACCAAGCAACGAATATTTAACTTCTTCAGCACCCATCACCCACAGATACAGGACACCAAGAAACAAATATTTAACTTCTTCAGCACCCACCACCCACAGATACAGTAAACCAAGAAACGAGTATTTAACTTCTTCAGCACCCATCACCCACAGATACTGTACACCAAGAAACGAATATTTAACTTCTTCAGCACCCATCACCCACAGATACAGTACACCAAGAAACGAGTATTTAACTTCTTCAGCACCCATCACCCACAGATACAGTACACCAAGAAACGAATATTTAACTTCTTCAGCACCCATCACCCACTGGTACAGTATACCAAGAAACAAGCATTTAACTTCTTCAGCACCCATCACCCACAGATACAGTACACCAAGAAACGAGTATTTAACTTCTTCAGCACCCATCACCCACAGATACAGTACACCAAGAAACGAATATTTAACTTCTTCAGCACCCATCACCCACAGGTACAGTACACCAAGAAATGAGTATTTAACTTCTTCAGCACCCATCACCCACAGATACAGTACACCAAGAAACGAATATTTAACTTCTTCAGCACCCATCACCCACAGATACAGTACACCAAGAAACGAGTATTTAACTTCTTCAGCACCCATCACCCACAGGTACAGTACACCAAGAAACGAATATTTAACTTCTTCAGCACCCATCACCCACAGGTACAGTATACCAAGAAACAAATATTCAACTTCTTCAGCACCCACCACCCACAGGCACAGCACACCAAGAAACCAATATTTAACTTCTTCAGCACCCACCACCCACAGGTACGCAATACCAAGAAATGAGTATTTAACTTCTTCAGCACCCACCACACACTGGCACGGTACACCAAGAAACGAGCATTTAACTTCTTCACCACCAACCACCCACAGGCATGGTATACCAAGAAACACGTATTTAACATCTTCAGCCCCCACCACCCACAGGTACAGTGTACCAAGAAACAAGTATTTAACTTCTCCAGCACCCACCACCCACAGGTACAGAACACCAAGAAACCAATATTTAACTTCTTCAGCACCCACCACCCACAGATACGGTATACCAAGAAACAAGTATTTAACTTCTCCAGCCCCCACCACCCACAGATACGGTATTCCAAGAAACGAGTATTTAACTTCTTTAGCACCCATCACCCACAGGTACGATATACCAAGAAACGAGTATTTAACTTCTTCAGCACCCACCACTCACAGGCACGGTATACCAAGAAACGAGTATTTCTTTTTAAGCACCCACCACCCACAGGCATGGTATACCAAGAAACAAGTATTTAACTTCTTCTGCACCTACCACACACAATGCAGTACACCAAGAAACGAGTATTTAACTTCTTCAGCACCCATCACCCACAGGTACAGGACACCAAGAAACAAGTATTTAACTCCTTCAGCACCCATCACCCACAGGTACAGGACACCAAGAAACAAGTATTTAACTTCTTCAGCACCCATCACCCACAGGTACAGTACACCAAGAAACGAATATTTAACTTCTTCAGCACCCATCACCCACTGGTACAGTACACCAAGCAACGAATATTTAACTTCTTCAGCACCCATCACCCACAGATACAGGACACCAAGAAACGAATATTTAACTTCTTCAGCACCCATCACCCACAGGTACAGTACACCAAGAAACAAGCATTTAACTTCTTCAGCACCCATCACCCACTGGTACAGCACACCAAGCAACGAATATTTAACTTCTTCAGCACCCATCACCCACAGATACAGGACAATAAGAAACAAATATTTAACTTCTTCAGCACCCACCACCCACTGGTACAGTACTCCAAGAAACAAGCATTTAACTTCTTCAGCACCCATCACCCACAGATACAGTACACCAAGAAACGAGTATTTAACTTCTTCAGCACCCATCACCCACAGATTCTGTACACCAAGAAACGAATATTTAACTTCTTCAGCACCCATCACCCACAGATACAGTACACCAAGAAACGAGTATTTAACTTCTTCAGCACCCATCACCCACAGATACAGTACACCAAGAAACGAGTATTTAACTTCTTCAGCACCCATCACCCACAGATACAGTACACCAAGAAACGAATATTTAACTTCTTCAGCACCCATCACCCACAGGTACAGTACACCAAGAAATGAGTATTTAACTTCTTCAGCACCCATCACCCACAGATACAGTACACCAAGAAACGAATATTTAACTTCTTCAGCACCCATCACCCACAGTTACAGTACACCAAGAAACGAGTATTTAACTTCTTCAGCACCCATCACCCACAGGTACAGTACACCAAGAAACGAATATTTAACTTCTTCAGCACCCATCACCCACAGGTACAGTATACCAAGAAACAAATATTCAACTTCTTCAGCACCCACCACCCACAGGTACAGCACACCAAGAAACAAATATTTAACTTCTTCAGCACCCACCACCCACAGGTACGCTATACCAAGAAATGAGTATTTAACTTCTTCAGCACCCACCACACACTGGCACGGTACACCAAGAAACGAGCATTTAACTTCTTCACCACCAACCACCCACAGGCATGGTATACAATGAAACACGTATTTAACTTCTTCAGCCCCCACCACCCACAGGTACAGTATACCAAGAAACAAGTATTTAACTTCTCCAGCACCCACCACCCACAGGTACAGAACACCAAGAAACCAATATTTAACTTCTTCAGCACCCACCACCCACAGATACGGTATACCAAGAAACAAGAATTTAACTTCTTCAGCACCCATCACCCACTGGTACAGTACACCAAGAAACAAGTATTTAACTTCTTCAGTACCCATCACCCACAGGTACAGGACACCAAGAAACAAGCATTTAACTTCTTCAGCACCCATCACCCACAGGTACAGTACACCAAGAAGCAAGTATTTAACTTCTTCAGTACCCATCACCCACAGGTACAGGACACCAAGAAACAAGCATTTAACTTCTTCAGCACCCATCAACCACAGGTACAGTACACCAACAAACAAGTATTTAACTTCTTCAGCACCCATCACCCACAGGTACAGTATACCAAGAAACAAGCATTTAACTTCTTCAGCACCCATCACCCACTGGTACAGTACACCAAGAAACAAGTATTTAACTTTTTCAGTACCCATCACCCACAGGTACAGGACACCAAGAAACAAGCATTTAACTTCTTCAGCACCCATCACCCACAGGTACAGTACACCAAGAAACAAGTATTTAACTTCTTCAGTACCCATCACCCACAGGTACAGGACACTTAGAAACAAGTATTTAACTTCTTCAGCACCCATCACCCACAGGTACAGTACACCAAGAAACAAGTGTTTAACTTCTTCAGCACCCATCACCCACAGGTACAGTACACCAACAAACATGTATTTAACTTCTTCAGCACTCATCACCCACAGGTACAGTACACCAAGAAACGAATATTTAACTTCTTCAGCACCCATCACCCACAGGTCCAGTACACCAACAAACATGTATTTAACTTCTTCAGCACCCATCACCCACAGGTACAGGACACCAAGAAACGAGTATTTAACTTCTTCAGCACTCATCACCCACAGGTACAGAACACCAAGAAACAAGTATTTAACTTCTTCAGCACCCATCACCCACAGGTACAGAACACCAAGAAACAAGTATTTAACTTCTTCAGCACCCATCACCCACAGGTACACAACACCAACAAACATGTATTTAACTTCTTCAGCACCCATCACCCACAGGTACAGGACACCAACAAACATGTATTTAACTTCTTCAGCACCCATCACCCACAGGTACAGTACACCAAGAAACGAATATTTAACTTCTTCAGCACCCATCACCCACAGGTACAGTATACCAAGAAACGAATATTTAACTTCTTCAGCACCCATCACCCACAGGTACAGTACACCAAGAAACGAATATTTAACTTCTTCAGCACCCATCACCCACTGGTACAGTACACCAAGAAACAAATATTTAACTTCTTCAGCACCCATCACCCACAATGTACAGTACACCAAGAAACGAATATTTAACTTCTTCAGCACCCATCACCCACATGTACAGTACACCAAGATACAAGTTTTTAACTTCTTCACCACCCATCACCCACAGGGACAGGACACCAAGAAACAAGTATTTAACTTCTTCAGCACCCATCACCCACAGGTACAGGACACCAAGAAACAAGTATTTAACTTCTTCAGCACCCATCACCCACAGGTACAGGACACCAAGAAACATGTATTTAACTTCTTCAGCACCCATCACCCACAGGGACAGGACACCAAGAAACAAGTATTTAACTTCTTCAGCACCCATCACCCACAGGTACAGGACACCAAGAAACAAGTATTTAACTTCTTCAGCACCCATCACCCACAGGTACAGGACACCAAGAAACAAATATTTAACTTCTTCAGCACCCATCACCCACAGGTACAGTACACCAAGAAACGAATATTTAACTTCTTCAGCACCCATCACCCACAGGTACAGGACACCAAGAAACAAGTATTTAACTTCTTCACCACCCATCACCCACAGGGACAGGACACCAAGAAACAAGTATTTAACTACTTCAGCACCCATCACCCACAGGTACAGGACACCAAGAAACAAGTATTTAACTTCTTCAGCACCCATCACCCACAGGTACAGGACACCAAGAAACATGTATTTAACTTCTTCAGCACCCATCACCCACAGGGACAGGACACCAAGAAACAAGTATTTAACTTCTTCAGCACCCATCACCCACAGGTACAGGACACCAAGAAACAAGTATTTAACTTCTTCAGCACCCATCACCCACAGGTACAGGACACCAAGAAACAAGTATTTAACTTCTTCAGCACCCATCACCCACAGGTACAGTACACCAAGAAACGAATATTTAACTTCTTCAGCACCCATCACCCACAGGTACAGTGCACCAAGAAAAGAATATTTAACTTCTTCAGCACCCATCACCCACAGGTACAGGACACCAAGAAACATGTATTTAACTTCTTCACCACCCATCACCCACAGGGACAGGACACCAAGAAACAAGTATTTAACTTCTTCAGCACCCATCACCCACAGGAACAGGACACCAAGAAACATGTATTTAACTTCTTCACCACCCATCACCCACAGGGACAGGAAACCAAGAAACAAGTATTTAACTTTTCAGCACCCATCACCCACAGGTACAGGACACCAAGAAACAAGTATTTAACTTCTTCAGCACCCATCACCCACAGGTACAGTACACCAAGAAACGAATATTTAACTTCTTCAGCACCCATCCCCCACAGGTACAGTACACCAATAAACGAATATTTAACTTCTTCAGCACCCATCACCCACAGGTACAGTACACCAAGAAACGAATATTTAACTTCTTCAGCACCCATCACCCACTGGTACAGTACACCAAGAAATGAATATTTAACTTCTTCAGCACCCCTCACCCACAATGTACAGTATACCAAGAAACGAATATTTAACTTCTTCAGCACCCATCACCCACATGTACAGTACACCAAGATACAAGTTTTTAACTTCTTCACCACCCATCACCCACAGGGACAGGACACCAAGAAACGAATAATTAACTTCTTCAGCACCCATCACCCACAGGTACAGGACACCAAGAAACGAGTATTTAACTTATTCAGCACCCATCACCCACAGGTACAGTACACCAAGAAACGAATATTTAACTTCTTCAGCACCCATCACACACTGGTACAGTACACAAAGCAACGAATATTTAACTTCTTCAGCACCCATCACCCACAGGTACAGTACACCAACAAACAAGTATTTAACTTCTTCAGCACCCATCACCCACTGGTACAGTACACCAAGCAACGAATATTTAACTTCTTCAGCACCCATCACCCACAATACAGGACACCAAGAAACGAGTATTTAACTTCTTCAGAACCCATCACCCACAGCTACAGTCCACCAAGAAACAAGCATTTAACTTCTTCAGCACCCATCAACCACAGGTACAGTACACCAAGCAACGAATATTTAACTTCTTCAGCACCCATCACCCACAGGTACAGGACACCAAGAAACGAATATTTAACTTCTTCAGCACCCATCACCCACAGGTACAGTACACCAAGAAACAAGCATTTAACTTCTTCAGCACCCATCACCCACTGGTACAGTACACCAAGCAACGAATATTTAACTTCTTCAGCACCCATCACCCACAGATACAGGACACCAAGAAACAAATATTTAACTTCTTCAGCACCCACCACCCACTGGTACAGTACACCAAGAAACAAGCATTAAACTTTTTCAGCACCCATCACCCACAGATACAGTACACCAAGAAACGAGTATTTAACTTCTTCAGCACCCATCACCCACAGATACAGTACACCAAGAAACGAATATTTAACTTCTTCAGCACCCATCACCCAGAGGTACAGGATACCAAGAAACAAGTATTTAACTTCTTCAGCACCCATCACCCACAGGTACAGGACACCAAGAAACGAATATTTAACTTCTTCTGCACCCATCACCCAGAGGTACAGGATGCCAAGAAACAAGTATTTAACTTCTTCAGCACCCATCACCCACAGGTACAGGACACCAAGAAACAAGTATTTAACTTCTTCAGCACCCATCACCCACAGGTACAGGACACCAAGAAACAAGTATTTAACTTCTTCAGCACCCATCACCCACAGGTACAGTACACCAAGAAACAAGTATTTAACTTCTTCAGCACCCATCACCCACAGGTACAGGACACCAAGAAACAAGTATTTAACTTCTTCAGCACCCATCACCCACAGGTACAGGACACCAAGAAACAAGTATTTAACTTCTTCAGCACCCATCACCCACAGGTACAGGACACCAAGAAACAAGCATTTAACTTCTTCAGCACCCATCACCCACAGGTACAGTACACCAAGAAACAAGAATTTAACTTCTTCAGCACCCATCACCCACTGGTACAGTACACCAAGAAACAAGTATTTAACTTTTTCAGTACCCATCACCCACAGGTACAGGACACCAAGAAACAAGCATTTAACTTCTTCAGCACCCATCACCCACAGGTACAGTACACCAAGAAACAAGTATTTAACTTCTTCAGTACCCATCACCCACAGGTACAGGACACTTAGAAACAAGTATTTAACTTCTTCAGCACCCATCACCCACAGGTACAGTACACCAAGAAACAAGTGTTTAACTTCTTCAGCACCCATCACCCACAGGTACAGTACACCAACAAACATGTATTTAACTTCTTCAGCACTCATCACCCACAGGTACAGTACACCAAGAAACGAATATTTAACTTCTTCAGCACCCATCACCCACAGGTACAGGACACCAAGAAACGAGTATTTAACTTCTTCAGCACTCATCACCCACAGGTACAGAACACCAAGAAACAAGTATTTAACTTCTTCAGCACCCATCACCCACAGGTACAGAACACCAAGAAACAAGTATTTAACTTCTTCAGCACCCATCACCCACAGGTACACAACACCAACAAACATGTATTTAACTTCTTCAGCACCCATCACCCACAGGTACAGGACACCAACAAACATGTATTTAACTTCTTCAGCACCCATCACCCACAGGTACAGTACACCAAGAAACGAATATTTAACTTCTTCAGCACCCATCACCCACAGGTACAGTATACCAAGAAACGAATATTTAACTTCTTCAGCACCCATCACCCACAGGTACAGTACACCAAGAAACGAATATTTAACTTCTTCAGCACCCATCACCCACTGGTACAGTACACCAAGAAATGAATATTTAACTTCTTCAGCACCCCTCACCCACAATGTACAGTATACCAAGAAACGAATATTTAACTTCTTCAGCACCCATCACCCACATGTACAGTACACCAAGATACAAGTTTTTAACTTCTTCACCACCCATCACCCACAGGGACAGGACACCAAGAAACGAATAATTAACTTCTTCAGCACCCATCACCCACAGGTACAGGACACCAAGAAACGAGTATTTAACTTATTCAGCACCCATCACCCACAGGTACAGTACACCAAGAAACGAATATTTAACTTCTTCAGCACCCATCACACACTGGTACAGTACACAAAGCAACGAATATTTAACTTCTTCAGCACCCATCACCCACAGGTACAGTACACCAACAAACAAGTATTTAACTTCTTCAGCACCCATCACCCACTGGTACAGTACACCAAGCAACGAATATTTAACTTCTTCAGCACCCATCACCCACAATACAGGACACCAAGAAACGAGTATTTAACTTCTTCAGAACCCATCACCCACAGCTACAGTCCACCAAGAAACAAGCATTTAACTTCTTCAGCACCCATCAACCACAGGTACAGTACACCAAGCAACGAATATTTAACTTCTTCAGCACCCATCACCCACAGGTACAGGACACCAAGAAACGAATATTTAACTTCTTCAGCACCCATCACCCACAGGTACAGTACACCAAGAAACAAGCATTTAACTTCTTCAGCACCCATCACCCACTGGTACAGTACACCAAGCAACGAATATTTAACTTCTTCAGCACCCATCACCCACAGATACAGGACACCAAGAAACAAATATTTAACTTCTTCAGCACCCACCACCCACTGGTACAGTACACCAAGAAACAAGCATTAAACTTTTTCAGCACCCATCACCCACAGATACAGTACACCAAGAAACGAGTATTTAACTTCTTCAGCACCCATCACCCACAGATACAGTACACCAAGAAACGAATATTTAACTTCTTCAGCACCCATCACCCAGAGGTACAGGATACCAAGAAACAAGTATTTAACTTCTTCAGCACCCATCACCCACAGGTACAGGACACCAAGAAACGAATATTTAACTTCTTCTGCACCCATCACCCAGAGGTACAGGATGCCAAGAAACAAGTATTTAACTTCTTCAGCACCCATCACCCACAGGTACAGGACACCAAGAAACAAGTATTTAACTTCTTCAGCACCCATCACCCACAGGTACAGGACACCAAGAAACAAGTATTTAACTTCTTCAGCACCCATCACCCACAGGTACAGTACACCAAGAAACAAGTATTTAACTTCTTCAGCACCCATCACCCACAGGTACAGGACACCAAGAAACAAGTATTTAACTTCTTCAGCACCCATCACCCACAGGTACAGGACACCAAGAAACAAGTATTTAACTTCTTCAGCACCCATCACCCACAGGTACAGGACACCAAGAAACAAGCATTTAACTTCTTCAGCACCCATCACCCACAGGTACAGTACACCAAGAAACAAGAATTTAACTTCTTCAGCACCCATCACCCACTGGTACAGTACACCAAGAAACAAGTATTTAACTTTTTCAGTACCCATCACCCACAGGTACAGGACACCAAGAAACAAGCATTTAACTTCTTCAGCACCCATCACCCACAGGTACAGTACACCAAGAAACAAGTATTTAACTTCTTCAGTACCCATCACCCACAGGTACAGGACACTTAGAAACAAGTATTTAACTTCTTCAGCACCCATCACCCACAGGTACAGTACACCAAGAAACAAGTGTTTAACTTCTTCAGCACCCATCACCCACAGGTACAGTACACCAACAAACATGTATTTAACTTCTTCAGCACTCATCACCCACAGGTACAGTACACCAAGAAACGAATATTTAACTTCTTCAGCACCCATCACCCACAGGTCCAGTACACCAACAAACATGTATTTAACTTCTTCAGCACCCATCACCCACAGGTACAGGACACCAAGAAACGAGTATTTAACTTCTTCAGCACTCATCACCCACAGGTACAGAACACCAAGAAACAAGTATTTAACTTCTTCAGCACCCATCACCCACAGGTACAGAACACCAAGAAACAAGTATTTAACTTCTTCAGCACCCATCACCCACAGGTACACAACACCAACAAACATGTATTTAACTTCTTCAGCACCCATCACCCACAGGTACAGGACACCAACAAACATGTATTTAACTTCTTCAGCACCCATCACCCACAGGTACAGTACACCAAGAAACGAATATTTAACTTCTTCAGCACCCATCACCCACAGGTACAGTATACCAAGAAACGAATATTTAACTTCTTCAGCACCCATCACCCACAGGTACAGTACACCAAGAAACGAATATTTAACTTCTTCAGCACCCATCACCCACTGGTACAGTACACCAAGAAACAAATATTTAACTTCTTCAGCACCCATCACCCACAATGTACAGTACACCAAGAAACGAATATTTAACTTCTTCAGCACCCATCACCCACATGTACAGAACACCAAGATACAAGTTTTTAACTTCTTCACCACCCATCACCCACAGGGACAGGACACCAAGAAACAAGTATTTAACTTCTTCAGCACCCATCACCCACAGGTACAGGACACCAAGAAACAAGTATTTAACTTCTTCAGCACCCATCACCCACAGGTACAGGACACCAAGAAACATGTATTTAACTTCTTCAGCACCCATCACCCACAGGGACAGGACACCAAGAAACAAGTATTTAACTTCTTCAGCACCCATCACCCACAGGTACAGGACACCAAGAAACAAGTATTTAACTTCTTCAGCACCCATCACCCACAGGTACAGGACACCAAGAAACAAGTATTTAACTTCTTCAGCACCCATCACCCACAGGTACAGTACACCAAGAAACGAATATTTAACTTCTTCAGCACCCATCACCCACAGGTACAGGACACCAAGAAACAAGTATTTAACTTCTTCACCACCCATCACCCACAGGGACAGGACACCAAGAAACAAGTATTTAACTTCTTCAGCACCCATCACCCACAGGTACAGGACACCAAGAAACAAGTATTTAACTTCTTCAGCACCCATCACCCACAGGTACAGGACACCAAGAAACATGTATTTAACTTCTTCAGCACCCATCACCCACAGGGACAGGACACCAAGAAACAAGTATTTAACTTCTTCAGCACCCATCACCCACAGGTACAGGACACCAAGAAACAAGTATTTAACTTCTTCAGCACCCATCACCCACAGGTACAGGACACCAAGAAACAAGTATTTAACTTCTTCAGCACCCATCACCCACAGGTACAGTACACCAAGAAACGAATATTTAACTTCTTCAGCACCCATCACCCACAGGTACAGTACACCAAGAAACGAATATTTAACTTCTTCAGCACCCATCACCCACAGGTACAGGACACCAAGAAACATGTATTTAACTTCTTCACCACCCATCACCCACAGGGACAGGACACCAAGAAACAAGTATTTAACTTCTTCAGCACCCATCACCCACAGGTACAGGACACCAAGAAACATGTATTTAACTTCTTCACCACCCATCACCCACAGGGACAGGACACCAAGAAACAAGTATTTAACTTCTTCAGCACCCATCACCCACAGGTACAGGACACCAAGAAATAAGTATTTAACTTCTTCAGCACCCATCACCCACAGGTACAGTACACCAAGAAACGAATATTTAACTTCTTCAGCACCCATCCCCCACAGGTACAGTACACCAATAAACGAATATTTAACTTCTTCAGCACCCATCACCCACAGGTACAGTACACCAAGAAACGAATATTTAACTTCTTCAGCACCCATCACCCACTGGTACAGTACACCAAGAAATGAATATTTAACTTCTTCAGCACCCCTCACCCACAATGTACAGTATACCAAGAAACGAATATTTAACTTCTTCAGCACCCATCACCCACATGTACAGTACACCAAGATACAAGTTTTTAACTTCTTCACCACCCATCACCCACAGGGACAGGACACCAAGAAACGAATAATTAACTTCTTCAGCACCCATCACCCACAGGTACAGGATACCAAGAAACAAGTATTTAACTTCTTCAGCACCCATCACCCACAGGTACAGGACACCAAGAAACGAGTATTTAACTTCTTCAGCACCCATCACCCACAGGGACAGGACACCAAGATACAAGTTTTTAACTTCTTCAGCACCCATCAACCACAGGGACAGTACACCAACAAACATGTATTTAACTTCTTCAGCACCGATCACCCACAGGTACAGTACACCAAGAAACGAATATTTAACTTCTTCAGCACCCATCACCCACAGGTACAGTACACCAAGAAACAAGTATTTAACTTCTTCAGCACGCATCACCCACAGGTACAGTACACCAACAAACAAGTATTTAACTCCTTCAGCACCCATCTCCCACAGGTACAGGACACCAAGAAACAAGTATTTAACTTCTTCAGCACCCATCACCCACAGGTACAGGACACCAAGAAACAAGTATTTAACTTCTTCAGTACCCATCACCCACAGGTACAGGACACCAACAAACAAGTAGTTAACTCCTTCAGCACCCATCACCCACAGGTACAGGACACCAAGAAACAAGTATTTAACTTCTTCAGCACCCATCAACCACAGGTACAGTACACCAACAAACAAGTATTTAACTCCTTCAGCACCCATCACCCACAGGGACAGGACACCAAGAAACAAGTATTTAACTTCGTCAGTACCCATCACCCACAGGTACAGGACACCAAGAAACAAGTATTTAACTTCTTCAGCATCCATCACCCACAGGTACAGGACACCAAGAAACAAGTATTTAACTTCTTCAGCACCCATCACCCACAGGTACAGGACACCAAGAAACAAGTATTTAACTTCTTCAGCACCCATCACCCACAGGTACAGGACACCAAGAAACAAGTATTTAACTTCTTCAGCACCCATCACCCACAGGTACAGGACACCAAGAAACAAGTATTTAACTTCTTCAGCACCCATCACCACAGGTACAGTACACCAACAAACAAATATTTAACTTCTTCAGCACCCATCACCCACAGGGACAGGACACCAAGAAACAAGTATTTAACTTCTTCCGTACCCATCACCCACAGGTACAGGACACCAAGAAACAAGTATTTAACTTTTTCAGCACCCATCACCCACAGGTACAGGACACCAACAAACAAATATTTAACGTCTTCAGTACCCATCACCCACAGGTACAGGACACCAAGAAACAAATATTTAACTTCTTCAGCACCCATCACCCACAGGTACAGGACACCAAGAAACAAGTATTTAACTTCTTCAGCACCCATCACCCACAGGTACAGTACACCAAGAAACAAGTATTTAACTTCTTCAGCACCCATCAACCACAGGTACAGTACACCAACAAACAAGTATTTAACTCCTTCAGCACCCATCACCCACAGGGACAGGACACCAACAAACAAGTATTTAACTCCTTCAGCACCCATCAACCACAGGTACAGTACAACAACAAACAATTATTTAACTTCTTCAGCACCCATCACCCACTGGTACAGTATACCAAGCAACGAATATATAACTACTTCAGCACCCATCATCCACAGATACAGGACACCAAGAAACGAGTATTTAACTTATTCAGCACCCATCACCCACAGGTACAGTACACCAAGAAACGAATATTTAACTTCTTCAGCACCCATCACCCACTGGTACAGTACACCAAGCAACGAATATTTAACTTCTTCAGCACCCATCACCCACAGGTACAGTACACCAACAAGCAAGTATTTAACTTCTTCAGCACCCATCACCCACTGGTACAGTACACCAAGCAACGAATATTTAACTTCTTCAGCACCCATCACCCACAATACAGGACACCAAGAAACGAGTATTTAACTTCTTCAGCACCCATCACCCACAGCTACAGTCCACCAAGAAACAAGCATTTAACTTCTTCAGCACCCATCAACCACAGGTACAGTACACCAACAAACAAGTATTTAACTTCTTCAGCACCCATCACCCACAGGTACAGTATACCAACAAACAAGCATTTAACTTCTTCAGCACCCATCACCCACTGGTACAGTACACCAAGCAACGAATATTTAACTTCTTCAGCACCCATCACCCACAGATACAGGACACCAAGAAACGAATATTTAACTTCTTCAGCACCCATCACCCACATGTACAGTACACCAAGAAACAAGCATTTAACTTCTTCAGCACCCATCACCCACTGGTACAGTACACCAAGCAACGAATATTTAACTTCTTCAGCACCCATCACCCACAGATACAGGACACCAAGAAACAAATATTTAACTTCTTCAGCACCCACCACCCACTGGTACAGTACTCCAAGAAACAAGCATTTAACTTCTTCAGCACCCATCACCCACAGATACAGTACACCAAGAAACGAGTATTTAACTTCTTCAGCACCCATCACCCACAGATACAGTACACCAAGAAACGAGTATTTAACTTCTTCAGCACCCATCACCCACAGATACTGTACACCAAGAAACGAATATGTAACTTCTTCAGCACCCATCACCCACAGATACAGTACACCAAGAAACGAGTATTTAACTTCTTCAGCACCCATCACCCACAGATACAGTACACCAAGAAACGAATATTTAACTTCTTCAGCACCCATCACCCACTGGTACAGTATACCAAGAAACAAGCATTTAACTTCTTCAGCACCCATCACCCACAGATACAGTACACCAAGAAACGAGTATTTAACTTCTTCAGCACCCATCACCCACAGATACAGTACACCATGAAACGAATATTTAACTTCTTCAGCACCCATCACCCACAGGTACAGTACACCAAGAAATGAGTATTTAACTTCTTCAGCACCCATCACCCACAGATACAGTACACCAAGAAACGAATATTTAACTTCTTCAGCACCCACCACCCACAGGCATGGTATACCAAGAAACAAGTATTTAACTTCTTCTGCACCTACCACACACAATGCAGTACACCAAGAAACGAGTATTTAACTTCTTCAGCACCCATCACCCGCAGGTACAGGACACCAAGAAACAAGTATTTAACTCCTTCAGCACCCATCACCCACAGGTACAGAACACCAAGAAACAAGTATTTAACTTCTTCAGCACCCATCACCCACAGGTACAGGACACCAAGAAACAAGTATTTAACTTCTTCAGCACCCATCACCCACAGGTACAGTACACCAAGAAACGAATATTTAACTTCTTCAGCACCCATCACCCACTGGTACAGTACACCAAGCAACGAATATTTAACTTCTTCAGCACCCATCACCCACAGATACAGGACACCAAGAAACGAATATTTAACTTCTTCAGCACCCATCACCCACAGGTACAGTACACCAAGAAACAAGCATTTAACTTCTTCAGCACCCATCACCCACTGGTACAGCACACCAAGCAACGAATATTTAACTTCTTCAGCACCCATCACCCACAGATACAGGACACCAAGAAACAAATATTTAACTTCTTCAGCACCCACCACCCACTGGTACAGTACTCCAAGAAACAAGCATTTAACTTCTTCAGCACCCATCACCCACAGATACAGTACACCAAGAAACGAGTATTTAACTTCTTCAGCACCCATCACCCACAGATACTGTACACCAAGAAACGAATATTTAACTTCTTCAGCACCCATCACCCACAGATACAGTACACCAAGAAACGAGTATTTAACTTCTTCAGCACCCATCACCCACAGATACAGTACACCAAGAAACGAGTATTTAACTTCTTCAGCACCCATCACCCACAGATACTGTACACCAAGAAACGAATATTTAACTTCTTCAGCACCCATCACCCACAGATACAGTACACCAAGAAACGAGTATTTAACTTCTTCAGCACCCATCACCCACAGATACAGTACACCAAGAAACGAATATTTAACTACTTCAGCACCCATCACCCACAGATACAGTACACCAAGAAACGAGTATTTAACTTCTTCAGCACCCATCACCCACAGGTACAGTACACCAAGAAACGAATATTTAACTTCTTCAGCACCCATCACCCACAGGTACAGTATAACAAGAAACAAATATTCAACTTCTTCAGCACCCACCACCCACAGGTACAGCACACCAAGAAACAAATATTTAACTTCTTCAGCACCCACCACCCACAGGTACGCTATACCAAGAAATGAGTATTTAACTTCTTCAGCACCCACCACACACTGGCACGGTACACCAAGAAACGAGCATTTAACTTCTTCACCACCAACCACCCACAGGCATGGTATACAATGAAACACGTATTTAACTTCTTCAGCCCCCACCACCCACAGGTACAGTATACCAAGAAACAAGTATTTAACTTCTCCAGCACCCACCACCCACAGGTACAGAACACCAAGAAACCAATATTTAACTTCTTCAGCACCCACCACCCACAGATACGGTATACCAAGAAACAAGAATTTAACTTCTTCAGCACCCATCACCCACTGGTACAGGACACCAAGAAACAAGCATTTAACTTCTTCAGCACCCATCACCCACAGGTACAGTACACCAAGAAGCAAGTATTTAACTTCTTCAGTACCCATCACCCACAGGTACAGGACACCAAGAAACAAGTATTTAACTTCTTCAGCACCCATCACCCACAGGTACAGTACACCAAGAAACAAGTATTTAACTTCTTCAGCACCCATCACCCACAGGTATAGTACACCAACAAACATGTATTTAACTTCTTCAGCACCCATCACCCACAGGTACAGTACACCAACAAACATGTATTTAACTTCTTCAGCACCCATCACCCACAGGTACAGGACACCAAGAAACAAGTATTTAACTTCTTCAGCACCCATCACCCACAGGTACAGGACACCATGAAACAAGTATTTAACTTCTTCAGTACCCATCACCCACAGGTACAGGACACCAACAGACAAGTATTTAACTTCTTCAGCACCCATCACCCACAGGTACAGGACACCAAGAAACAAGTATTTAACTTCTTCAGCACCCATCACCCACAGGTACAGGACACCAAGAAACAAGTATTTAACTTCTTCAGCACCCATCAACCACAGGTACAGTACACCAACAAAGAAGTATTTAACTCCTTCAGCACACATCACCCACAGGGACAGGACACCAAGAAACGAATATTTAACTTCTTCAGCACCCATCACCCACAGGTACAGGACGCCAAGAAACAAGTATTTAATTTCTTCAGCACCCATCACCCACAGGTACAGTACACCAAGAAACGAGTATTTAACTTCTTCAGCACCCATCACCCACAGGTACAGGACACCAAGAAACAAGTATTTAACTTCTTCAGCACCCATCACCCACTGGTACAGTACAACAAGAAACGAATATTTAACTTCTTCAGCACCCATCACCCACATGTACAGTACACCAAGATACAAGTTTTTAACTTCTTCACCACCCATCACCCACAGGTACAGAACAACAAGAAACAAGTATTTAACTTCTTCAGCACCCATCACCCACAGTTAAGGGACACCAAGAAACAAGTATTTAACTTCTTCAGCACCCATCACCCACAGGTACAGGACACCAAGAAACGAGTATTTAACTTCTTCAGCACCCATCACCCACAGGTACAGTACACCAAGAAACAAGTATTTAACTTCTTCAGCACCCATCACCCACAGGTACAGGACACCAAGAAACAAGTATTTAACTTCTTCAGCACCCATCACCCACAGGTACAGAACACCAAGAAACAAGTATTTAACTTCTTCAGCACCCATCACCCACAGGTACAGGACACCAAGAAACAAGTATTTAACTTCTTCTGCACCCATCACCCTCAGGTACAGGACACCAAGAAACGAGTATTTAACTTCTTCCGCACCCATCACCCACAGGTACAGGACACAAAGAAACAAGTATTTAACTTCTTCAGCAACCATCAACCACAGGTACAGTACACCAACAAACAAATATTTAACTCCTTCAGCACCCATCAACCACAGGTACAGGACACCAGGAAACAAGTATTTAACTTCTTCAGCACCCATCACCCACAGGTACAGGACACCAAGAAACAAGTATTTAACTTCTTCAGCACCCATCACCCACAGGTACAGGACACCAAGAAACAAGTATTTAACTTCTTCAGCACCCATCACCCACAGGTACAGGACACCAAGAAACAATATTTAACTTCTTCAGCACCCATCACCCACAGGTGCAGGACAACAAGAAACAAGTATTTAACTTCTTCAGCACCCATCACCCACAGGTACAGGACACCAAGAAACAAGTATTTGACTTCTTCAGCACCCATCAACCACAGGTACAGTACATCAACAAACAAATATTTAACTTCTTCAGCACCCATCACCCACAGGTACAGGACACCAAGAAACAAGTATTTAACTTCTTCCGTACCCATCACCCACAGGTACAGGACACCAAGAAACAAGTATTTAACGTCTTCAGTACCCATCACCCACAGGTACAGGACACCAACAAACAAATATTTAACTCCTTCAGCACCCATCACCCACAGGTACAGTACACCAAGAAACAAAAATTTAACTTCTTCAGCACAAATATTTAACTCCTTCAGCACCCATCACCCACAGGTACAGGACACCAAGAAACAAGTATTTAACTTCTTCAGCACCCATCACCCACAGGTACAGGACACCAAGAAACAAGTATTTAACTTCTTCAGCACCCATCAACCACAGGTACAGTACACCAACAAACAAGTATTTAACTCCTTCAGCACCCATCACCCACAGGGACAGGACACCAAGAAACAAGTATTTAACTTCTTCAGCATCCATCACCGACAGATACAGTACATCAACAAATAAGTATTTAACATCTTCTGCACACACCACCCACAGATACAGTACATCAACAAACAAGTATTTAACATCTTCTGCACCCACCACAAACAGGTTCAGTATACCAAGAAATGAGTTTTTAACTTCTTCAGCACCAACCACCCAGAGGTAAAGTACACTAAGAAACAAGTATTTAACTTCTTCAGCACACATCACCCACAGGTACAGGACACCAAGAAACAAGTATTTAACTCCTTCAGCACCCATCACCCACAGGTACAGAACACCAAGAAAGAAGTATTTAACTTCTTCAGCACCCATCACCCACAGGTACAGGACACCAAGAAACAAGTATTTAACTTCTTCAGTACCCATCACCCACAGGTACAGTATACCAAGAAACAAAAATTTAACTTCTTCAGCACACATCACCCACAAGTAGAGTACACCAACAAACATGTATTTAACATCATCTGCACCCACCAACCACAGATACAGAGCATCAACAAACAAGTATTTAACTTCTTCAACACCCACCACACACAGGTACAGTATACCAAGAAATTAGTATTTAACTTCTTAAGCACCCACCACCAGAGGTACCGTATACCAAGAAATGAGTATTTAACTCCTTCAGCACACATCAACCACAGCTACAGTATACCAAAAAACAAGTTTTTAACTTCTTCTGCACCCATCACCCACAGGTACAGTACACCAACAAATAAGTATTTAACTTCTTCAGCACCCATCACCCACAGGTACAGTACACCAAGAAACAAGCATTTAACTTCTTCAGCACCCATCAACCACAGGTACAGTACACCAACAAACAAGTATTTAACTTCTTCAGCACCCATCACCCACAGGTACAGTACACCAAGAAACAAGCATTTAACTTCTTCAGCACCCATCAACCACAGGTACAGTACACCAACAAACAATTATTTAACTTCTTCAGCACCCATCACCCACTGGTACAGTACACCAAGCAACGAATATTTAACTTCTTCAGCACCCATCATCCACAGATACAGGACACCAAGAAACGAGTATTTAACTTATTCAGCACCCATCACCCACAGGTACAGTACACCAAGAAACGAATATTTAACTTCTTCAGCACCCATCACCCGCTGGTACAGTACACCAAGCAACGAATATTTAACTTCTTCAGCACCTATCACCCACAGGTACAGTACACCAACAAACAAGTATTTAACTTCTTCAGCACCCATCACCCACTGGTACAGTACACCAAGCAACGAATATTTAACTTCTTCAGCACCCATCACCCACAATACAGGACACCAAGAAACGAGTATTTAACTTCTTCAGCACCCATCACCCACAGGTACAGTACACCAACGAACAAGCATTTAACTTCTTCAGCACCCATCACCCACAGCTACAGTACACCAAGAAACAAGCATTTAACTTCTTCAGCACCCATCAACCACAGGTACAGTACACCAACAAACAAGTATTTAACTTCTTCAGCACCCATCACCCACAGGTACAGTACACCAAGAAACAAGCATTTAACTTCTTCAGCACCCATCACCCACTGGTACAGTACACCAAGCAACGAATATTTAACTTCTTCAGCACCCATCACCCACAGATACAGGACACCAAGAAACAAATATTTAACTTCTTCAGCACCCATCACCCACAGGTACAGTACACCAAGAAACAAGCATTTAACTTCTTCAGCACCCATCACCCACTGGTACAGTACACCAAGCAACGAATATTTAACTTCTTCAGCACCCATCACCCACAGATACAGGACACCAAGAAACAAATATTTAACTTCTTCAGCACCCACCACCCACTGGTACAGTACACCAAGAAACAAGCATTTAACTTCTTCAGCACCCATCACCCACAGATACAGTACACCAAGAAACGAGTATTTAACTTCTTCAGCACCCATCACCCACAGATACTGTACACCAAGAAACGAATATTTAACTTCTTCAGCACCCATCACCCACTGGTACAGTACACCAAGAAACAAGCCTTTAACTTCTTCAGCACCCATCACCCACAGATACAGTACACCAAGAAACGAGTATTTAACTTCTTCAGCACCCATCACCCACAGATACAGTACACCAAGAAACGAGTATTTAACTTCTTCAGCACCCATCACCCACAGATACAGTACACAAGAAACGAATATTTAACTTCTTCAGCACCCATCACCCACAGATACAGGACACCAAGAAACAAATATTTAACTTCTTCAGCACCCATCACCCACAGGTACAGTACACCAAGAAACAAGCATTTAACTTCTTCAGCACCCATCACCCACTGGTACAGTACACCAAGCAACGAATATTTAACTTCTTCAGCACCCATCACCCACAGATACAGGACACCAAGAAACAAATATTTAACTTCTTCAGCACCCACCACCCACTGGTACAGTACACCAAGAAACATGCATTTAACTTCTTCAGCACCCATCACCCACAGATACAGGACACCAAGAAACAAATATTTAACTTCTTCAGCACCCACCACCCACTGGTACAGTACACCAAGAAACAAGCATTTAACTTCTTCAGCACCCATCACCCACAGATACAGTACACCAAGAAACGAGTATTTAACTTCTTCAGCACCCATCACCCACAGATACTGTACACCAAGAAACGAATATTTAACTTCTTCAGCACCCATCACCCACTGGTACAGTACACCAAGAAACAAGCATTTAACTTCTTCAGCACCCATCACCCACAGATACAGTACACCAAGAAACGAGTATTTAACTTCTTCAGCACCCATCACCCACAGATACAGTACACCAAGAAACGAGTATTTAACTTCTTCAGCACCCATCACCCACAGATACAGTACACAAGAAACGAATATTTAACTTCTTCAGCACCCATCACCCACTGGTACAGTACACCAAGAAACAAGCATTTAACTTCTTCAGCACCCATCACCCACAGATACAGTACACCAAGAAACGAGTATTTAACTTCTTCAGCACCCATCACCCACAGATACTGTACACCAAGAAACGAATATTTAACTTCTTCAGCACCCATCACCCACAGATACAGTACACCAAGAAACGAGTATTTAACTTCTTCAGCACCCATCACCCACAGATACAGTATACCAAGAAAGGAATATTTAACTTCTTCAGCACCCATCACCCACAGGTACAGTACACCAAGAAACGAGTATTTAACTTCTTCAGCACCTATCACCCACAGATACAGTACACCAAGAAACGAATATTTAACTTCTTCAGCACCCATCACCCACAGATACAGTACACCAAGAAACAAATATTCAACTTCTTCAGCACCCACCACCCACAGGTACGCTATACCAAGAAATGAGTATTTAACTTCTTCAGCACCCACCACACACTGGCACGGTACACCAAGAAACGAGCATTTAACTTCTTCACCACCAACCACCCACAGGCATGGTATACCAAGAAACACGTATTTAACTTCTTCAGCCCCCACCACCCACAGGTACAGTATACCAAGAAACAAGTATTTAACTTCTCCAGCACCCACCACCCACAGGTACAGAACACCAAGAAACCAATATTTAACTTTTCAGCACCCACCACCCACAGATACGGTATACCAAGAAACAAGTATTTAACTTCTCCAGCCCCCACCACCCACAGATACGGTATTCCAAGAAACGAGTATTTAACTTCTTTAGCACCCATCACCCACAGGTACGATATACCAAGAAACGAGTATTTAACTTCTTCAGCTCCCACCACTCACAGGAACGGTATACCAAGAAACGAGTATTTCTTTTTAAGCACCCACCACCCACAGGCATGGTATACCAAGAAACAAGTATTTAACTTCTTCTGCACCTACCACACACAATGCAGTACACCAAGAAACGAGTATTTAACTTCTTCAGCACCCATCACCCACAGGCACAGTACACCAAGAAACGAGTATTTAACTTCTTCAGCACCCATCACCCACAGGCACAGTACACCAAGAAACGAGTATTTAACTTCTTCAGAACCTATCTCGCGCAGGTACATTATATTGTGTAACTAATGAGTTCATGCACATGAACCTGATGTGCAATGTTCCCACTGCTCAAGATCTCGGATTGGCCCCTTGAGCTGGCCCTCTGGAGCTTCCCTAGCCTGCAACCTGTAGTTTGGTGATCGTCTCCAAGCAGTCGCAGCAAACAGTGGGCAGAGACTGCATGTGCTCAGCTTTTTCAAGGCATGTCCCATCCATGTGACCTACAAGGACCAATCGTGTTTGCCTCACCTGTGGGCAGACCTACCCATTGACTGGCAGGTGAGATGACTTCCAACTTGGTTCCAGCCAGAATTCAGACAGAGAGGTCACATTATCCTCACAAGCCACACTCCAGATGGAGACGCCACATGACCCTCAATGATCTTTTGTGTAAGATTACTATTTATTGATTATAGTTTGGCTTTCAACACGGTTGTACCACCAAAGCTGATAACCAAACTTTGTTCATATATAGCGTCAATTCATCCTTTTGTAATTGGATTCTGGATTTCAACATTTTCTCCTCCAGTTTCCCCTTGAATACTGGAATGCCCCAGGTTGCATGCTGATCTCCCTTTTGTATTCCATCTTTACCCCTGACTGCATTCCTATGTATAACTCAAACTTAATTATCAAGGTCGCACATAGCACCACAGTGGTAGGCTTGATCACAGATTACTGTTATGAGTCCAGAGGACCCCAAAACCCAGCAGCAATAGATATGCACTATGACAGAGGGTTACTTAAACAAAAGTTCCTTTAAATATTTTTGAACATGAAAATAGAATCAAACTTTAACTTACCTCTATTGACTTACTTAACCCCCCTCTAATTCTAAGCGCACGTGTGTGTAATGTATATAAAATTTTAGAAAAGTTCTTTGGTTCACAGTTCAATCTCACTGGTTGCAGGCAATTCTTGTACTGTGCACAGAAGTTAACATTAAAGTTCACCAGACTTTGGTGCTTAACAGGTAAATGGTTACCATTCAGGAGGGTTCTTATTGATTGTCAGAGAGAGAGTTTTCTCGTTCCCAGTCTTGCTGATGAAAATTGCCCCTTTCAGGGTTCTCCAGATGATAACCTCTTTCTTTCAGGTCACCACAGAGTTCTTTCTGTTTCTCCTTTTTCAAGGGAAACACCAGACAACCAGTCCTCTCCTTTGACCAGGCCATCTTCCAAAGCTTCCCTCTGTCCCTCTGGAACTGAGGTCTGTGTCTTTCCTCTCCCTCACTCCCTCCCTCTCTGAGAGCAAAGCTCTGCCTCTCCCTCTGCCTGCAGAGATCACATGCTCTTTCAGACAGCCACCTGTTTTCCAGACAAAGCTGCTGCTGTATGTTGCTACATTGTTTCCTCTTGCAAATAACAGTCCATCATGAGTCTGTGAGCACTGGGCAAAAATTCTGTTTTAAAGTGTTTGTGTGTGACCTGCTCTAACAAACCTCCCCAATTTCTCTCCCAAACACCTCTATGTACTCTGTCACAGGATGATGAAACCAACTATAGGTGTGAGGTTCAGCTCCTAGCCTTATGGTTTGCTGCGAACAATTTGTTACTCAATACCCAGAAGACAAAGGAGATCATTGTGGATTTTAGACAGGCAGGAAGCCACATGCATGTTCTGATTTACATCAATGGATGTAAATTCCTGGGGGTCCATATCTTTGATCTCATGTGGTCTTTGAATTCATCAATGTTGATCAAAAAGGCACAACAACGTCATTATTTTTTTAGATGTATGAGGAAGTTACACCTCCACCCCATAGTGCTGTTGAATTTCTATAGATGATCTATTGAGAACGTGCTGACCTACAGTATTTCTGTGTGATATGGAAATTATTCTGCACAAGATAGGAAGGCACTCCAGCGGGGAGTGAAAATGGCCCAACGGATTGTTGGAATGCAATTGCCTACCATTGAATCTATCTACAGGGGGCAAGGAACATCAAAATTTCAACGAACTCTAACCGTGAATTATTTACTCTCCTACCATTGGGCAGAGGCTATAGATGGGAGCCTTCGCTCTAACTACAAGAAAGAGCTTTTTTTTCATGAAGTCGTGATAATGTTAAATATCAATTCACGATGTTGAGCAGTCCTGCACTTCTATTTCAGAATCAGCAATTTTTAAAAAAATGTAAGGATATTGCAGTGGTTTTTATTGTATGTGTTTATTGTATTATTTTATATTTTGGTCGATGCTAATCATGCTTCATTGGCTGGTATACCAGCATAATGACAATAAAGTGGATCACAGATCACAGTCCACACTACAGATGCTCCAAAGAGAAAAGTTCTAGCTCCATCAAACTTTCAAACCCCCTTGTAGAATGGCTGATGTGACAAGGGTCCCAGGGTATTTGGGAACCGTCTGGCTGCTAAAGGCCAGCGTCACTGAGGAGAAATGGGCCCACTAATTTAAGCCAGTGATGTTTGTGGAATTCTTGTTTGGCTAATTGCAGTTTCTCTGGAGGCAAGCATTGTGCCTTAACATGAATGGAAGGACCCTAAGTGGAAATATGGTGAGTTACTCCATGTTTCGTGGTGGGGGTCGAAAACTGCAGAGTTGTAATTTCGGGAAACTCTTCTACAAGACTGGAGAACTTGTCAACAGTCTTACGCAGGGCTTGAAGGCATAGCACAGGAACATGCGATTATGCCAGGTGAATAATTTGAAAGATGATACTGTGAGAAACAGAAGTACCTTCACAGAATTTACTCGAGACAAAAATTGAGAACAAAGAACTTTTATTATACTATTACAACAATGCAAAGTTGGGTGCTTCCCCTTACCCTGGGAATACACACAGATACTGGGGCTGACCCAACTTTTATACATTTCATTTCAGTACAGAGATACCTTCCCCCCAACATTCTTCTGCCTCCTGGATTGGTTTAGCATTAGGTAATTCTGCCCACGTGGATTCTAACTTCTTATCAGTTTATGTGTCTTCCTGCAAACTTGTTCGCCAGAAAAGTATCATGTCTTTGTTCTTCACTCATTAATCAATCCCTAAGACTTGCTAAAGCTATCTACTTGTTATCCTGTTTTGAAGATCCTTAGTTTATTTCACTTTTACAACCCTTCCTCTCATTCCAGCATCCCTTCACCCTGATTTAACCCATAATACTTAATCTCTAATGAGCACTTGCTTGACTCCTCACATTCCAGTATCCCTTCACCTTAAGTTAACCCATAATACTTTATTCTTAATTGGCACTTGCTTCCAGTATCTCTGGACTCCTAACATTCCAGTATCCCTCACAATACTATCCACCAGCAGACTCTCTTTTAAATCCAACATAAATGAATGAGCTCGAAGGAAATCGGCCCCAAGAAGCGGTCGTAACACTGCCACTATAATAAAAGCCCATGTGTAAATGTTCCCCTCAAAGTGAAGGTTCCTAATTTTGGTAACATACATGGGTATGTTGGAACTATTGACCTGCTGTGAGTTGAGGTTAGGGGTAGGATAATGGATATTGAAACCAGCTGGTGGAAAAACACTAACCTCCGTTCTTGTGTCCATCAAAAATATATGTTGGGATAGATGATCCCAAACATACAAAAGGCTCATAGATTTTCTGATACTGTCACAGCCATTAACGATGGTTGGCCAGGGTGTTTCCCGAGAATGCACAGGGTGGCAGGCATTGACTCCCCAACGCCGGTGGTAAAAGCACCATGTGGAAGTGTTGCCTTGTTATAGGAACTGTAGTATTGAGAGCATTGGCTTGGAACGTAGTGTCAACAACGGAGGTGCTGGGTGTGGACAGTTGTGATACAGTGACATTGTCCGAAGACCTTTTGGTGTGTGTTTTTTGCCAGCCACAGGACGTCTGCTTCTGTGGCTACTGCCCTGGGATCTTCAAAAAAACTCTGCGATAATAAGAGTCTAATGTCTTCTTGCATCTTCTCCAAGAAGAGCTATTTAAATAACATATCTAGCCATTAGCCGGATGCCAGGTACAGCATGTTGTCCACTAGTTTGTATGGGATGCAGTCACCAACACCTCCATGTGAAACAGTCTGGCAGCTCTCTCTCTGTGGGACATGCCGTAAATATGCAGCAGGAGCGCTTTTAGAGTGTCATACTTGCGCTCTCCAGGCTCCGATGGATCACAAAGGACGTCACCGACTCGCTTGGCAGTGGCTTGGTCGAAGGTACTGATGAAGTGATAGCAGTGAGTTGCGTCCACCTCGATCTTCCTGAGGTAAAATTGTGCCACAGCTCTGGTTCCACCATCCAGAAGGGCAGTAGCTTAACAGCAACAGCTGCAGTATCCATATGGTCCAGAAGTTCGTTTTGGACCCGTCAGGGTCACTAATTGTAGCCACAGTAGTGGCTGATGAACATGAAATAATGACATACTGTTGCAGGTAAATCAGAATGAAATAAATTTGTTTCGATTTTATTCGCTCACCTCAATATTCTCCACCTGTGACCTCCTCTTGTATCATATGGCCAACCCAGTTTTGTTTCTTGCTGGTGGTGAGTCCGAGATTGACGGTGGTAGGGGACTTGGTGATTGTAATGCCATTGAATGTCAAAAGTAGGATTTTTCCTTGTTGGAGATGGGCCACTGATTGTGGTCTGGAGATCGGGAAATTCATGATCCAATCACACAGGGGGGTGTTAAGTCTCACGTCTTGGAGTTTCAAAACACTTCATCACTGTTGATGAGAGTGCTACTGGTTGATAGTCATTTAGGCTGGTGACCACACTGTTCTTGGGCGATTGAGCCCTGTTTGAAACAGGTGGGGATCACGCCCTGCCAGAGCGAGATGTTGAAGATATCTGAAAATACCTTGGTAAGTTGGTCAGCACAGATTTTTAATACTTGGCTGGGTACTCCTGCCAGACCAGATGGTTTCCTCGGATTCACTCTCCTGAAGGAAGCCCACACGTCATCCTCGGATACAGACAGGATGGGATCATCAGGAGACAAGCGAGTGCGCGCAGTGGGGCTTCTTCCTTGTTCTTGTGGTCAAATCGGGGGTAGAAGGCATTGAGTTCAACTGGGAGAGAAGCTATGCCATTTCCCACTGCACCAGATTTGGTTTTCCATTCAGACCCTGTTACAGCTGCCGGATGTCCTTCATTGCTTCCGTTTTTGTCCGGAAACCCGCAGAAGATGGCTTTCCGTAGGTCGCACCTGCTCCTTTTGGAGTGATCTGAATCTCTGGACTGAAACGCCTGTGATCTGGCTCTCAGCTGGTTCTGGATTTCATTGCTCATCCCAAGCTTCTCGTCGTTGGAAACCCTGACCGATTTGTAGGTGTATTTGTACGGGTGATGTAAATTTCTTTGCTGGTTAGAAAGTTGCCCTTTGTTCATGTGATTTTGGGATGTAGCCACATATTTTATGGGTGGATCTGACAAGGCATCTACACATCAACCACAAAACATGCATGTGAATTCAGCTGCAAATATTCTTTGGCATGTTTTGTACAATTAACTCCGTTTCTCTCTTCACACACAGTGGATGTGCATTGACCAGTAATTAATAATGTTCAAAAGACTCTTGGACAGGTACAAGGACAAGAAAGGTTCAGAGGAATAAACACAGGCAAATGGGACAAGTTTCGGTAGACTGGTTTGCTAGTATGGACAAGTTGGGTCAATGGGTCTCTAACCTTAGATGTTATTACTTCTTTCTTTTTTTTTAAAATTTTTTATTTTTCACACCATAAACCACATTAACCATGATACATACTTTTTCCTTTTCAAATATATACAGTGCCATTTTCTCCCCCCCTCCCTCCTCCCATCCCACCCTCCCCACCTCCCACCTCCCGTCCATTAAAAGTACAAAATCTAGGATACATTAAACCAGTCAAACAATGTTGTCATTCAATAAAAATAAACAAGAAATTCCACTGAGTCAATTCTTTTCATTTCCTTCTCCTTTCGTTAATCTAGGTAGTGAATGTCCCCGGTAGGTATTCGCTATTGTGTTTCATGTAAGGCTCCCATATTTGTTCAAATATTTCAATATTATTTCTTAAACTATATGTTATTTTTTCTAATGGAATACATTTATTCATTTCCATATACCATTGTTGTATTTTCAAATTATCTTCCAATTTCCAGGTTGACATAATACATTTTTTTGCTACGGCTAGACAAATCTTTTTTGTGCATCCTCCAAATCAATTCCAAATTCTTTGTTTTTTATGTTACTTAGGAGGAAGATCTCTGGATTCTTTGGTATATTCTTTTCTGTAATTTTATTTAATATTTGGTTTAGATCTTCCCAAAATTTTTCTACTTTCTCACATGTCCAGATTGCATGAATTGTTGTTCCCATTTCTTTTTTACATCGAAAACATCTATCAGATACTGTTGGGTCCCATTTATTTAACTTTTGAGGTGTAATGTATAGTCTGTGTATCCAGTTATATTGTATCATACGTAGCCTCGTATTTATTGTATTTCTCATCATTCCAGAACATAACTTCTCCCATGTTTCTTTTTTTATCTTTATATTTAAATCTTGTTCCCATTTTTGTTTAGTTTTACCATTTGTTTCCTCATTCTCCTTTTCTGGCAGTTTAATATACATATTTGTTATAAATCTTTTGATTATCATTGTATCTGTAATCACATATTCAAAGTTACTTCCCTCTGGTAAACTCAGACTGCTTCCTAATTTGTCCTTCAAGTAGGATCTCAATTGGTAATATGCCAACACTGTATCTTGAGTTATATTATATTTATCTTTCATTTGTTCAAAGGATAATAATCTATTTCCTGAAAAACAATTTTCTATTCTTTTGATCCCTTTTTTCTCCCATTCTCTAAAGGAAAGGTTATCTATTGTAAAAGGGAGTATTTTGCGTCAATATTAGTTTTGGTAATTGATCATTTGTTTTATTTCTTTCTACATGAATCTTCTTCCAAATATTGAGTAGATGATGTAATACTGGAGAACTTCTATATTGTACCAATTTTTCATCCCATTTATATAATATGTGTTCAGGTATCTTTTCCCCTATTTTATCTAATTCTAATCTAGTCCAATCTGGCTTTTCCCTTGTTTAATAAAAATCTTAATTGTGCAGCTCTATAATAATTTTTAAAGTTTGGCAGTTGTAAGCCTCCTTGTTTATACCATTCTGTTAATTTATCTAGTGCTATCCTCGGTTTCCCCCCTTTCCATAAAAATTTCCTTATTATTTTCTTTAACTCCTTGAAGAATTTCTCTGTCAGGTGTATTGGCAATGCCTGAAATAGGTATAATATCCTTGGAAAAATGTTCATTTTAATACAGTTTATCCTTCCTATTAGTGTTAGTGGTAAATCTTTTCAATGCTCTAAATCGTCCTGTAACTTTTTCATTTGTTGGTAATAATTGAGTTTATATAGTTGGCCGAGATTTTTATTTATTTGTATACCTATGTATCTTATTGCTTGCATTTGCCATCTGAATGGTGATTCCTTCTTAAATTTTGAGAAATCCGCATTATTCATAGGCATTGCTTCACTTTTATTTACGTTAATCTTGTAACCCGACACTTCTCCATATTCCTTCAATTTCTTATATAATTCTTTTATGATAGTTCTGGTTCTGTTAAGTATACTATAACATCATCCGCATATAAACTGATTTTATCCCTTTTATTTTATTTTCTGTTCTTATCAATTCTGCTAGTGGTTGTATAGCTAACGCGAACAATAAAGGTGATAGTGGGCATCCCTGCCGTGTTGACCTGCTTAAGTTAAATTGCTTTGATAAATATCCATTTACTGTCACTTTTGCCAATGGTCCCTTATATAATGCTTTGATCCAATTAATATACTTCTCTGGTAAACTGAATTTTTGCAATACTTTGAATAAATAATTTCATTCTACTCTGTCAAAGGCCTTCTCTGCGTCTAAAGCAACTGCTTCTGTTGGCACTTTACTCCCTTCTACTACATGAATTAAGTTAATAAATTTACAAATATTGTCTGTTGTGCGTCTTTTTTTAATAAATCCAGTTTGGTCTAGATTTACCATTTTCGGTACATACTCTGCTAATCTGTTTGCAAATAGTTTAGCTATTATCTTATAATCTGTGTTAAGTGATGATATTGGTCTATATGACGCTGGTGCGAGTGGATCTTTCCCTTGCTTTAGTATTACTGTAATTATTGCTGTTTTACTTGAATCTGGTAAGCTTTGTGTTTTATCAATCTGGTTGATTACTTCAGAGGGGAGGAATTAATAAATCTTTAAATGTTTTATAGAAGTCTATTGGGAATCCATCTTCTCCTGGTGTTTTATTATTTGGTAGTTTTTTTATTATCTCTTGTATTTCTACTATTCCAAATGGTTCTGTTAATTTATTTTGTTCCTCTATTTGTAGTTTTGGTAGTTCAATTTTAGTTAGAAATTCATCAATTTTCCCTTCTTTCCCTTCGTTTTCAGTTTGGTATAATTGTTCATAGAATTCTCTAAAGTTTTCCTTGATCTCCTTTGGATTATATGTGATTTGTTTGTCTTTTTTCCTTGATGCCAATACCATTTTCTTAGCTTGTTCTGTCTTAAGCTGCCATGCTAGAATTTTGTGCGTTTTTTCCCCTAGTTCATAATATTTCTGTTTTGTCTTCATTATATTCTTCTCCACCTTATAAGTTTGTAGTGTTTCATATTTTATTTTTTTATCTGCCAATTCTCTTCTTTTAGTTGTATCTTCCTTCATTGCTAATTCTTTTTCTATATTTACTATTTCCCTTTCCAACTGCTCTGTTTCCTGATTATAGTCCTTCTTCATCTTGGTTACATAACTTATTATTTGCCCTCTAATGAACACTTTCATTGCATCCCATAGTACAAACTTATCTTTCACTGATTCCGTGTTTATTTCAAAATACATTTTAATTTATCTTTCAATTAATTCTCTAAAATCCTGACTTTTGAGTAACATGGAGTTTAATCTCCATCTATACATTCTTGGAGGGATGTCCTCTAACTCTATTGTCAATATCAAGGGTGAATGGTCTGATAATATTCTAGCTTTATATTCTGTTTTTCTTACTCTATCTTGCATACGAGCTGATAACAAAAATAGGTCTATTCTTGAGTATGTTTTATGTCTAGACGAGTAATATGAATATTCCTTTTCCTTTGGGTGTAGTTTCCTCCATATATCCAAAAGTTGCATTTCTTCCATCGATTTAATTATAAATTTGGTTACTTTGTTCTTTCTGTTAATTTTTTTCCCAGTTTTGTCCATATTTGAATCCAAATTCAGGTTGAAATCCCCTCCTATTAATATGTTCCCTTGCGTATCTGCTATCTTCAAAAAAATATCTTGCATAAACTTTTGATCTTCTTCGTTAGGTGAATATACATTGAGTAGATTCCAAAACTCTGAATATATCTGACATTTTATCATTACATATCTCCCTGCTGGATCTATTATTTCCTATTCTATTTTAATTGGCACATTTTTACTAATTAATATAGCTACTCCTCTTGCTTTTGAATTATACGACGCTGCTGTTACGTGTCCTACCCAATCTCTCTTTAATTTCTTGTGCTCCAATTCAGTTAAATGTGTTTCTTGCACAAATGCTATATCAATTTTTTTCTTTTTTCAGTAAATTTAGCAGTTTCTTCCTTTTAATTTGGTTATGTATTCCGTTAATATTTAAAGTCATATAGTTCAGCGTAGCCATTTTATACTTTGTTTATCTTCCCTTTCTGTTTCTCCATCATTACCTTTCCTTCTTATCCATTTCTGCTTTCTTGTTTTGAACACTTTATAAGACAACATTTCTAAAACATCAAACATTTTCCCTATTCTTCTATTTAAAACTTCTTTAACCCCAATCTCCCCTCCCCCTCCTGAGTTGTCCTTTATCCCTTGTCGGACAACCACATCTCCCCTCTCCATTTGGATTTGCGAATTCACTCGCAAACGTCAACTGATTTTGCAGTGACCGTAACTCCTCCCCACCCAGCCCCCCCGAAAAGATTTCAATTTTCATATGTAACAAAGGTCACTCTTTTAATTCCCTCCTTATTCCCTCTATTCCATTTCCCTCCCTTATTAATTCTTGTCTATATATATTTTCCTCTAAATACGGATACATTCATGTATGCACACTATATACATACACACATATACTCCTTTACACACATACATATAGATCGTGGTCATTTTTATTCTTATTACATGTCTTCATCTCTCTGCTTGTTTTGTAGTTGTTCTGCAAATTTCCTTGTTTCCTCTGGATCCGAGAATAGTCTGTTTTGATGCCCTGGAATTTTAAGTACCACTGGGTACCTTAACATAAATTTATATCCTTTTTTCCATAAGATCGTTTTCGCTGTATTGAACTCCTTCCTCTTCTTCAGGAGTTCAAAACTTATGTCTGGATAGAAAAAAAATTTTTGACCTTTATATTCCAGTGGCTTTTTGTCCTCTCTTACTTTCTTCATTGCTTTCTCCAATATATTTTCTCTTGTTGTATATCTTAAGAATTTTACTAAAATGGATCTTGGTTTTTGCTGCGGTTGTGGTTTCGGGACTAAAGTTCTATGTGCCCTCTCTATTTCCATTTCTTCCTGTAATTCTGGTCTTCCTAGGACCCTGGGGATCCAATCTTTTATAAATTCTCTTATATTCTTGCCTTCTTCATCTTCCTTAAGGTCCACTATCTTTATATTATTTCTTCTATTATAGTTTTCTATCATATCTATCTTCTGAGCTAACAGCTCCTGTGCTTCTTTAGCTTTTTTATTATATTCTTCTAATTTCTCTTTTAAGTCTTTTACTTCCATATCTACAAATGTTTCTCGTTTTTCCATATTTTCCACTCTTTTTGCCAATTCTGATATGGCCACTTCCATTTTATTTATTCTTTCTTCTGCATTCTTAATTCTTCTTTTTATCTCATTAAATTCTTGTAATTGCCATTCTTTCACTGATTCCATATATTCTTTAAAAAAAGATACATCCATTGCCTTGCTTTTCTCTTCTTCTTCCACTTCTTTCTGTTCTTCTTCTTCTTCTTCCTCTGGTTTGACCATCTGTTGTTTCCTTGTTTTCTTTTTACCCTCTTCTTTCTTGTTGTCGTTATTGTCCGTGTTCTGCACCTGCTGCTGTGCTGCAGGTGTCTCTCTCAGCTGTGGAGATCGATTCCGCAGCTGTTCCCCCCTCCCGTCAGTGTGTTTTTTTTCATGCGCATCGTGCACTTTTACTCGGCTCTGCGAGCCATTTTTGTAATCCCGAGCCCGGGACCTCCACTGACCTGTGGGAGCGGGCCTCTCTCTCCGTGGCGGGCCTCTTCAGACAGGTAAGGCCTTCACCTTATTCTTCTGACGTCTTTCCTTCTTTTCTTCCCGTTGTTTTTGGTTTTTCTTTCTTCGCTGCCATTTTCTTCAAACTTTTACTTTCACTTTGTTTTGGTTTTTAAGTTTGTGCCTTTGCTTTTTCTCTATCTTTTTTTAACTTTTCTGGAGAGGGCTGGAGTTCCCCTACCGGCCACTACTCCATCACGTGACTCCCCCCTTATTACTTCTTTCTTAATGGTTCTGGGAGCCATCTATGCTATTCATCTGGTGATGTTGTCAGACTGAAATACAGGTTGCCTTCGAACCATAGAACATTACAGCACAGAAACAGGCCCCTTTGGCCCTTCTAATCTATGCCAAACACCGTCCATAGTCCTCCATACCCCTCCCATTCAAGTACCTGTCCAAACTTTTCTTAAATGTTAAAACTGAACCCATTTTCACCACTTTAGCTCATTCTACACTCCAACCACTCTCTGTGTGAAGTTCCCGCTATGTTTCCCCTGAACTTTTCCCCTTCACCCTTAACCTATGACCTCCAGTTGTTTCTCACTTACCATCAGTGGAAAAAGCCTATCTACATTTACTCTGTCCATCCCCCTTCATAATACCTCCATCAAATCTCCCCTCATTCTTCTACGCTTCAGGGAATAAAGTCCTAACCTGTTTAACCTTTCCCTGTAACTCAGTTCCTGAAGTTCAGGCAACATCCAAGTAAATCTTCTCTGCACACTTTCAATCTTATTGATATCTTTCCTGTAGTTAGGTGACCAAAACTGCACACAAAACTACAAATATGATCTCACCAATGTTTTACACAATTTTACCATAACATCCCAACTCCTGTACTCAGTACTTTGATTTATGAAGGTCAATATACCAAAAGCTCTCTATACAACCCTATCCACCTGTGATGCCACTTTCAGGGAGTTGTGTATCTGATTTCCCAGATCCCTCTGTTCTACTGCACTCCTCAGCACACTTCCATTCACCATGTATGTCCTTTCTTGGTTTGTCCTACCAAAATCCAACACCACCACTTGTCTGCATTAAACTCCTTCTGCCATTTTTCCAGTTGGTCCAGATTCCTCTGCTATCTCTGAAACCCTTCTTCGCTGTTCACAATGGCCTTAAACCTTAGTGTCATCTGCAAACTTCTGATCCAATTTACCACATGATCATCCAGATCACTGATAGAGATGACAAATGACAAATGGCCCCAGCACTGATCCTTGAGGCGCACCACTAGTCACCTCTATGGATGCTGCGTGACCTGCTGTGTTTCTCCAGCACTTTTGTGTACTGCATTGGATCCCAGTGTCTGCAGATCTTCCTGTTCGACTGCCACACTCTGACCTTGGTATCGGAAGGTTAAGTTCCACTTTAAATCTTTGTTTAGTATAACGCTGTAACAGCACCAGCGACTCGTGTTCAAATCTGGAAGGAGTCTTTATGTTCTCTCCATGTCTGTGTGGGTTTCCTCCGCCTACTCTCACTTCCTTTTAAAAAAATTTAGACATAAAGCACGGTAACAGACCCTTTCGGCCCATGAGCCCGTGCCGCCCAATTTACACCCAATTAACCAACACCCCAGTATGATTCAAATGGAGGGAGGAAACCAGAGCCCCCGGGGAAATCCCACTCAGTCAGGGGGAGAACGTACCAACTCTTGACTGACAGCGCAGGATTTGAACCATGGTCCCGATCACTGGCGCTGTTACAGCGTTGTGCTAACCACTATGCCCACTGTGCCACCCATTCTGAAAATGTATGTGGTTTGTAGGTTATTAGGGGGGTGGGACAGCATGGGCCCATGGTCCAAAAGGGCCTGTAACTGTGCTGTATGTCTATGGTTAAAATGTAGAACCTCGAGCAAGAAGGAGGGAGTTCTGCAGTGGAAGTGGCATCTTTCAGATGAGACATTGAATAAATGTCCACCCTGTTCCCTCAGCTGAAAATTAAAAGGTCCCATGGCTAATCAATGAATAAATGAAACACAACAGAGTTTGATAGGCAACCAAGGGGAAAGATTTTTTTAACTTGGAGGCTGGTCCGTATCTGGAATGAGCTGCTGTTGTAAAGTGTGGAGGTGGCACAATTTTGACCGACAGAAGTGGGGAGGAAAGCCTAGACCAGTGGTTCTCAACCTTTTCCTTTCCACTCACACCCCACTTTAAATAATCCCTCTGCCATCGGTGCTCTGTCATTAGTAATGGATTGCTTAAGGTGGGATGTGAATGGGAAGGAAAGGCCGAGAATCACTGCTCTAGACCCAATTGTTTTTTTTTAAATTTTTTATTTTTCACACCATAAATCACATTAGCCATGATACACACTTTTTCCTTTTCACACATATACAGTGATATTTTCTCCCCCCACCTCCCTCCTCCCAACCCACCCCCCCCCCACCCCACCCCCATCCATTTAAGGTATACAATCTAGGATACATTAAACCAGTCAGACAATGTTGTCACTCAACAAAAATACACCAGAAATTCTACTGAGTCCATTCTTTTCTTTCCTTCTCCTTCCATCAACTTAGGTAATGATTGTCCCCGATAGGTTTTCGCTATTGTATTTAATGTAAGGCTCCCATATTTGTTCGAATATTTCAATATTATTTCTTAAACTATATGTTATTTTTTCTAATGGAATACATTTATTCATTTCTATATACCATTGTTGTATTTTCAAATTATCTTCCAATTTCCAGGTTGACATAATACATTTTTTTGCTACGGCTAGAGCTATCTTAACAAATCTTTTTTTGTGCATCCTCCAAATCAATTCCAAATTCTTTGTTTTTTATGTTACTTAGGAGAAAGATCTCTGGATTCTTTGGTATATTGCTTTCTGTTATTTTATTTAATATCTGATTGAGATCTTCCCAAAATTTTTCTACTTTCTCACATGTCCAGATTGCATGAATTGTTGTTCCCATTTCTTTTTTACATCGAAAACATTTATCACATACTGTTGGGTCCCATTTATTTAACTTTTGAGGTGTAATGTATAGTCTGTGTATCCAGTTATATTGTATCATACGTAGCCTCATATTTATTGTATTTCTCATCGTTCCAGAACATAATTTCTCCCATGTTTCCTTTTTTATCTTTATATTTAAATCTTGTTCCCATTTTTGTTTAGTTTTACCATTTGTTTCCTCATTCTCCTTTTCTTGCAGTTTAATATACATATTTTTTATAAATCTTTTGATTATCATTGTATCTGTAATCACATATTCAAGGTTACTTGCCTCTGGCAAACTCAAACTGCTTCCTAATTTATCCTTCAAGTAGGATCTCAATTGATAATATGCCAGCGCTGTATCTTGAGTTATATTGTACTTATCTTTCATTTGTTCAAAGGATAAGAATCTATTTCCTGAAAAACAATTTTCTATTCTTTTGATCCTTTTTTCTCCCATTCTCTAAAGGAAAGGTTATCTATTGTAAAAGGGAGTAACTTGTTTTGCGTCAATATTAGTTTTGGTAATTGATAATTTGTTTTATTTCTTTCTACATGAATCTTCTTCCAAATATTGAGGAGATGATGTAATACTGGAGAACTTCTATGTTGTACCAATTTTTCATCCCATTTATATAATATGTGTTCAGGTATCTTTTCCCCTATTTTATTTAATTCTAATCTCGTCCAGTCTGGTTTTTCCCTTGTTTGATAAAAATCTGATAGGTATCTTAATTGTGCGGCTCTATAATAATTTTTAAAGTTTGGCAGTTGTAAGCCTCCTTGTTTATACCATTCTGTTAATTTATCTAGTGCTATCCTCGGTTTCCCCCCTCTCCATAAAAATTTCCTTATTATTTTCTTTAACTCCTTGAAGAATTTTTCTGTCAGTTGTATTGGCAATGCCTGAAATAAGTATAATATCCTTGGAAAAATGTTCATTTTAATACAGTTTATCCTTCCTATTAGTGTTAGTGGTAAATCTTTCCAATGCTCTAAATCGTCCTGTAATTTTTTCATTAGTGGATAATAATTGAGTTTATATAGTTGGCCGAGATTTTTGTTTATTTGTACACCTAGGTATCTTATTGCCTGCATTTGCCATCTAAATAGAGATTCCTTCTTAAATTTTGAGAAATCCGCATTATTCATAGGCATTGCTTCACTTTTATTTACGTTTATCTTGTAACCCGACACTTCTCCATATTCCTTCAATTTCTTATATAATTCTTTTATTGATAGTTCTGGTTCTGTTAAGTACACTATAACATCATCCGCAAATAGACTGATTTTATATTCCTTGTCTTTTATTTTTATTCCTTTTATATTACCTTTTTCGGTACATGCTCTGCTAATCTGTTTGCTAATAGTTTAGCTATTATCTTATAATCTGTGTTTAGTAAAGATATTGGTCTATATGACGCTGGTGAGAGTGGATCTTTCCCTTGCTTTAGTATTACTGTAATTATTGCTGTTTTACATGAATCTGGTAAGCTTTGTGTTTCATCAATCTGGTTGATTACATCCAGGAGGGGCGGAATTAATAAGTCTTTAAATGTTTTGTAGAAGTCTATTGGGAATCCATCCTCACCTGGTGTCCTATTATTTGGTAATTTTTTTATTATCTCTTGTATTTCTACTATTCCAAATGGTTCTGTTAATTTATTTTGTTCCTCTATTTGTAGTTTTGGTAGTTCAATTTTAGTCAGAAATTCATCTATTTTCCCTTCTTTCCCTTCGTTTTCAGTTCGGTATAATTGTTCATAGAATTCTCTAAAGTTTTCCTTAATTTCTTTTGGATTATATGTAATTTGTTTGTCTTTTTTCCTTGATGCCAATACCATTTTCTTAGCTTGTTCTGTCTTAAGCTGCCATGCTAGGATTTTGTGCATTTTTTCACCTAGTTCATAATATTTCTGTTTTGTCTTCATTATATTCTTCTCCACCTTATATGTTTGTGGTGTTTCATATTTTATTTTTTTATCCGCCAATTCTCTTCTTTTAGTTGTATCTTCCTTCATTGCTAATTTTTTTTCTATATTTACTATTTCCCTTTCCAACTGCTCTGTTTCCTGATTATAGTCCTTCTTCATCTTGGTTACATAACTTATTATTTGCCCTCTAATGAATGCTTTCATTGCATCCCATAGTATAAACTTATCTTCCACTGATTCCGAATTTATTTCAAAATACATTTTTATTTGTTTTTCAATAAATTCTCTAAAATCCTGCCTTTTAAGTAACATGGGGTTTAATCTAGACCCAATTGTTATTGAAATATTTTGCTTGAGAAAATTGTCATTGGCCCATTTCCTTTGAAGTTATGAAACTATGCACATAACGAGACAATTAGGGATGATTAAAACAGTGGGTTTCAAACTTTTTCTTTCCACCCATGTCCCACCTTAAGCAATCCCTTACTAATCACAGAGCACTGATGGTACAGGGAATACTTAAAGTAGGATGTGAGTGGAAAAAAAAGGGTTGTGAACCTCTGATATAGAAGGATATGGGGCAAATCCAGGCAAAAAGAACTAAACCAGATTGCCAACAGTGTCAGCAGGAATGATTTGTGCCAAAAGGCCTGTTCCTTGGCCTATGGCTCTATAAGAATCCACACAGTTGTGACCACATAAGCCACATACAAAGCCCAGCAACACAAACAAAATGCACACCACACACCTGAGCATCATTGCAGTCCTCAAGTGTGCAGCCCCCCCCCCACAAACTCTGCAGAGACGAGTGATGTGAACAACGCAGTCAAGTGCAAATTCCTATCACCTAAGCATGACAGCCAGAAATAGACGACACATCAGCCAGACACGCTCACATCGTAGCCCAATATACACAGAGATATCCACCCTTATGTGAACATGACCTTTCTCATCGTCATGTTGGGAAGAGTATCAGGTTCAGTGGGTTCACAGAGAGACGAGTCTGGACACAAGTGTTACAACCACACGTAACTTTAATTAACATAGGAAACAAACAGGGGAGAATATTAAACCGTACACTATTACTAATTCACATCAGGGACAACACAGACATTGACCTTGAACATCAGATAGAATATAAACCTATATTCAACCCACTCACACACTATAAATGGAGACTGTTACACATGCTCCCTATTCCCTGATCAATGGGGGTGCAGCTCTCTGCAAGGATTGATCTATCGCAATACTATGGCTCAGCTTCAGTGTAGCACCCACCTTACCCGCGATCCTTCCAGTGACATCCACTGTAGCGACCTGGCGTGGAGCGGTATCAGGGGCTTGGACCACAAGGCAGAGGGAGAGAATGTACTCTGCACTAGGGCTAAATAGAATGCTAATCTATGCTGCCAGCCAGTGATGACCCGTGGTGATTTAAAGTAGCCAGCAGCAAGGTGTGCACTAATTAGTGGCCGGTGTCCAACCTTGACTGACAGGTGATGTGACTTCCAACAGGGAGGACACATTCCAGACGGGCAGAGTGGCCACATTTCCTCCACACACAACACTCATTTCTTGCTGACTTAAATTTAATGCTCATCCTAAAATCTAAAAACTTAAAATGCTCATCTTGGTGTTACCAACCCCGTGTGATCTTGTGCTTCAGTATTTCTGTCACCTTTTTCACTCCCCTCTTTCCTCTCCCTCCCCCCTTAACAGTCTCTATGACCATTTATGCAATTCTTCTGTCCACCGCTCCCAACCATACTTGCTGGGTTCCGAAATTCTCTCGCGTTCTCTGGACAACTCCTACTCAAAGCCCCATCTCTTTTGTCATAATTGCCGAACTACTCTCCAGCCTTGCCTTTGCAAGATGCCTGGAAGCATTGTCAGGATACTGTTGTTGCCCTCTAATAGGAATTGTTCCTGCGGCCTGCTACTGGCCTGCTTATAGTCCAGCTCAGATCTCACTAAATAGGTAAGCGATTGAGGTCTGAAGTGCAGTACATGTCCGGATGGATTGCTTTCACATAACTTTCTATGAGCGTATAGACAGTAACATTTGGTAATGGTAGAATTTCCCCCCTGACCGTAAGTACAAACAGAAAGTGCTGGGTAATATTCAGTGGGTGATGCAGTAATGTTGGGGAGAGAGAGTTAAAGCTTCAGGACAATTCACAGTTTCACCATTCTGATATGGGGTAGAAACTCATGCGAACCCTGTCTCGCCCTCTATCCAAACAGGCAGTCATCGTCATCTCAGGTCTGCAAAATCACAAGAGGATTGGTGAATGCAGAGAAGTCTCATGCCCAGAGTCAGGGAATCAGTCACCAGAGGACATGGGGACTGGATTTGCCCTGCACTCCCTGAGAAGACTGAAGCGGCCGAGGCGACCAGACACCATTATGCCAATCTTCTTGAGGAGATCTATCGAGAGGGTCCTGGCTGGCTGCATCGCAGGGCGGTTGCTGCATTGGAATGGATCGGAAGCCAATCCACAGGACTGCAAGAGTAGCAGAGGGGATCCTTGGAGTCCTCCCCCTCTCCCCATCAATGACGTGATCTATTGGGATCATTGTCTGAAGAAGGGGTGCAAAATCATCGAGGACCCCTCCCGCCCCGCGCACAGCATCTTTCAGCTACTCTTGATGGGGAAGAGATACAGGAGTATGAGAGGCAGCACCACCAGCTTCTTCCCACGGGCAGTGAGAAAACTGAACAAACAAAGGAACTGCTCAGACTAACCGTCCGACACTCTCATTTGTGAAAATCAAGATTTATTTATTTATTTTTCTTGATATATCACATGTCCTGCATGTGTACTGCTTGTCTATATGTGTGTTAGGTCTGGTTGTGTGTTATGTCTGGATGTGTGTCTGCGTGTTTTGCACCGAGGACCGGACGGAGAATGTTGTTTTATCAGGTTGTACTTGTATAATCAGATGACCATAAACATGACTTGACTTGATTTATAGATTAGATTTCAGATTTACTGTCAGAGTACGTACATAGGGCATAATTGGCCAAGTGGTTAGTGCCACACCACTCTCTTACGCAAGCCGGCTGACTTTCAGGTCAATGTATGTGGAATGAATGTGCATGCTAATGAGACTGTAACAACTGTTTTGAGCTGCGCATGTATTGATATGTTTATTTGTGTTGACGAGATTGCAGAGAATTGGGCTGGAGTGTGTTGTGTGTATTTGTGCTGAGCTTTTCTATATTTCTATGCTGGATATATATGTTCGGTGGTTATGGGCCCAGAGAACCTCAAAACCCAGCAGCAATAGAAATTCACCAAGACAAATGGTTACTGAAACTAAAGTTATTTTTAACTTTCTTTAAACATAATAACAGGACCAAACTTTAACATTACTATTAACCTAACTTAACCCCCTTCTAATTCTAAGCATGTGTATGTAATGTGTGTGTATATATTCAAGAAAGTTCTTTGCTTTAATAGTCCAATCTCACTTCTCACTCCTCCTCCTCACTGGTATCAGGCAATTTTTATACTGTGCACAGAATTTAGCATTTATGAATTTCACCAGGCTCTGGTGCTTAAAGGTAATTGGTTTACACTCAGAAAGGTTCTTGTTGGTCCAATCAGTCTTTCTGAAGAAACTTGCCCCATCACAGGTTTTCCAAATTGATAACCTCTTCTTCCAGTTCACCACAGAGTTCCTCTTGTTTCCCTTATTTCAGGAGAAACACTCTACATAGGAACAAAACATAGGAAGTAGGAACAGGAGTAGGCCAAAAATGGCTCATCGAGCCTGCTCCGCCATTCAATACTATCGTGGATGATCTAATTTAGGACCTAACTCCACCTACCTGCCTTCTCCCCATATCCCCTAATTCCTCTATCATGTAAAAATTTATCTAACCGAATTTTAAATATGTTTAATGAGGCAGCCTCAGCCACTTCCCTGGTTAGAGAATTCCAAACATTCACTACTCTCTGAGAAAAACTATTTTTCCTCATCTCTGTCCTAAATCTACTCCCCCGAATCTTGAGACTGTGTCCTCTCATTTTAATTTCCCCGGCCAGCTCAAAAAACCTTCCTACATCTATCCTATCCATACCCTTCATAATCCTATATGTTTCTTTAAGATCTCCTCTCATTCTTCTGAACTCGAGCGAATATAATCCTAGACGATTTAATCTTTCATCATAAGTCAACCCCTTCATCCCAGGGATCAACCTAGTAAACCTCCTCTGGACCGTCTCCAAAGCCAGTATATCCTTCCTCAAATATGGAGACCAGAACTGGACACAGTACTCCAGGTGCGGTCTCACCAGTACCTTATACAGTTGCAACATTACCTCCCTACTTCTGAATTCAATTCCTCTAGCGATGAAGGCCAACATTCCATTTGCCTTCTTAATAACCTGCTGCACCTGCAACCTAACTTTTTGCGATTCATGCACAAGCACTCCCAAGTCCCTCTGCACTACAGCATGCTGTAGTTTTTCACCCTTTAAATAATATTCAGCTCTTTTATTTTTCTTGCCAAAGTGGATAACCTCACACTTACTAACATTGTACTCCATCTGCCAGACCTTTGCCCACTCATCCAGCTTAACTATATCCCTCTGCAGACTCTCCACATCCTCATTACAATTTGCTCTTCCACTCAATTTGGTGTCATCCGCAAACTTGGCTACACCACATTTTGTCCCCTCCTCCAAGTCATCAATGTAAATGATGAACAGTTGTGGGCCTAACACTGACCCCTGCGGCACCCCACTTACCACTCTCTGCCAACCTGAAAAACTCCCATTTATCCCGACTCTCTGCCTCCTGTCAGACAACCAATTTTCAATCCAGGCCAATATACTTCCCCGGACTCCACTTTCCTGTAATTTACTGATAAGTCTCTTGTGCGGCACCTTATCAAATGCTTTCTGGAAATCCAAATATACAACATCAACCTGTTCCCCTCTATCCACCGCACCCATTATATCCTCAAAGAATCCTAACAAGTATGTCACACAAGATCTTCCCTTTCTAAAACCATGCTGCGTCTGCCTGATTGAACCCTTACGTTCCAAAAGTTTCATTATTTCATCTTTAATGACGGCTTCAAGCATTTTTCCAACTACAGACGTCAAGCTAATTGGTCGATAATTTCCAGTCTTCTGCCTACATCCCTTCTTAAAAAGTGGAGTGACATTTGCTGTCTTCCAGTCTGCCGGGACCTGCCCAGAATCCAAGGAATTTTGGGAAATGACCACCAATGCATCAACTATAACTTCTGCCATTTCCTTCAGAACCCTTGGATGCATATCTTCAGGATCAGGTGATTTGTCTGGCTTTAGTCCTATTAGTTTCTCCATCACTACTTCCTTTGTAACAACTATTTTATCAAGGCCCTCCCCAACATTCGCATCCTTAACTCCGCACTTGGGCATGCTGGACGTGTCTTCCACCGTGAAGACTGACACAAAATATTTGTTTAATGCCTCGGCCATTTCCTCATTTTTTGCTACCAGTTTTCCTTTCTCATCCTCCAAGGGTCCTATGTTAACTCTGGCCACCCTCTTCCATTTTATATATTTATAAAATTTTTGCTTTCTGTTTTTATATTTTGTGCCAGTTTACTTTCATAATCCTTTTTCCCATTTCTTATTACCCACTTTGTAACCCCTTGTTGTCTCTTAGTTTTCCCAATCTTCCCGTTTCCCACTGCTCTTTGCAGCTTTGTACACTTGCGCCTTCAATTTTATACTCTCCTTTATTTCCTTTGTTAACCACAGTTAATTTTTCCCTCTCTTGCTGCCCTTTTTCCTGACCAGAATATATTTTTGTTGAGCATTACAAAATATTTATTTGAAAATCTTCCACTGTTCCTCAACTGTTTCATCAATTAGTCTGTGCTCCCAGTCCACTCTGCCCAATTCCTCCCTCATCCTATGGTAGTCACCCCTGTTTAAGCATAATATATTAGTTTTAGATCTAACTATTTCCCCTTCCATCTGAATGAGAAATTCATCGCTATTTCCCAGATGGTCTCTGACTATTACATCATTTACTCTACCTATCTCATTGCACAACACTAGATCCAGGAGAGCATTTTCTCTTCTGGGTTCCTTAACATGCTGGTCAAGAAAGCTATTGCGGATGCATTCTATGAAGTCCTCTTCTAGACTCCCACAACCAACTTGATTTTCCCAATCTATGTGGAAGTTAAAGTCCCCCATGACTACTGCCGTATCATTATTACATGCCTCACTTATCTCTCTATTTATTTCCTGTGCCACTAAACTATTGTTATTTGGTGGGTGATAGATAACACCCACCAATAATTTTTTCCCTTTGTTATTCTTTATCTCTACCGAAATGGACTCAACATTATCCTCTTGTAAGGACCACAAGGGTTTTCCTCAGGCTAAACTCAGAACTCACAACCTGTCTTCAAAATGGGATTTTCAACAAGCCTGCCAGCTGGCCATGTTGCAGCCTTAAAAGCTACTGCAGAACTCAGTTCTCTCTCTCTTTTTTTTTTAAATTTTTTATTTTTCACACCATAAACCACATTGACCAAGATACATACATTTTCCTTTTCAAATATATAGTGTCATTTTCTCCCCCCCCCTCCTCCCATCCCACCCTCCCTACCTCCCCCCCCATTCATTTAAAGTACAGAATCTAAGATACATTAAACCAGTCAAACAATGTTGTCATTCAATAAAAATAAACAAGAAATTCCACTGAGTCAATTCTTTTCATTTCCTTCTCCTTTCGTTATTTTAGGTGGTAGATGTCCCCGGTAGGTTTTCTCTATTGTGTTTCATGTAAGGCTCCCATATTTGTTCAAATATTTCAATATTATTTATTAAACTATATGTTATTTTTTCTAATGGAATATATTTATTCATTTCTATATACCATTGTTGTATTCTCAAATTATCTTCTAATTTCCAGGTTGACATAATACATTTTTTTGCTACGGCTAGAGGTATCATAACAAATCTTTTTTGTGTACCATCCAAATCATGTCCAAATTCTTTGTTTTTTTATGTTACTTAGGAAGAAGATCTCTGGGTTTTTTGGAATATTGTTTTCTGTAATTTTATTTAATATCTGGTTTAGATCTTCCCAAAATTTTTCCACTTTCTCACATGTCCAGATTGCATGAATTGTTGTTCCCATTTCTTTTTTTACATCGAAAACATCTATCAGATACTGTTGGGTCCCATTTATTTAACTTTTGAGGTGTAATGTATAGCCTGTGTATCCAGTTATATTGTATCATACGTAACCTCGTGTTTATTGTATTTCTCATAGTTCCAGAGCATAACTTCTCCCATGTTTCCTTCTTTATCTTTATGTTTAAATCTTTTTCCCATTTTTGTTTAGTTTTACCATTTGTTTCCTCATTCTCCTTTTCTTGCAGTTTAATATACATATTTGTTATAAATGTTTTGATTATCATTGTATCTGTAATCACATATTCAAAATTACTTACCTCTGGTAACCTCAGACTGCTTCCTAATTTGTCCTTCAAGTAGGATCTCAGTTGGTAGTATGCCAACACTGTATCTTGAGTTATATTATATTTATCCTTCATTTGTTCAAAGGATAGTAATTTATTTCCTGAAAAACAATTTTCTATTCTTTTGATCCCTTTTTTCTCCCATTCTTTAAAGGAAAGGTTATCTATTGTAAAAGGGATTAACTGATTTTGCGTCAGTACTAGTTTTGGTAATTGGTAATTTGTTTTGTTCCTTTCTACGTGAATCTTCTTCCAGATATTGAGCAGATGATGTAATACTGGAGAACTCCTACGTTGTACCAATTTTTCATCCCATTTATATAATATATGTTCAGGTATCTTCTCCCCTATTTTATCTAGTTCTAATGTCGTCCAATCTGGCTTTTCCCTTGTTTGATAAAAATCTGATAGGTATCTTAATTGTGTGGCTCTATAATAATTTTTTAAGTTTGGCAGTTGTAAGCCTCCTTGTTTATACCATTCTGTTAATTTATCTAGTGCTATCCTCGGTTTCCCCCCTTTCCATAAAAATTTCCTTATTATTTTCTTTAACTCCTTGAAGAATTTCTCTGTTAAGTGTATTAGCAATGCCTGAAATAGGTATTGTATCCTTGGGAAAATGTTCATTTTAACAGAGTTTATCCTTCCTATTAGTGTTAGTGGTAAATATTTCCAATGCTCTAAATCGTCCTGTAATTTTTTTCATTAGTGGATAATAACTGAGTTTATATAGATGGCCGAGGTTTTTATTTATTTGTATACCTAGGTATCTTATTGCTTGCATTTGCCATCTGAATGGTGATTCCTTCTTAAATTTTGAGAAATCCGCATTATTCATTGGCATTGCTTCACTTCTACTTGCGTTAAGCTTGTAACCCGACACTTCTCCATATTCCTTCAATTTCTTATGTAATTCTTTTATTGACAATTCTGGTTCTGTTAAGTATACTATAACATCATCTGCAAATAAACTGATTTTATATTCCTTGTCTTTTATTTTTATCCCTTTTATTTTATTTTCTGTTCTTATCAATTCTACTAGTGGTTCTATAGCTAATGCAAACAATAAGGGTGATAGTGGGCATCCCTGCCTTGTTGATCTGCTTAAATTAAATTGCTTTGATATATATCCATTTACTGTCACTTTCGCCAATTGGCCCTTATATAATGCTTTAATCCAATTAATATACTTCTCTGATAAACTGAATTTTTGTAGTACTTTGAATAAATAATTCCATTCTACTCTGTCAAAGGCCTTCTCCTTGAAGGAGTAACTGCTACTGTTGGCGCTTTACTCCCTTCTACTGCATGAATTAAGTTAATAAATTTACAAATATTGTCTGTTGTGCGTCTTTTTTTAATAAATCCAGTTTGGTCTAGATTTACCATTTTAGGTACATACTTTGCTAATCTGTTTGCTAATAGTTCAGCTATTATCTTGTAATCTGTGTTAAGTAATGATATTGGTCTATATGACGCTGGTGCGAGTGGATCTTTCCCTTGCTTTAATTACTGTAATTATTGCTGTTTTACATGAATCTGGTTAGCTTTGTGTTTTATCAATCTGGTTGATTACTTCCAGGAGGGGAGGAATTAATAAATCTTTAAATGTTTTATAGAATTCTATTTGGAATCCATCCTCTCCTGGTGTTTTATTATTTGGTAGTTTTTTTTATTATCTCTTGTATTTCTACTATTTCAAATGGTTCTGTTAATTTATTTTGTTCCTCTATTTGTAATTTTGGTAGTTCAATTTTAGTTAAAAATTCATCTATTTTGTCTTTTTTCACTTAGTTTTCAGTTGGTATAATTGTTCGTAGAATTCTCTGAAGTTTTCCTTGATCTCCTTTGGATTATATGTGATTTGTTTGTCTTTTTTCCTTCATGCCAATACCATTCTCTTAGCTTGTTCTGTCTTAAGCTGCCATGCTAGAATTTTGTGCATTTTTTTCCCTAGTTCATAATATTTCTGTTCTTCTCCACCTTATATGTTTGTAGTGTTTCATATTTTATTTTTTTATCTGCCAATTCTCTTCTTTTAGTTGTATCTTCCTTCATTGCTAATTCTTTTTCTATATTTACTATTTCCCTTTCCAACTGCTCTGTTTCCTGATTGTAGTCCATTTTAATTTGTCTTTCAATGAATTCTCTAAAATCCTGCCTTTTAAGTAGCATGGAGTTTAATCTCCATCGATACATTCTTGGAGGGATGTCCTCTATCTCTATTGTCAATATCAAGGGTGAATGGTCTGATAATATTCTAGCTTTATATTCTGTTTTTCTTACTCTGTCTTGCATACGAGCTGATAACAGGAATAGGTCTATTCTTGAGTATGTTTTATGTCTACCCGAATAATATGAATATTCCTTTTCCTTTGGGTGTTGTTTCCTCCATATATCCAAAAGTTGCATTTCTTCCATCGATTTAATTATAAATTTGGTTACTTTGTTCTTTCTGTTAATTTTTTTCCCAGTTTTATCCATATTTGAATCCAAATTAAGGTTGAAATCCCCTCCTATTAATATGTTCCCTTGCATGTCTGCTATCTTCAAAAAAATATCTTGCATTAATTTTTGTTCTTCTTCGTTAGGTGAATATACGTTGAGTTAATTCCAAAACTCCGAGTATATCTGACATTTTATCATTACATATCTCCATGCTGGATCTATTATTTCCTCTTCTATTTTAATTGGTACATTTTTACTAATTAATATAGCGACTCTTCTAGTTTTTGAATTATATGACGCTGCTGTTAAATGTCCTACCCAATCTCTCTTTAATTTCTTGTGCTCCATTTCAGTTAAATGTGTTTCTTGCACGAATGCTATATCAATTTTTTTATTTTTTCAGTAAATTTAGCAGTTTCTTCCTTTTGATTTGGTGATGTATTCCGTTAATATTTAAAGTCATATAGTTCAATGTAGCCATTTCATACTTTGTTTATCTTCCCTTTCCATTTCCTCATCATCACCTTTCCTTCTTATCCATTTCTGCTTTTTTGTTTTGAACACTTTATAAGACAACATTTCTAAAACATCAAACATTTCCCTTATTCTTCTATCTAAAATTTATTTAACCCCATTCTCCCAGGAGTCACGTGATGGAGTAGTGGCCGGTAGGGGAACTCCAGCCCTCTCCAGAAAAGTAAAAAAAAATAGAAAAAAAGCAAAGGCACAAACTTAAAAACCAAAACAAAGTGAAAGTAAAAGTGTGGAAAAAATGGCAGTGAAGAAAGAAAAACCAAAAACAACAGGAAGAAAAGAAGAAGGAAAGACGTCGAAAGAAGGTGAAGGCCTTACCTGTACGAAGAGGCCTGCCGTGGAGAGAGAAGCCCGCTCCCGCAGGTCAGTGGAAGTCCCGGGCTCGGGACTACAAAAATGGCTCGCAGAGCTGAGTAAAAGCGCGCAACCGCGCATGCGTGAGGAGTCGCGCATGCGCGATGCGCATGAAAGAAAACCACACTGACGGGAGGGGGGAACAGCTGCGGAGTCAATCTCCACAGCTGAGAGAGACACCTGAAGCACAGCAGCAGGTGCAGAACACAGACAATAACCACAACAAGAAAGAAGGGGGTAAAAAGAAAACAAGGAAACAACAGATGGTCAATCCAGAGGAAGAAGAAGAAGAACAGAAAGAAGTGGAAGAAGAAGAGAAAGGCAAGACAATGGATGTATCTTTTTTTAAAGAATATATGGAATCAGTGAAAAAATGGCAATTACAAGAATTTAATGAGATAAAAAGAAGAATTAAGAATGCAGAAGAAAAAATGAATAAAATGGAAATGGCCATATCAGCGTTAGGAAAAAGAGTGGAAAATATGGAAAAATGAGAAACAAGTGTAGAAATGGAAGTAGAAGACTTAAAAGAGAAATTAGAAGAATGTAATAAAAAAGTTAGAGACACAGGAGCTGTTACCTCAGAAGATAGATATAATAGAAAACTATAATAGAAGAAATAATATAAAGATAGTGGGCAATAAGGAAGATGAAGAAGGCAAGAATATGAGAGAATTTATAAAAGATTGGATCCCCAGGGTCCTGGGAAGACCAGAATTACAGGAAGAAATGGAAATAGAGAGGGCACATAGAACTTTAGCCCCGAAACAACAACCGCAGCAAAAACCAAGATCCATTTTAGTAAAATTCTTAAGATATACAACAAGAGAAAATATATTGGAGAAAGCAATGAAGAAAGTAAGAGAGGACAAAAAGCCACTGGAATATAAAGGTCAAAAAATTTTTTTCTATCCAGACATAAGTTTTGAACTCCTGAAGAAGTGGAAGGAGTTCAATACAGCGAAAACGATCTTATGGAAAAAAGGATACAAGTTTATGTTAAGGTACCCAGCGGTACTTAAAATAGTTATTCCAGGGCAACAAAACAGACCATTCTCGGATCCAGAGGAAGCAAGGAATTTTGCAGAACAACTACAAAACAAGCAGAGAGATGAAGACATGTAATAAGAGTAAAAATGACCACGATCTATATGTATCTGTGTAAAGGGGTATATGTGTTAATATATATAGTGTGCATACATGAATGTATCCGTATTTAGAGGAAAATATATAGAGTATAGACAAGAATTAATAAGGGAGGGAAATGGAATAGAGGGAATAAGGAGGGAATTAAAAGAGTAACCTTTGTTACATATGAAAATTGAAATCTTTCCTGGGGAGGGCTGGGTGGGGAGGAGTTACGGTCACTGCAAAATCAGTTGACGTTTGCGAGTGAATTCGCAAATTCAAATGGAGAGGGGAGATGTTGTTGTCCGACAAGGGATAAAGGGCAACTCAGGAGGGGGAGAGGAGAATGGGGTTAAAGAAGTTTTAAATAGGAGAATAAGGAAAAAGTTTGATGTTTTAGAAATGTTGTCTTATAAAGTGTTCAAAACAAGAAAGCAGAAATGGATAAGAAGGAAAGGTGATGATGGAGAAACGGAAAGGGAAGATAAACAAAGTATAAAATGGCTACGCTGAACTCTATGACTTTAAATATTAATGGAATAGATCACCAAATTAAAAGGAAGAAACTGCAAAATTTAATGAAAAAATAAAAAATTGATATAGCATTTGTGCAAGAAACACATTTAACTGAATTGGAGCACAAGAAATTAAAGAGAGATTGGGTAGGACATGTAACAGCAGCGTCGTATAATTCAAAAGCAAGAGGAGTAGCTATATTAATTAGTAAAAATGTGCCAATTAAAATAGAAGAGGAAATAATAGATCCAGCAGGGAGATATGTAATGATAAAATGTCAGATATATTCGGAGTTTTGGAATCTACTCAATGTATATTCACCTAACGAAGAAGATCAAAAGTTTATGCAAGATATTTTTTTGAAGATAGCAGATACGCAAGGGAACATATTAATAGGAGGGGATTTCAACCTGAATTTGGATTCATATATGGACAAAACTGGGAAAAAAATTAACAGAAAGAACAAAGTAACCAAATTTATAATTAAATTGATGGAAGAAATGCAACTTTTGGATATATGGAGGAAACAACACCCAAATGAAAAGGAATATTCATATTACTCGGCTAGACATTAAACATACTCAAGAATAGACCTATTCCTGTTATCAGCTCGTATGCAAGATAGAGTAAGAAAAACAGAATATAAAGCTAGAATATTATCGGACCATTCACCCTTAATATTGACAAAAATGTTAGAGGACATCCCTCCAAGAATGTATAGATGGAGATTAAACTCCATGTTACTTAAAAGTCAGGATTTTAGAGAATTAATTGAAAGACAAATTAAAATGTATTTTGAAATAAACACGGAATCAGTGAAAGATAAGTTTATACTATGGGATGCAATGAAAGCATTCATTAGAGGGCAAATAATAAGTTATGTAACCAAGATGAAGAAGGACTATAATCAGGAAACAGAGCAGTTGGAAAGGGAAATAGTAAATATAGAAAAAGAATTAGTAATGAAGGAAGATACAACTAAAAGAAGAGAATTGGCAGATAAAAAAATAAAATATGAAACACTACAAACATATAAGGTGGAGAAGAATATAATGAAGACAAAACAGAAATATTATGAACTAGGGAAAAAAATGCACAAAATTCTAGCATGGCAGCTTAAGACAGAACAAGCTAAGAAAATGGTATTGGCATCAAGGAAAAAAGACAAACAAATCACATATAATCCAAAGGAGATCAAGGAAAACTTTAGAGAATTCCATGAACAATTATACCAAACTGAAAACGAAGGGAAAGAAGGGAAAATAGATGAATTTCTAACTAAAATTGAACTACCAAAATTACAAACAGAGGAACAAAATAAATTAACAGAACCATTTGAAATAGTAGAAATAAAAGAGATAATAAAAAAACTACCAAGTAATAAAACACCAGGAGAGGATGGATTACCAATAGAAATCTATAAAACATTTAAAGATTTATTAATTCCTCCCCTCCTGGAAGTAATCAACCAGATTGATAAAACACAAAGCTTACCAGATTCATGCAAAACAGCAATAATTACAGTAATACCAAAGACAGGGAAAGATCCACTCGCACCAGCGTCATATAGACCAATATCATTACTTAACACAGATTATAAGATAATAGCTAAACTATTAGCAAACAGATTAGCAGAGTATGTACCGAAAATGGTAAATCTAGACCAAACTGGATTTATTAAAAAAAGACGCACAACAGACGATATTTGTAAATTTATTAACTTAATTCATGCGGTAGAAGGGAGTAAAGCGCCAACAGTAGCAGTTACTCCTTCAAGGAGAAGGCCTTTGACAGAGTAGAATGGAATTATTTATTCAAAGTATTGCAAAAATTCAGTTTACCAGAGAAGTATATTAATTGGATTAAAGCATTATATAAGGGGCCATTGGCGAAAGTGACAGCAAATGGATATATATCAAAGCAATTTAACTTAAGCAGGTCAACTTGGCAGGGATGCCCACTATCACCTTTATTGTTCGCGTTAGCTTTACAACCACTAGCAGAATTGATAAGAACAGAAAATAATATAAAAGGGATAAAAATAAAAGACAAGGAATATAAAATCAGTTTATATGCAGATGACGTTATAGTATACTTAACAGAACCAGAATTGTCAATAAAAGAATTATATAAGAAATTGAAGGAATATGGAGAAGTGTCGGGTTACAAGATTAACGAAAATAAAAGTGAAGCAATGCCAATGAATAATGCGGATTTCTCAAAATTTAAGAAGGAATCACCATTCAGATGGCAAATGCAAGCAATAAGATACCTAGGTATACAAATAAATAAAAATCTCGGCCAACTATATAAACTCAATTATTATCCACTAATGAAAAAATTACAAGACGATTTAGAGCATTGGAAAGATTTACCACTAACACTAATAGGAAGGATAAACTGTATTAAAATGAACATTTTCCCAAGGATATTATACCTATTTCAGGCATTGCCAATACACTTGACAGAGAAATTCTTCAAGGAGTTAAAGAAAATAATAAGGAAATTTTTATGGAAAGGGGGGAAACTGAGGATAGCACTAGATAAATTAACAGAATGGTATAAACAAGGAGGTTTACAACTGCCAAACTTAAAAAATTATTATAGAGCCGCACAATTAAGATACCTATCAGATTTTTATCAAACAAGGGAAAAGCCAGATTGGACTAGATTAGAATTAGATAAAATAGGGGAAAAGATACCTGAACACATATTATATAAATGGGATGAAAAATTGGTACAACATAGAAGTTCTACAGTATTACATCATCTACTCAATATTTGGAAAAAGATTCATGTAGAAAGGAATAAAACAAATTATCAATTACCAAAACTAATATTGACGCAAAATAAGTTACTCCCTTTTACAATAGATAAACTTTCCTTTAGAGAATGGGAGAAAAAAGGGTTCAAAAGAATAGAAAATTGTTTTTCAGCAAATAGATTATTATCCTTTGAACAAATGAAAGATAAATACAATATAACTCAAGATACAGTGCTGGCATATTACCAATTGAGATCCCACTTGAAGGACAAATTAGGAAGCAGTCTGAGGTTACCAGAGGGAAGTAACTTTGAATATGTGATTACAGATACAATGATAATCAAAAGATTTATAATAAATATGTATATTAAACTGCAAGAAAAGGAGAATGAAGAAACAAATGGTAAAACTAAACAAAAATGGGAACAAGATTTAAATATAAAGATAAAAAAGGAAACATGGGAGAAGTTATGTTCTGGAACGATGAGAAATACAATAAATACGAGGTTACGTATGATACAATATAACTGGATACACAGGCTATACATTACACCTCAAAAGTTAAATAAATGGGACCCAACAGTATCTGATAGATGTTTTCGATGTAAAAAAGAAATGGGAACAACAATTAATGCAATCTGGACATGTGAGAAAGTAGAAAAATTTTGGGAAGATCTAAACCAAATATTAAATAAAATCACAGAAAACAATATACCAAAGAATCCAGAGATCTTCCTCCTAAGTAACATAAAAAACAAAGAATTTGGAATAGATTTGGATGGTGCACAAAAAAGATTTGTTAAGATAGCTCTAGCCGTAGCAAAAAAATGTATTATGTCAACCTGGAAATTGGAAGATAATTTGAAAATACAACAATGGTATATAGAAATGAATAAATGTATTCCATTAGAAAAAATAACATATAGTTTAAGAAATAATATTGAAATATTTGAACAAATATGGGAGCCTTACATGAAACACAATAGAGAAAACCTACCGGGGACATTCACTACCTAAATTTACGAAAGGAGAAGGAAATTAAAAGAATTGACTCAGTGGAATTTCTTGTTTATTTTTATTGAATGACAACATTGTTTGACTGGTTTAATGTATCTTAGATTTTGTACTTTAAATGGATGGGGGGGGGTAGGGAGGGTGGGATGGGAGGAGGGAGGGGGGGAGAAAAGGGCACTGTATATATTTGAAAAGGAAAAAGTATGTATCATGGTTAATGTGGTTTATGGTGTGAAAAATAAAAAATTTAAAAAAAAACAAAAAAACCCATTCTCCCCTCCCCCTCCTGAGTTGCCCTTTATCCCTTGTCGGGCAACCACATCTCCCCTCTCTATTTGGATTTGCAAATTCACTCGCAAGCATCAACCGATTTTGCAGTGACCGTAACTCTTCCTCACCCAGCCCCCCTCAGAAAAGTTTTCAATTTTCATATATAACAAAGGTCACTCTTTTAATTCCCTCCTTATTTCCTCTGTTCCCTTTCATTCCCTTATTAATTCTTATCTATACTCTATATATTTTCCTCTAGATACGGATACACTCATGTACACACGTCTATATATATAGATATATATATATATATATATATACACACACACATACATATAGTTCGTGGTCATTTTTACTCTCATTACATGTCTTCATCTCTCTGCTTGTTTTGTAGTTGTTCTGCAAATTTTGGTTCTTCCTCCGGATCCGAGAATAGTCTGTTTTGTTGCCCTGGAATAACTATTTTAAGTACCGCTGGGTACTTTAACATAAATTTATATCCTATTTTCCATGGGATAGTTTTTGCTGTATTGAACTACTTCCCCTTCTTCAGGAGTTCAAAACTTATGTCTGGATAGAAAAAAAATTTTTGACCTTTGTATTCCAGTGGCTTTTTGTCTTCTCTTATTTTCTTCATTGCTTTCTCCAATATATTTTCTCTTGTTGTATATCTTAAGAATTTTACCAAAATGGATCTTGGTTTTTGCTGCGTCTGTGGTTTTGGGGCTAGCGTTCTTTGTGCCCTCTCTATTTCCATTTCTTCCTGTAATTCTGGTCTTCCTAGGACCCTGGGGATCCAATCTTTTATAAATTCTCTCATATTCTTGCCTTCTTCATCTTTCTTAAGGCCCACTATCTTTATATTATTTCTTCTATTATAGTTTTCAATTATATCCATCTTCTGAGCGAACAACTCTTGTGCCTCTTTAACTTTTTTATTAGATTCTTCTAATTTCTCTTTTAAGTCCTCTACTTCCATTTCTACGATTATTTCTCGTTTTTCCACATTGTCCACTCTTTTTCCTATCTCTGATATGACCATCTCTATTTTATTCATTTTTTCTTCTGCACTCTTAATTCTTCTTTTTATTTCATTAAATTCTTGTAATTGCCATTCTTTTACTGATTCCATATATTCTTTAAAAAAAATATCCATTGTCCTGATTTCCCTTCTTCTTCCATTTCTCTATGTTCTTCTTCTTCTTCTTCCTCCTCTGGGTTGGCCATCTGTTGTTTCCTTGTTTTCTTTTTGCTCTCTTCTTTCTTGTTCTCGTTGTTTTCTGTGTTCTCTTCCTGTTGCTGTGCTGCAGGTGTCTCTCTCAGCTGTGGAGATCGACTCCTCAGCTGTTCCCCCCCTCCCGTCAGTGTGTTTTTTTTCATGCGCATCGCGCACTTTTACTCAGCTCCACGAGCCATTTTTGTAGTCCCGAGCTTGGGACCTCCACCGACCTAAGGGAGCGGGCTTCTCTCTCCGTGGAGGGCCTCCTCGGACAGTTAAGGCCTTCACCTTCTTCTTCCGACGTTCTTTCTTCTTCTCTTCCTCCCGTTGCTTTCGACTTTTCTCTCTTCGCTGCCATTTTCTTCCCACGTTTACTTTTACTTTATTTTAATTTTTATTCTTGTACCTTTATGTGTTGTGTGTTTTTTTTCAACTTTTCCGGAGAGGACTGGAATTCCCTGACCGGCCACTACTCCATCACGTGACTCCTCCCAGTTTTCTCTCTCTAAGAGAAATCCTGTTTGTTCTTCCCCCCCCCCCCCCCCACTTCTCTGTGGCTCTGTCTCTCCCTCTCTCTGTGGCTCTGTCTCTCCCTCTCTCTGCGGCTCTGTCTCTCCCTCTCTCTGCGGCTCTGTCTCTCCCTCTCTCTGCGGCTCTGTCTCTCCCTCTCTCTGCGGCTCTGTCTCTCCCTCTCTCTGCGGCTCTGTCTCTCCCTCTCTCTGCGGCTCTGTCTCTCCCTCTCTCTGCGGCTCTGTCTCTCCCTCTCTCTGCGGCTCTGTCTCCCCTCTCTCTGCGGCTCTGTCTCTCCCTCTCTCTGCGGCTCTGTCTCTCCCTCTCTCTGCGGCTCTGTCTCTCCCTCTCTCTGCGGCTCTGTCTCTCCCTCTCTCTGCGGCTCTGTCTCTCCCTCTCTCTGCGGCTCTGTCTCTCCCTCTCTCTGCGGCTCTGTCTCTCCCTCTCTCTGCGGCTCTGTCTCTCCCTCTCTCTGCGGCTCTGTCTCTCCCTCTCTCTGCGGCTCTGTCTCTCCCTCTCTCTGCGGCTCTGTCTCTCCCTCTCTCTGCGGCTCTGTCTCTCCCTCTCTCTGCGGCTCTGTCTCTCCCTCTCTCTGCGGCT